>NC_034602.1:57110659-57115397 GCF_900095145.1 Mus pahari
GGAAAGGGAAAGGGAAAGGGAAAGGGAAAGGAAAGGAAAGGAAAGGAAAGGAAAGGAAAGGAAAGGAAAGGAAAGGAAAGGAAAGGAAAGGAAAGGGGAAAGGGGAAAGGGAAGAGGAAGAGGAAGAGGAAGAGGAAGAGGAAGAGGAAGAGGAAGAGGAAGAGGAAGCACAAGGTCAGGCATGGTGCTTGCATCTGTACTCCCAGCATGTGTGAAGCAGGGGCAGACAGATCTCTGAGTTCTCTGCCAGCCTGGTCTACAGAGTGAGTTCCAGGACAGCCAGGACTACACAAAAACCCTGTCTCAAAACAACAACAACAAAAATAAATAGGTAATATACTTGCTTGCTATTTGTGTTTCTATCATTTCTCTATTCAGAATCTTTAACTTGTGATTAGAAGACCCACTCCCGAATTGTTAAAATTATTTTTTCCCTTGTGTTTTAGCTATTCCCTAGATTGAGCAAACTACAGTGCAGGGACCCTACAAAGTGTAGCACTGATATCAACAGCATTGGCAGCATCCTTCAGAATACTAAAGCAGTCTCCTTGTATCCATGCTACCTGTGTCAATCATTCCCCTGATTAACAATGCATCTGGGTTCTACCACCTGAACATGTCTGCTTGGTTGACCTCAGACAGACGTTAGCAAATTAGCACTTTCTTATCAAGCTTCCTATTTACAAAAGCAAGTCAACCATGTCAATCCAAACCATCGAGAGGTATCAGTTCACCAGAGCCATTTGGAGTGGGTGGAGGGCTATGTTGGCAAAGATACCTAGTGAAGAGCCCTTGGCAGGTCACACTGCTAGGGGTAACTCAAGGTAGCAGTCACTGAGGAAAATGGCATGGAAACATCTCAAAAAATTAGAAAGAATTACACTAGAGCCAGCACAAGTGGAACCAGAGCCTTAGAATGACAAGCAGTACCAGCATTCACAGGCCTGTGACAACAGTCCAAAAGCAGAAAGAACAACCATTCAAGGACGGATAGATGGAGACACAAAATGTATTCTTTACATGGAGTTCTGTCTCCAAGATGAATAAAATTAGATCTCGTGCTATTTGAATAAGCACCAAGGACATGGTGCTAAGTGAAATAAGCCAGTCACAAAAAGTCTCTCTCTCTCTCTCTCTCTCTCTCTCTCTCTCTCTCTCTCTCTCTCTCTCACACACACACACACACACACACACACACACACACACACACACACTCTCTCTCTCTAAACTGAGCTTGGTGGCTCAAACCTGTAATCCCATCAGTCAAGAAACCTTGGGTAAAAGGATCGCAAAGACAGCTTGTGCTAGACAATCAGACAAGAAACAAGGATTAGACAGAAAAAAGGATAAGCAAATATGACTTCGCTGACAAGATACCAGAGTTGTCAAACTCAAGACAAAAAGCAGAGTGGTCCTTGCCAAGGGTGATGGATGGGTTTAAGGAGCCTGAGGAACAAAGCCACTCTGGGGATGGACGGTGGTGATGGTTTGACAGTACTGTAAACAGGTTTGCCACTATTGAACTTTACTCTTAAAAACGGTTAGCACACGGAGGCAGCAAGATGGCTCAGTGTGGGAAGGCAGCTGCCACTAAATCTGATGTCCCAAGTTCAGTCCTGGAACCCACGGGGTAGAAATAAATTACTAACTCCTGTAAGCTATCTTCAGATTTCACAAGTGCACGATATTTGCCCACACACAAATAAAAATATAGAAGTATGTATAATTAATATATGCTGATAAAAGCATTAAAAAAGGCTAGAGAGCTGGGAATCTTGCCCAGTGGTCGAGGCCTTGCCTGGCACATGCTGGATTCTATCTTAGAACTAGGATCCTGTCCTAGAACTAGGAAGAGATGCATTAAAGTGGGAGATGTTTTTTGTTATGTATATTTTATCACAATAGTAAGACTTTTTCAAAAGAACCATTTTTCCTTTGGGTAGCAGTCAAAACGCAGATCTCCTTAGCCAGGTCTGGAGGCTGGTGGCACACATCTGATGTCTCAACTACTCTTAAAGTTGAGGCAGAGGGATCACAGGACCACTGCCTGAGTGTAGTGATTTGAATAAAACTGCCCGCCCGCCCCCCCCCACACACACACACACACAAAGGGCCAGGTATCTGAACACTTGGTTCAAGTTGGTAGCGCTGTTTGGGAGATGGTGTGACCTTGCTGGAGACAGTGCATCACTGAGGGGTGGCTTTGGGGGTTCCTAGACTGCCCTCACTTTCAGTTCACTCTCTATGCTTGAGGTTGAAGGAATGTGACCTTTCAGCTTCCTGCTCTGGCCGTCAGCTGCCATGCCTCTCCCACCATTGTGGATTCTCCCTCTGAAACCTCCAAGCCAAAAAGAAATAGCAAAAAAGCCCTTCCTTCCGACAGCTGCCTTGGTTGCAGTGATTTATCAGAGCGACAGGAAAGTAGATGATACTCTCAACTACAGACGTCCAAGGACAACCTGGGCAACTGAATGAGACCCTGCCTCAAAATAAAATATTAAAGAGAGATCAGGAGGTATAGCTCAGTGGTAGAATGTAGGATGTACAAGGTTCAGTTCCTAGTCACATGTACACACACATATATACACAGGAGACACGCATTCACACACAAACATGCATCCAAACACAGCCACATCACACATACATACACATATATACACACACATACACATCACATAGACTCATACACACCAGAACACACACACACACACACACACACACACACACGCACGCACAATTCCCAGGCTTTGCACACAGATCTCTATTCTGCAAGTCTGGGATGGAAACTTAAAAGTTTAGGGCCCACCTGGTATAATTTGATGCAAGGGTTTTATACTGTGACCCTTCTGTCCCTTCATGCAGATTCCCAGCTCTAGCTGCTTTCCAACAATCTGGGGCACACTTTACAACAAAAGCATTAAATAACTTTCACTCTATGATAGAGCTTTACAAGGGAAAAATATCGAACAGTACCTGAGTGAGGGAAAGTCCCCCAGATGTCGCCTCACAAGTCATCTAAGCTCATCATGGCTCACAGTCCAAGGAGACGGCTTGGGAAGTCACCCTCCTCCTCCCCACCCCTGCTCACTTCGATGACAGTCTCCACTGTGGCCTCTTTCTTCCACCGAGTAAAACTCACAAGCACAGAAGAGAACACGTTCCGCTAGGGCAGGGGACAGTGCTCTTGATTCGGAATCGACAGAAGCTGAAGCACGGTGTGATTCTTTCTGCCTGTTTTGTAAGACACAGCTTTTGTAAATGAGATAGCAAATCTGCCTGGAGGGAAACTGGACCGGCAGAAGCCAAGGCCTCTGTAACGCAGCCGTCTTGCGGAACTGAAGGCAGAGCTCAGCCAGGAAGGCTCTCCTTGTGTGGGTACACACTGTAGGTCCATAAACAGCCTTGCCAAGGCAGACCTCAAACCCATCTCCATCCCTTCCTGTAGGTGGTCAAACAGCCATTCTCCTCTCTCTGCTTCCCACACCTCTGCCTTGGGCTGCTGCTCCAGCTGTCTGGGGCCTAGAAGGTTCCCATCCCACACTTCCTGTACTCTAGATGTCTGCAGCTTTCTTGCTACCTTCTTTGGGGAGTCCTTCAGGTTGCCTTCCCTCTTTGCCTCCATCCTAATACCCTTTCTATGTAACCTTTATCACTCCCAACCTTGAGTTGTCAACTTGTACTATCTCCTCCCATCTTCTGTGCTCAGTCTTCTGTTACTTACAAATGCTTGTAAGTAGGTTGAAGGTTGAAGGATTACTGTAATCTTTGTTCTCTCTCTCTCTCTCTCTCTCTCTCTCTCTCTCTCTCTCTCTCTCTCTCTCCCTCAGCAGCCACCTCAATGGTCGATGCATGAGCCATTGCTCTTTCCTTTGCTAACCAAAGGCCAAGGTCAAACTGCTCACAGATGTGCAGCCTGGCTCCAAAGCCCATGAACCTCACCAATGGATTATCTATCATTACGCATTCTTCAGTTAGCCTTGGAAGATGAGCTCCTCATAACCACAGCTGTGCAATTCTCATTTGGGAAAGCAGAAAACTCATAGCTAAGAAACAGAAGGAGGTATTTCTGAGTCTGTGTTCTTATTCACTTACAAAAGAAACCAAAAAAATCACCTCACTCCTGCAGACTCCTGCAGACAGATGGGGGGTCTCACTACGTATGTAGCTCTGGCTGTCCTAGAACTCACTATGTAGAACTCATTGTGTAGATCAGGCTGGCCTCAAACTCACAGAGATTCTCACATCTCTACCTCCCGAGTGCTGGCATTAAAGGCATGCACCTGACTCCTGTAGTCTATGTGTAGAAGTTTATTTGTTCAGTTCCTCTCTGCTGTTCTTTCTGCAGCCACTGTCCACACCGTCTCTGCCTGCAACCAGTCAGTGTCCACACCATCTCTGCCTGCAACAAGCCAGAGGACTAAGAACTAGAAGCCAAGACAAACGCCCAGGGACAGAGTGTATGTGGAGGGAACCGACAGGAGACACAGTCAAAGCCCGACTACCAAGTGAAACACTCTCAAGAGGGGGTGATAACTGTCCTTGGAGCCATTCTTTCTGGAGCAGGACAGATGGAACTTGCTCATAGACATGAGGGTGGGGAGGAGAGCAAGAAGAAAAGAGAGAGCCGGGTGTGGTGGCGCCCGCCTTTAATCCCAGCACTCGGGAGGCAGAGGCAGGCGGATTTCTGAGTTCCAGGCCAGCCTGGTCTACAAAGTGAGTTCCAGGACAGCCAGGGCTA
>NC_034602.1:57115462-57117060 GCF_900095145.1 Mus pahari
AGAAGAAGAAGAAGAAGAAGAAGAAGAAGAAGAAGAAGAAGAAGAAGAAGAAGAAGAAGAAGAAGAAGAAGAAGAAGAAGAAGAAGAAGAAAAGAGAGGCATGGAGTGCCAAGAGGTGGTGTATTCAGGGATGGATGCCAGAGTGGAAAAGCCTTTGTCCACTTCAGACTCCTCCTGGCCCAGACTGCATAGCACTTGCCCCAGCCTGATTACCACTGCCCACATGTGTCCATGTGACATCTGATTTCTACCAGAACTACTCAGATCTGCTGGGTTACATAAGAACTTTATTCCTCATGGGAGAGAAATTATTCATGGACACTAAAGTTGTGAATTTCATATAGTTTTTCAAGTCATGAAAGATGGCTCTTTTGACCTACTTTTCCAACTATTAAGAATGAAAAGGTCACCTTGGGCAGTGTTGGCGCACGCCTTTAACCCCAGCACTTGGGAGGCAGAGGCAGGCGAATTTCTGAGTTCGAGGCCAGCCTGGTCTACAGAGTGAGTTCCAGGACAGCCAGGGCTACACAGAGAAACCCTGTCTCAAAAAACCAAGGGGGAAAAAAAAATGAGCTGTGGTTGTGGCTCAGTGACAGAGCTCTCCTAGTCTGCTGGCAGCCCTGAGTTCAATCCCCAGTACCACAAAAGTAAAAAGACTCGAGAGGTTGATGAGTTGCATGTGGGTGCAAGTAAATTGTAGTTCAAGCACAACGGCAGGTAAGCATGGGGATCAGCCATAAAGGGGAGGGGAGTGGCCATGCCTGTACAAAGATGGCCACTTCCCCTCAGCACACAGCCACTCCTGTTTTCCAAAACAGCACTTTGGGGTCAGTGTACATACCAAAGCCCAGCTAAATGCCACAAGATGGATTTTAAGGCCGAGAGAGCTACACAGAGTCACCAACACGTTCTGAGAATTCTTGAGTGTATTATGGCAGAGCGCAGCAGTGTGACAGGGATCAAAAGATTAGAAATAATTAACAACTCCTTCAGCTGACCATGGCCAGAGCTCTGCCACTGAATTTTTGCCTCCGCTTCCAATGAGAAATACAGTGTGCCCACGGGAGATTTATTACCGTCCAAAATCATCCTTGGAAATGTAGCATTAGCAAATCAAGGCCAAGTGTGCTGGCTCAAGCCCGGAATCCCAGTGCGCTAGGGAGGAAGCGGCGGGGTTTGGGCAAATTCAAGGCTATGGTCATACATACATACGTAGCAAGTTCCAAGGTAGCCAGGGCTATAGAGTGAGATCCTGTGTCCCAGAGAACCAGCAAGATGGCTCAGGGATAAAAGTGCTTGCTACTGAGCCTGACAACCTGAACTCTGTCACAGAGACCCGCACGGTGGATGAAGAGAATCAGTCCCTGAAAGTTGGCCTCCACCCACAGACCCATGAGGAGGCACACATACAAGCTAAGAAAAACAAATAGATATAATCAATCAGTCAGTCAATGAAGGAGGAATGATTAAAGCATCAGAAATGCTTTGCAATGATGAATCTCATTGATATGGGGTATTTGCAGACTATATTCCACAGCATCCAACCACTCCTCTCCCCTCTCTCCCCTCTCTCCCCTCTCTCCCCTCTCTCCCCTCTC
>NC_034602.1:57118045-57125588 GCF_900095145.1 Mus pahari
TCCCTTCCCTTCCCTTCCCTTCCTCCCTTCTTTCTTTCTTTCTTTCTTTCTTTCTTTCTTTCTTTCTTTCTTTCTTTCTTTCTTTCTTTCTTTCTTTCTATCTTATTTTTAACCAGTTGTTTAAGACAGGGTTTCTTTAGCCCTGACTGCACTAGAACTCACTATGTAAGACCAAGCCAACCTGGAACTCACAGAGATCTACTGCCCAGTGCCTCCCAATTGTTGAAATTAAAAGGCCTGTGCCTATACAACCAGCCTTAAAAGAAAAAAAATAAATGAATTAAGTTTATCTACCTTACAGGGAAGACATTGTGGAGAGACCACATCAAGAGACAACAGACTGTGGTTGTCCATTCTACCTATTAGGTGGCTTCTCCATACTAAACATCACTGGAACCCCAGAATCATTCAGGAAACTAAACCAATCTAGCCCTTTTCCTCCCTAGAAGAGTGGCTTTCATCCCCCAAAAATGGTCTGTGATATTATCCTCGAGGGCAGAACTAGGCTCCACGGATGAAAGCTATAAAGAAAATTCTAGCCAGGCATGGTGGTGGCATGTCTGTAATCCCACCGTTTGGGAGATTGGTCAGGAAGATCATGAGTTCAAGGCTAGTCTGGACTACAAAGCAAGATCCTACTTCTTAAAGGGGAAATGGAGCACAAGCCTTTAGCCTCAACACTAGGGAGACAGAGACAGATCTTGTCTACACAGCGTGTTTCAGGCTAGAGAAGGTTACATAGTGAGACCCTGTTTATAAATAAATAAATAGCCCCAGAAACTGGATCTGTAGATCTAATTGGAAGTTTGTCTTAGGGAAAACTATTTAACTTTCCTGCGTCTAGTTGCACTCTGTAAAATAAAGTCACTAGAATAGCAGTGTCAGGGAGCTATGCACACAGGTACCAGGTTTGCTATCGCTAATGCCAGAGAGGCTTGTCTGCCCTGGATGAAACGTCAAATCAGAAATCCCCTATGGTCCCGGCCAACTGCAAAACATGCCCTCTGACTCCCCAGCCATTCAGGAAAGCTGGGGCTTACCCGGAGCTGACAGCAGCCCGAAGCACTTCCAACCGCATCTTAATCGAGAATCAACGGCAGCATTCTCTGTTCCTTAACTTAATGTGGTCATCTAATTTGTCCTTAAGACCCTTAACGGTCAATAAAAGAAAAGGAACGAAGCGTTGAATCACATGCTAAGAGAGCTTCGCGGGCTTGCATATTGGTTACCAATTGGGCATACTAAGCTACAAAGCTTCCTCCGGGGTTCTCCGCCTGAAGTGACAGGCCTCCTTCTACAGCTCTCAATTCCCAGGAGCTAAAATCCAACGCAACTGGCCCACCCAACGAGACCCTGAGTTACCCCAAACGACAAGACTGGGAGGAAATTGTTTTAATTAGATATTACCTTAACTAATGAAAATTCACTTTAATTTCCTCATCTAGAGAGTGAAAATAAGAGTGAGCCCTCTGGTACTATGGTAGCGTGCTTCCAAGGGAAGCTAACAGCCAATAGTCCTACCCCTGAGTCATGGCACCCAACAAGACATATTAACCCTAGAGGTGCAATAGTGGCACGCACATTTTGGTGGCCACCAACAATAGCTCTCTGATTGGACTAAAGATCTACATAACAGGAGGGAAATCATTCCTGACCCTGGAAACCTAGGCCCCACAGCCTGGGGCCAGAGAGATCATGGATCTTCAAGGTTCTGCAGTGGCCACGTGACAAAACAAACATAAATCCTAGCTGCATTCTAAATGCATATGCTTATGCATACATAGGTGTAGTTCTTGTCCCTCAAAGAAATTTTTCTTTGCAACAGACAGAAACCATTACAGAAAAACCACAACCAATCAACATACAGAGAAAAAAAAATAATAGTGAGGCACCCAGCCCCAGGGTACAGTTACAACACAACCCCTGTACCTAAGGCTCTGGGAACAGAGGGACAGAAGGATTGTGAGAGCCAGAGCAACAGGAAATCTGCTGCGAAACTGTACCTCCTAGAAATAACAGGAAACCTTCCCCCGTGGTGCCTCAACAACACAGCTGCCTAAGTGAGACCCGAAAAAGCAGAAGAACACCAAAGACAGGCTAAGATGGAAGGTGGCAATCTCATGGAGCCCCTTCCCTGAACAAAGAACTAAAGGCAACCAAGAAATGCTGGGAGAATGAGACCGTCACTAAGTTACCCAATACGCACAAGGACTCATACATACGCACAAGGAACACAGAATGAGCCCAGCAGGTTGTATTTATATAGTCAGCATATCCACATGCACATGCATAGTCACACACACATTAATAGTAACAATTTAAAAGAGGCTGGGGCTAGAGAGATGGCTCAGTGGTTAAGAACACTGGCTGGTCTTCCAGAGGACTTGGGTTCAATTCCTAGTACCTACGTGGCGGCTCACAACTGCCTGTCACTCCACTTCCAAGGAACCTGACACCCTCACACAGACATACACGTAGGTAAAACACCAATACAGAACTCACTCTGTAGGTGAGGTTGGCCTTGAACTCAGAGTTCACCTGCCTCTGCCTCCCAAGGGCTGGGATTAAAGGCATACGCCACCACTGCCTGGATAAAGTTTTAAAATTTTTATGTATATAGTTGTCCCTCATGTATGTCTGTGCATCATGTAAATGCAGTGCCCTTGGAGGCCAGAAGAAGGCGTCCTATCCTCAGGACTGGAATTATAGCTGGTTGTGAGCCGCCGTGTGGGTGATAGAACTTGAACTCAGATCCTCTGGAAGAGCCACGCGTGCTCTAAACTGCTTGACTATTTCTCCATAACTGCATTTTAATTAAAAACAAGCAAACAAACATTTTTTTAAAAAAATGAGCCCTCATTCTCAAACTTGGGAGTACAGTTCTGTAACCCAGAACTGACGAGGCTGAGGTGGCAGGATCAGTTGTTTAAGGTCATCCTCAGCAATCTATAGAGGGAGTTCAGGGTCAGCCTGGTCTACATGAACCCTGTAGTGGTTTAAATAAGAATGGCCTCCATAGACTCATATATTTGAATGTCTAGTCATCAAGGAGTGGCATTACTTAAGAAGGATTAGGAGGTGTGGCCTTGTTAAAGTAGGTGTGGCCTTGTTGGAGGAAGTGCGTCGTTAGTGGGTTTTCAAAGCCCAAGCCAAGCTCAGGGTCTCTCTCCATACTGCCTATGGATCCAGACGTAGAAGCCTCCAGCACCACATCTGTCTACGTGCTACCATGTTTCCTGCCATGATGATAATGGACTAAACCTCTGAAACTGTAAAAGAGTTGCTGCGGTCACAGTGTCTTTTTTTGTAGCAATAAAACATTAAGTAGGAAAAGCTCTGTCTCCAAAAATGTGACTGGGGAGATGGCTCAGTAGTTCTGGGTACTCGCTGCTCTTCCAGAGGACCCGGGAGAGTTCCGAGCACCCACATCAGACAGCTCACAAAACTGTCTACAACTACGGGTCGGATCTGCCCTTGAGAGTTTACACACATGGCATACACATAAGAGAGAGCACACATAGAGAGCGCACACATAGAGAACATAAAAAAATAAATAAAAAACAATTCCACCGCGCACACACACACAAAGAATGAGCCTTCATCTAAAGATGGAATATGACAACATCACAATGATCCAATGTTTCCATGAGGTAGCTATCACATTTACAGCTGACACATGGCAAATGGGAAACCTCCATCAACCAGGCATCATGGTGCCTACTAATGAACCCAGCAGTGGGGAGGTGGAAGCAGGAGAATCAGAAGTTAAGAGCCCAGACTGGGCTATGGCGAGAGCCTGTGAAGGGGAGCTCACTACATACATCGGATCCTTGGTTGCACTCACATCTTAGGAGCACTAAGATGCAGCAGTCTAAGATCTACCTTACACTCACGGTGGTAACGCCAGAGAGTCCTCTCATCTGGTCTGCATCTTCATAGAGTTCCTTTTTTGCACACACTCCACTCTCCTGGTTCCTTTCGTTGGACATGATATTTGTGAGCTGTTCTGCATGAAGAGTGGACCCATGCCTCCCTTGGAGCCTCAGCCTCCAGCAGTGGGGCTAGGTGAGCCAATGGTGGGAAACAGGAGTACACGGGATTACAATAGGGC
Organism: Mus pahari; assembly: GCF_900095145.1. NCBI lineage: Eukaryota > Metazoa > Chordata > Mammalia > Rodentia > Muridae > Mus > Mus pahari. The sequence continues at coordinate 57,122,157 of NC_034602.1, forward strand.
CCAAAGAAAACTGCGTGAGCAGAATATGGGTGGGTACGCATGCCTCAGACCCAGCGCTGGGGTGGCAGAGGCAAGAAGATCAGAGTTCAAAGGCCATCCTGGTCTGCAAATGAGTTCCAGAACAGCCAGGGCTACACAGAGAAACCCTGCCTGTAAGTAAGTAAGTAAGTAAGTAAGTAAGTAAGTAAGTAAGTAAATAAGTAAATAAATGAATAAATAAATAAATAAATAAATAAATAAATAAATGGAGGGAAAGAAGGAAGGAAGGAAGAAAGGGAGGGAGGAAAGAGGAAAGGAAGGAAGAAATCTGAGATAGTCTAAGATCCAAACGTAAAAAGTATAAAAAGGGGCTGGTGAGATGGCTCAACGGGTAAGAGCACCCGACTGCTCTTCCGAAGGTCCTGAGTTCAAATCCCAGCAACCACATGGTGGCTCACAACCATCCATAACGAGATCTGACTCTCTATTCTGGAGTGTCTGAAAACAGCTACAGTGTACTTACACATAATCAATAAATAAATCTTTAAAAAAAAAAAGTATAAAAAGTCACCACTGAGAAACAGTGCAACATCATGAGGTTTTAGGTCGGTTCAATACTTAGTAGTGGGAAAAAGAATCAGGAGTCAGGTTTAAGGAGCTACCTGTAATGTCTGAGAGCCAGTTTTGAAGGAACAAACAATAAGACTTGCTTGAACAAGATGTTCCCAGAGAATCTCAAAGAACTCAATGATCAGAGAGAGACCTGTAATACTTGGTGTGGGGAGGGAACAAGGCATATGCAATCCATATTTGACATTAGATTTTCATAGCTGAAGCCCCAGGTGATGGTGGTGGACGCCTTTAGCCAGAACTTGGGAGGCAGAGGCAGGTGTGCCTCTGTGGGTTCGTGGCCAGCCTGGTCTTCACTGTGAGTTCCAGGGCTACATAGAGAAACCCTGTCTTGAAAAAACAAACAAGCCGGGCGTGGTGGCGCATGCCTTTAATCCCAGCATTCGGGAGGCAGAGGCAGGTGGATTTCTGAGTTCGAGGCCAGCCTGGTCTACAGAGTGAGTTCCAGGACAGCCAGGGCTACACAGAGAAACCCAGTCTTGAAAAACAAAAACAAAAAAAAAAAGAAAAAACAAACAAAATTTGCACAGCTAAAGCCTTCACAAATGACAGTGTCCATACATACGGTGAACCCTGCCTGAGGCATGCACCAGTACCAGCAGCTCTTTAATCCAATAAGGAGTCTGTAAAACGGCTCGGACCTTAAATGACTTGGCACAACACAAAAAAAAAATCATGACAGAACATCTCCGAGAGTCTCAGTACACACTGCTTTCCCATCTATTCGGTCTAAAGGGGCACCGGGGAAATGGCTCAGTCTGTCAGTGTCTGCCAGGGAAGCATGAGGTCCTCAGTCCAAGTCCCCAGCACTGGCACACAGCACACACCTGTAACCCCAGTGCTGGAGAGAATGGAGATGAACAGATTCCAGATCCCTGGAGCTCACTGCCTGGCCAGACTAACCAAGTGTTGTAGTTCTAAAACTAAGGAGGCATTCCACTTAAAAAGACCAAAATTCCATCTCTTATCGCCACATATACCTGCATCTGTAAACACATGTGTCTACAAGGGCACACACACACATGTACCCCCTACACGAGCACACATACACACAGCATTTTATGCACAGAGCTCATAGAGCTGTATTTCATTTCCAGCACAAGGAAAGCAGAGCTGAATCCATGATAATTTTCAGAGGACCTTTCACTCATTCCCCCACGATGCCCATCCCCCAGGCTTTGGGTATCTCATCTCTGATTATAATTAAATTTGTTGTTGTCTTGTTACACTTATTTGTTGTTATGTGAATGTACATTGGTGCCATGGCGAAAGGACAATTCGGGAATGTCAGCTTTCTTCTTCTACCATATGGCCTTTGATTCACTAGTCCCATTTGGTTTTTTGATATTGGGGGGGGGGGGTTGTCTCACTACAGCCTTTAGCTGTTTCAAATTCGCCTCAGTCTTCCTGCCTGGAATGGGCATATGGTGGGGCTGGCTATCATTTTTTTTTTTTTTAACAGAAACTAGGCAAACAGCCAAGGTCAAATGTATTTATCTCTGTGCCAAATCTACAGGACATCAAATATTGACCAAAAATGTTTCTTCAAAGGAAAATTACCTGCTTAGTCCACAGAGTTAGTTCCTAGCTATCCTTGAATGTTTGCTGTTTTCATAAAGATATTGACAGCGCAGCTACATTCAGCATCCATCCACTTGTTCACTGGGCTCCTCTCCCTCAGAGCTGACAGTTCTGTACACACGGTTTCCATTTTACATGATGTCATCCTAACTCCTTCTCGAAGCCTACCTCCATTTGAAATTTGTAAATATCAAAAGAAGAAAAAAAAATCTGTCCTGGTGGCACACAGTGTTAGTCCCAACATTTAGAAGACCAAGGCCAGCCTGATCTACAGGACAGCCAGGGCTCTATAGAGAAACTCTGTCTTGAAAAATAAAACAAAACCAACCAAACAAACAAACAAATAAAAAAAAAAAAGAAGGAAGGAAGGAAGGAAGGAGGAAGGACAGAAAGAAAGAAAAGAAAGAAAGAAAGAAAGAAGAGAGAGAGAGAGAGAGAGAGAGAGAGAGAGAGAGAGAGAGAGAAGGGAAGGGAGGGAAGAGAATGAGATGACTCAGCAGGTAAGAGCACTGATTGCTCTTTCGAAGGTCCTGAGTTCAAATCCCAGCAACCACATGGTGGCTCACAACCACCCATAATGAGATCTGACTCCCTCTTCTGGTGCATCTAAAGACAGCTACAGTGTACTTATGTCTAATAATAAATAAATCTTTGGGCCAGAGCGTTCAGGGACTTAGCAAGCAGAATTGACCGGAGTGAGCAGAAGTCCTAAATTCCCAACAACCACATGTAGGCTCACAACCATCTGTACAGCTACAGTGTACTCATATACATAAAATAAATGAACCTTTGAAGGAGAGGGAGGGGAGAGAGGGAGGGAGGGAGAGAGAGAGAGAGAGAGAGAGAGAGAGAGAGAGAGAGAGAGAGAGAGAGAATATGAATTAAGGTGTGGACTAGGGCAAGGATAACATGTGATGCTCTCAGCAGTAAATAAATAAACATAAAACAGACTGGAGAGATGGAGAGTCGAGAGCACCACACCCTGTTCCTGCACAGGCTTGATCTGTTCACCGAGTCCTGTAATTCCAGCTCCTGGGAATCTGATGCCCTCTTCTGGTCTCCACAGGCACTTACACTCATGTGCACGTGTGCCTGTGCCTGTGCGTGTGCATGCACACACTCATTAAAAAAAAAAAAAATAGCCGGGCGGTGGTGGCGCACGCCTTTAATCCCAGCACTTGGGAGGCAGAGGCAGGCGGATTTCTGAGTTCGAGGCCAGCCTGGTCTACAGAGTGAGTTCCA
>NC_034602.1:57125968-57153333 GCF_900095145.1 Mus pahari
TCTACCAACTCTACATAAGGAACCCTCAGTCCTGGTACACCAGCGATGCCACTGTCTACCAACTCTACATAAGGAACCCTCAGTCCTGGTACACCAGCGATGCCACTGTCTTGTGTAGCACCTGGGTTTCAGTAACCAACTCCGAAAGAATGTTTTGAGACTTAGAACAAGCCAGCTGACCTCACCGGTGCCTAGCCCACCCTCCTCTCCTGTGCTCGGCTTCCCCTTGAAGACCCATGAACAGCACGTATTTAAACTGGGAGAATAAGGAGACGTGAGGTAGGAAAGTTTTAGCCATGTGTGATTAGCAGATCTAGGTAGGAAGAGCTGGTCTTGCTCCAAGGATCAAGTTTTCCCAAACCTGACCTGGTTTGGGAGGCCTTACAAGAAGCCTGAGTTCTGGCCGGCCTTTACAGTGGGCAAGTTACTCAATACATCTGTGCTTCATTCCCACGCCTGACACATAGGCAGAAAAAGTGTAAGCAACTCTCTGGGAGTCACTTTGTTAATGGAGCTAGGTAAAGCCTGGGATACAATAGGTGCTTAACAAATGATAGACATTACTGTTTGTTCTTAGCATTTCATTTCTTCTTTTCAGGCTGGCCTCAAACTTCCTCAGACTCTTGGCCACGTGCCAGCGTTAGAGTTACACATCATCGAGCCAGCCCCCTCATTTAACCTCCGTACATCACTGGCCCTCAGTGACACAGATGCAACCTCCTTGCTTCTGCATGTGCTCGCTGCAGGTACTCGCTAACCCAGCTTTCTTCCCCCAAACTGTTAAGAACAGACTTGAAATAAGTGTGAAAACGCCAAGCCCTACCAATCCCTTTGGAAATTGACCCATCGTGGACAAAAGTAAAACCCACACCACTTGACCCAGTTAAGCAATAGTAAGTTCAATCACTACACAGGCCACACTGGCATTGACACAGGACACGCTGCAACTACCCAAGCTTTCAATAGCCATGGTTGCAAAACCACGTCCATCCCTGACCTCCCTCCCTCCCTCCCTCCCACCCAGCTCTAATAGCTGGGGACATCTCAAAACATCCCATTTAAAGACTGAGTTATTGAATGTTTCACATACATAACATATAACATCTTTATCCCAGTGGATTTGGAAACATTGTATCTTTCTGTTGTTCTTCTTTTAAAATAACCAAGGACTCGATATGGTGGTACATACCTGTGATCAGAGAATTAGGTAAGTGAATGAGGAGATCAACTTCGGTTACATAGTGAATTCAGGGCAGCCCTTTAAAAAACAGCAACAAAACCTGGTATTGTCAGAACCACACACCAGTCTCTCATACCTGAGTGTATTGGCCTAGCCTCGGTTTTCAGCCAGCACATGAACATGTGTGCAGACCGTTTATAAAGTTAGTAAAGAAAAGACAACACATGTGTTTGTGTGTCCCAAATGGATCTCCTCTACAGTATCAATATTTGCAGTATAACCTGCATGCCTTCAGTGAATTGCAATTAATTGTAGTACCCTTGTAACTAACAAGGGTACTCACTGCTCCACCCCAAAATATCTTCTTGCATCTTTTGAAATGTTGGATGACTGTCTTCCCTCATATAACTATCCATACTTAGCTTTTCCTGCTTTGGAAATGTTATTTGATACTGTAAATTAAGTAAATATATACTGAGTAATATAAAACAATACATATGTTGAAATAATATCAAGTATCAAATACACATAAATTATATAAGTAAATAGATTTATATTTCTACAAATTATACTATAAATATGTATTAATATAATTAAGTTTTATAAGGGGCTGGAGAGATGGCTCTGTGGTTAAGATTGGCTGCTCTTCTCCAGGACCAGGGTTCAATTCCCTGCGCTCACATCAAGGAAGTTTGAAACTTTCTTCTGGGCTCTGAGACACCTTTACTGACATGCACATATCCACATACATCTATGAGTCACTAAAAATAAAATACTTTTTTTTTAAAGTTTTATAGTTCTGTGGTTGTACTGTAGTAAAATACCCAGGCAACAGGCAATTTAGGGGAGAAAGAGGTTTGAGACTTAGAGTTCCAGGTTAGTCCCTCACTGAGGGGAAATCAAGGCAGGAATTAGCATGTCACCATGACATCCACAGTAAGAGCAGCAAGAAACAAATGCGTGCATCCCTGCTTTCTGCTCACTAGCTCTCAACATGCTGTTCAGCGCCTCTCTGCAAGAATATCATAGTTGGTGGGGGCGGTGGCAGTGCCAGCAGAGGCAGGCGGATCTCTGAGTTCTAGGCTAGCCTGGTCTACAGAGCAAGTTCCAGAGCAGCCAAGACTACATAGAGAACAAACAAGCAAACAAACCAAAAGAATAGCCCAGTCCACAAGGGACTGGATCTTCCTACATCAATTAGCAAACAAGTCAGTTCCTCACAGGCACGCCCACAGGCCAATCTGATGCAGAGAATTCCTCAATTAGACACTATTCCTAGCTGACTACTGGTTGCGTCGACTTGTCATTTAAAGCTAAGCAGCGCGTTAAGTATACAATTTAAGCATTAAGTGATTGATAAATGCCTGTGGCTATCTCCTGGACCTCAGGCTGGCCATTCTGCACTCATTCTATAACCAAGGACCACCTTGAACTTTTGGTCTCCCTACCTCCACCTCAATACCCGTGTGAGCCCCTACTTCTAGTTTAGTGAGTGCTGGGATCTACCTCAGAGCTTTGTGCATACTAAGTTAGCACACAAGCAAAGATAACCCACGATCCTCCTTTTCTCAGGATTTACTTTTATCATTTTTTTTTAAAGAATTATTTATTTATTTTATGTATGAGTACACTGTGGCTGTCTTCAGACACACCAGAAGAGGACATCAGATCCCATTACAGATGGCTGTGAGCCACCATGTGGTTGCTGGGAATTGAACTCGGGACCTTTGGAAGAGCAGACAGTGCTCTTAACTGCTGAGCCATCTCTCCAGCCCTACTTTTATCATTTTTAAGTGTGTGTGTGTGTGTGTGTGTGTGTGTGTGTGTGTGTGCTCCCGCGTGCGCCTGTGGGTATATGCACATGAGCACTGGAGCCCCTGGAGCCCCTGATATCGGTGCTGAGAACTAAACGTGGGTCCTCTGGAAGAGCAGCAAGCTCTCTGTGATGGTTTGTATATTCTTGGACCAGGGAGTGGCACCACTTAGAGGTGTGGCCTTGTTGGAATGGGTGTGACCTGGTTGGAGTAGGTGTGTCACTGTGGGTGTGGGCATAAGATCCTCATCCTAGCTGCCTGGAAGTCAGTCTTCCACTAGCAGCCTGTGGATGAAGATGTAGAACTCTCAGCTCTGCCTGTGCCATGCCTGCCTGGATACTGCCATGCTCCCACCTTGATGATAATGGACTGAAGCTCTGAACCTGTAAGCCAGCTCCAATGAAATGTTGTTTTTTATAAGACTTGCCTTGGTCATGGTGTCTGTTCACAGCAGTAAAACCCTAACTAAGGCACTCTCTCCCTAACTAAGACTCTCCTAACTGCTGGCTGAGCCATCTCTCCTGGCACTCCTTTTCATTTTCGTTCTTATTTTTGAGACAAACTCATGATCTTTCTGCCTCAGTCTCCTACGTACTGGCATGACAGATGTGAGTCACCAGGCCCAGCTGGGACACCCTCTTCTGACCACCACAGGAAAAGAGTTTCCTGTCTATATTCAGGGACTGGTTGGTTCCATCAGAACACTTACTCAGCCATTTCTACCGTGAAAGACAGTTCCTTCAAACCAGACAATTCTCATGCCCCACTGCACACCCAGTGCCTATATAGTCTGGCACATAGCTTCACGCTTAGGTTTCAGCTCTGAGGCAGACTGAGGTATGTCTGAAATCCCAGAGTTTGGAAAGTAGAAACAAGAGGACCAGGAGTTCAAGGCCAGCCTGGGCTACATGGGGGGCCTACCGCAAAAAGGAAGGAGTTGAAGAAAAGCAGGTACCTTCAATGGATCTAGTTTAAACTAGTTTGATACTGGTTTATTTGTTGGCAAACCATTACAACTTCCCTCTACATAGTATTTTAGCTTTGTGTTTGTTTAAGACAGGCTTTATATAGAATTTTATTAAAGACAAATCTAATTTCATGTTTGTATTTACCTTTTATCCCCATCAAAATATATATATATATATATATATATATATATATATATATATATATATATATATGACAAGAAGTAAAGTAACTGGCAGGAAAAGTTAAAAATGTAAGTTAGGTATGAAAACTGATGTCTATAATCCCAGTACTGGAGAGCTGAGGCAGGAAGATTGCCAGTTTGGGCAATCTCAAAACAATAACGACAACAAAACTCTACAAATATTAGTTGATAGCCAGCCACAGGAATTAGCTAGGAACCACAGACTTCTACCAACCGTTAGGGAAACCGTTTTTAGTGAGTTATGCATTAAACAAGGAAGGGAAAGCAAAGGGGACTTGGACCTTCAAAAAGCAGAGAAAGTGAGCTTACTAAACCCGGATAATTCCACGAAGGCAGAGAGGACTAACGAAGGCAGACCAGGAAGTCGTTTGCTGCTCATCTGTAAAAGGCAAGGCCAAGGTCTCATGCAGAAGTTCTCTGGCAATACTAAAGATGTCAGCACTTCTGTCGCATGCCAGGTCAAGGCAGATACCTCACTAAAGGGCTCCAGGGGGTGCGGTTAGCTGTGGTGGAGTACCTGCCTGGCATACACAGGTTCAACCCTAGCACCAACCCCAGTTTAAAAAAAAAAACAAACATAATGGAAAAAAATCCATTAGCATTTAGCATTTGGCAATGCCTCAGAGGTCAAAAGAGATAATGAAGAACACTGTCAACAGTTACTTTCAGAAGAATCATTCATTAAAATTAAACCACAGGAAAAAAGTGATAAATAGAGTTAACAAGAGTTAGCTGAGTGCAATTAACTGCAGGACATGCAATTCAGGAAGGGAGGGTGAGGAGGTTTACAGGCAGGCAGGCAGGCAGGCAGGCGAGTGGCAGGAAGCCTGCCAAAGAGGCGGCTTTGATTTGGAAATGGAGAAGTGCAGAAAGGATTGTGACATCTCAGCCCCCGTGGCTCTGCCTAGGACGTCATTTAGTCCTCGGGTTCTATGAAAGGCTGGTGAATGCAGAAAATAATGAGACCACAGGAAACACGGCAGCCTACGAGTGGCCTCGCAGAAAACCCACGTTCAGTGAGAAGATACACCCATGCATGTGTTTTGATTTACTACACATAAGGTATACACATACTAGTCATGTTTTGTGTTTTATAAAAGCCTGGCTGTTTTAACTGGTTCATTCAACAAATATTTGTGGATCACCGATGGGGTGGCAGAGGCTACCCCCAAGGTGCTTGGGATATCCCAATGAATGAAGTAGGCATTCCAGTCAGGGAGAGAGAGACTACATAAACCACACAGTCAAACAGCATGCAAAAAAGTGAGAGGCTGGAAAGGGGCTCAGGGCTTAAGGATGTCTCCTGCTCTTGCAGAAGCCCCAACTTTGGTCTCTAGCACCCACACCAGGCAGCTCCTATCCACCTGTAACTCCAGCTCTTGGGGACACAAGACACTCACGTGCACAGACACCCACGCACATACCCATACATACATATGTATAGAATTAAAACTAAAATTCTGACGTGGTATGAGGGGGAGTACGGGAGGAAGAAGAGAGAGGAGAGAACCAACAGGAAAGGCAGGACTGTTATCCTGGGGGGGGGGGGGGGGATGTGACCCAGCAAGGTGATAGGCTGAAAGTGAGGCAGAGACATGGAGAGAGCCTGGGAATTTGTGGCAAGCCTGAACACCACAGTGAGAATACATCTCTGAGCCAGAGTGCAGCTCAGTGGTGGAGAGCCTGCCCAGCGTGCACGAAGCCCTGAGCTCAATCCCCAGCGCCATATAAAGATGTACTTAGTGGCACACACCTGTAATCCTCAGAAGGCTGAGGTGTGAGTGACAGATGGGGGGAGGGGCGGTGTACGTGAGGAGGGAGAGGGCAGTGCAGGAGGCAGGGGAGGAGTTAACAGATTCGGCTTCAGTCTAGGTGGGAGGAGCCTGTCTGTGGGATGTGTGAGATCCGAGGTCACACCTCTTCCCTTCAGGGTCCAGGTGCTCGGGAAGGTTCCAACTGGCTCATTGCCTATAAGGCTTATTAACACCAGCTGAACGGGTGGGTTCTGTTACTCACTGAAACATCTCCTTAGATCCCCAGGAAGGTTCTGGAACTCACTGAGTGGAGCAAAGAGCAAAGCAGGTCCGTGGACAGACAGGCCGCTTACACTGGTGGGGAGAGCTGGCTCACACTGGTTTCTCTTTGCTCTGCCCACAGGACTAGAGATAGCTCCCAGCAACCTGCCCTCCTTCCTCGTCTCTCTTCTGATAGTCAATACCACAGACCCACCAGAAAACCACACTGTACAAGGCTCCAGGGCAGGGAGAGTCACCTCCCAGTGACCTTCCTCTTTGGGATATTTTTCCCTTTGGTCAACCTGACTTGAGAAAAACCTGCCTTTCTCCTGATGATCATCTAGAAAGCATTTCACAAGGAAATGTCCTTTTCTTCTTTTCTGAACTGTGTTCTGAATGTATGGCTGAGATTCCGGTGCGGGGCTGTATGTGTGGAGGTTTAGCTGCCAGGCATTGGGTGCTAAACAAAACAAAACAAACAAAACCTGGGTAAGTTAGATATTTGAAAGAATGCTACTGCAGAAAGGGGATGGTAGGCACCTGAGCTCCACATCAGCTCCCACCATCTCCCATCGTGCCTTGGTTCTAGAGGCTCAGCTGCTGCAGGCTCCTTCCTGCCTCAATTCACTAAAGCATCATCGTATCCGATTCTTTGACAAACTTTGGTAAAATGCTTTTAGAAGAAAATGGAGGGTAGTGTCTGATTGAGTCTATATATTTACATATAAGGAATGCCTATGAAATGCAGAAGTCTTGTTCTAGGTGATAATATATTTAGAGGAAGAATCTGCCTTTTGTATTAGGCCACTCAAAAATAGCTGAGGGCTGTGTATGTTACACAAACACAAAAGCTTCCTGCTTCCAAGGACTCAGTCTATGTTCTGGGGAAAGAGCGTAAGTAAAAGTCAACCATGGCCTGCCTATACCTTAACCCCAGACCCTGGAGGGAAAGGCAGGCAGATCTCTTTGAGTTCAAGGTCAATCTGATCTATGCAGTAAGTTCAAGGACACCCAGGGTTACATACTGATACCTTGTCCCAAGAGAAAAAAGGTAAGCTGCAATGCCACAGGCCAAGTCCTATAGTGAGTGTGATTACGTAATAATAGGCAATAAGGCCCAATACAAATGTATCAGTGTAACATATAACAGTCTTATAATTCTAATTCACATTAGAACACATTAGAACATTCTTACAACTTCTAATTCACATTAGCCATCTCCAGAATGAAGTCCGTTTTCAATGGTAAACAAGCAGATAACCACTCTTTTCCCATAAATAGCACAACTATTATACCAAAACAAAACAACACTTACACAAAACAAAAATAAACAAACCAAATTTAAAAAAAAAAATGGAGGAAAAGATGGTGGGTACTGTAACAATTTCCTCCAAGATTGAAACATTCTATCGAATACGAAGCTCCTGCTCCATCCGCAACTCAAAATAGCTTCAGGGAAGTCCCTGAAACTGAGCAGATGCACCAGGCCCCGCCCTGCTGGCTTAAAAAACTGAGAGTCCCCTCAGATTAAAGGAGACTGCACTGCAGAGAAGGCTTTTTGAGATTGTACCAGATGCCTGGAAGAAAAGAAACCAGCCAAGGCATCTGGAAGAGGTCTAGGTCAACTGAAACACCTGGAAAGGACACTCTCCATCTGACTTGAGCTGCCTGCAGGCTGTGCAGAGTGTCCCAGGGTCTCAGCTTTGTGAGCTGTCTGTCACCCATGCTAGGCTGGGCTTTAGTGATGCAGCTGTCTATGAGTCATTTCTGTTCCTGTCAGTGACCCCTCACCCATATTCCTGTAAGTAATCCCATTAAGACTCATGGTTCTGGCCGGGCGTGGTGGCACGTGTCTTTAATCCCAGGCAGAGGCAGGCGGATTTCTGAGTTCGAGGCAGACTGGTCTACAAAATGAGTTCCAGGACAGCCAGGGCTACACAGAGAAACCCTGTCTCGAAAAAAACAAACAAACAAACAAAACAAACAAACAAACAAAAGACTCATGGTTCACCAAGTTGGACTTTAGTGGTATCTGTACTTTATAGTCTGTTAGGGGTTCCTATCTGGGGTGAAGAGAGGAGACGTGTTGCATCTCAGAGGAAGATTAATCACACAACAACACGGTCTACAGACATCAGCAATGGCCTTTCAGTGAAAGGTTCATGTGACACTGGGAAGAATCGTGGATCCAATTAGAAAAGAGCACAAAAGACAGTTCTCTCTTGGAGTAGGGTTCTTTGGCAACAACAATCCAAAGCCAGGGGCCAGGCCCACTGGCATAGGCCAATGTTTTCAGTTCCTCATGAGTGGCTCTTAAATTCAAGGCCCCTTGGTTTTTATCATCTAGATAATCCCAAAGCGAATCAGTAACCAAGGACTTTTTCCCTGTGTAGATCTAAAGCAGTAGAATATGTAAAGGAATCGCTTACAAATATTAGCTGGCAGGCATAACACGGAAAGACCAGTAGGCACGGGATCCTCTGTCAATACAGTCCCAGTGCCCCATTGAGTTTTCTGAGTTACCAGATCCTCCTACTTGTGGTTACACAAAGCTAACTTTGTCTCGAGAAGTTGGGCCTACCCTTGGCAAAGCCCTGCTGTCTTAAAAACCATGTCATTATTTTTGAAAATAAAGAACAACAAAAAGAAATATTATTTTAGCAGGAATACAACTGACCCACGGGAAGTACTAAAAAAAAGTCTTGCCTGGTGTGGTGGTGGCATACACTTGTAATCCCCGCACTTGACAGATGGATCCCTGTTCGTTCAAGGCTAGTCTGATATCCATGGCAAGTTCAAGCTAGCTAGGGCTACAAGTCTCTGTCTCAAAAAAAATAAAAAATAAAAAAAACTTCTGTTCCATCACTTAAGGTTATTTTGTTCTGTTCTGGTTTCATTTTCTAAAAAAAAAAAAAAAAAAAGTTTATTTATTTTATTTATATGAGTACACTGTAGCTGTCTTCAGACACACTACAAGAGGGCACTGGATCCCATTACAGATGGTTGCTAGCCACCATGCAGTTGCTGGGAATTGAACTCAGGACCTCTGGAAAAGCAGTCAGTGCCCTTAACCACTGAGCCATCTCTCCGGCCCTTCTGTTTTCATTTTTATTTTGTTTGAGACAGGGCCTTTCTGTGAAGCCCTGGCTACCCCCAAACTATAGAGAACATACTGGTTTCTGATTCATAGCAACCCCATGTGCTTCTACCCCCTGAATGCTGCGATTTACTGCCCTGAACAGTCATGCCTGGCGGTACTCTTCTTTTGACCTGTGAAGTGCTTTTTTAGACGACTAAGCCAGAAGCTGAAGAAATAGCCCAGCTGCTCCAGTGCCAGCTATGTGAGCATGAAAACCTGAGTTTGGATCCCAAGCTCCCACATAAAGACCCAGGAACAGCAGTGTGCGCGCTAGGAAGATAGATTCAGGAACGATCCTGTAGTTGGCTGGCTGGCTAGTCTAGCCAAATCCAGTTCTATAAGAGACGGTCTCAAAACATAAGGTGGGGCTTGTTGGAATAAGACTTCTGACATCCAACTCTGACTTCAATGTGGATGCATAAACACACAAACACACACACACATACACACACACACACACACAAAACTGACACAGATCACAGTGGTCAGAAACAGACACATAGACACCATTTATACGTTCAAGTGTCTATATCCACACACAGATGATGGAACCTGGGCTTCCCACAAGCTAAGCACATGACTACCACTGAGCTACCCCACCCCCACTCCCACCTCCAACCCCAAGGAAGATAGCTACTTCTTGTGACGATTTTCACGGGCTGGCATTTCCTTGTCAGGTATAAGCACCCTGTCCCCATTTCAGTTGCACAATGTGCAATATTCATTGCGCACTTGCACACACGCCCACATCCTATTGGTACACATAGTTAACTCTTGCTCACCCGTGCAAGGATCACCCATCCTTTCTGGGAACCAGTTGTCTTCTACCCATACTCAGGGAGTATGACCCAAACTGACTGTGAGACAAAGGGAGGCTAATTGGGAAGCCACAGCTGCCAGGCCCCGCCACCCCCATCCCTCGCCATCCAGACATTCACCATACCCAGTAGTGGGTTACTGCTGAGACATCATCACATTCATTAAAAACTACACACATACAGCAATCTCAAAGACAAACATTGTGAACTTGGGAGAGTAGATGGATCCTGTTTTCTTGATTAATGTGCTCAACTATAATTTTAAATAATACATACATTTTCAAAATAGGAAAGCAAATGGACCACTACTTTCTCAATACATACAGGGTTGGGGCCCGGGGAGGTGGGGTGCTTTGTCGTCTCATGACAAACACTTGGTCTTGATGACCTTCAACAAGTGATTGCACATCTGGTATCTAAAACCACTCAAAGGCTCAACTAGAGGCAGCCCCTTATATCCTACCTGTATATTTACTTACTATTGTTTCATAAATGTATTAGTCACATGCATTTAAATACACCCACAAGTCATTTTTATACAATCTAAGTTCCTCTAATGGGCAACTGTAATGGAAGGACTTGTGCCTTTTTGCGATCAGTTCTCTGGTTGTATCCTGAACTCATTCAAAGCAGTGTCTGGTGGCGGCAGCACGCTAGGAACATTCAAATTGTAGAAGAGAGGGGAGGGAAGACAGGTGTAGGATCTGGAGGCTGACAAAGGAGCTTCGTGCAGATCTTAAGGCCAGTCTGGGCTACAGAGTGAGGCTAGGTCTCAAAAATCATAACAGAGAAAAAAAAGAAAGAAAAAACAGTAACACCACCACTAGACGAGAACAAGGAAAAGGGCAGACAGACAGACAGACAGATGGACGGACAGACAAGCAGAGAAGCAAATGGGAGAGATGCCAGCCCAAGTTTTCCATAGCGGCCAGCAAGCCTGCAGTTGAGGGCATTGGTTGATCTCCAGGTGAGCTGGTATAACCCACACTCCTGGCCCACGCAGAAATCACCTGTTTCTCAGCCGCTCATTTCTCCAGGGATTCTGTTTTTCTACTCCAGTGGAAAATTCCATTCACCCCTCCACCATCTTTTAGAGTATAAAGTAAGGTCTGCAGGTTTATAATTTTGGCTTTGCCAGGGACTAAGGGAGACCTACGTAAGTTCAAGACAGGCCTGGACTCCCTTTCCAAATAAAATGAGAACAAGCTGAAGGTATAGCCCCATGGTAGAGAGCTTGCCTGGCATAAGCAAGGCACCGGGCTTTCTATCTTGGACAGAAGAGGATCCAAGGGGCAGTTGTCTCCTGCCCTCCCCTCTACCACTCTTGTATAATGATGCTAACAGAACATAGAAGCAACTAAAGAGAAACAGCCCCAGTAAGAAGTCAGGCTCAGGTGTCAGGGCACCATTTCCTCCCGAATCTCTCAGTCCGGGGTATTTCCATCAACTTAAGGTGACATACTCTCATTTCCACACCACTTTTGCGGCGGGGGTCCTCCCCCAGCCCCGACTCCCACCCCCAGACCTCCATCCTTGGAACCCAGCGTTGCTGCTAGGGACCTTCCTTAACTAGTTATTCTCCAAAGCCATTAGCTTCAGTAGGTAGTTGTTTTGACTAACACACACCTCCGATGTTATTACACCAGGAAATCCACATCATCATAAGTCACAGAGACTGCTCCTAAGTCTTAAGCTCTGAATCGGGCCAGAAACCAAAGGGCTCCAATATAACCTTTACCTTGGAAATCTTTCTGACAAGCCCTTCAAGCTGTGTTTAATGTTTCCATTGTCAACTCATAAAAGGCCATGTGGATTCTACACTCATGCGTTAAAAAAAAAAAAAAAAAAAAAAAAAACCAAAGTCCCGTGAACCACGTTTTGGGGTAAGTTTTGGGGGTTTGTTCCTTATGATCATGTCCTATCATAGAAATATGAACCTAGGTCCAAATTTAAGGAAAGGTCCTCGCCCATACCCACATCCAAGTATTAACTCTTGGGCAATCCAGAGAGGTCAGAAGAGTTGATTGGAGCTGTCTCAGACACGCTGATGTTTCTGGTGCCCGTCAAAGCTCCATTATCTGGGCCACGAATTACTTTTAATCCTGAGTTTAAGAGGCTAACGCTGGGGAACTGGGTTGGCAGCAGCTGAGGGAGGAGCCTGTCAGGAATCAGAGGCCAACCCCAGCTACATGGGGTGAGAACTTACTTCAAAAGGAAAAACAACAAACAAACAAACAAACAAAAACCCATGATAAAAGGACAGTGTTAAGGCTGGAGGGAATGTGGCTCAGTGGTAGAGCAACTTGCCCACAATCTCTAGGGCCCTGGATTGGATTCCCCAGCACCTGCAAGTGAGGAACACAGAACCTGGATAATCATGTAAGAACAATTTCATTTACATTAACCTTTAAAAAAAAATCATTACTTAAAATAGGTTGTACTAGTAAATGAAAAATGTTCTTATCATATAAGGAAATGAAAGTAGGCTTTTAATTGGTTTGGTTTTGTTTGGGGACTACCATGTAGCCCAGACTGGAACTCAGTACTAAGTCCTAAGTACTCAATAAAAATACTAAGCATAGAGAATGCAAATCCAAAAAAACCTATGGTTTCCTCGATTCTTTTAAACCCTCAATATCACCAACTGCTTTAGCAACAAAGCAGAACTGTGCATCCTGAAAAAAAGGGACAAACTAACTGATAGATAAATAAATAGTAGAATTTTAAGAACTAAATAGCCCGGAGTGGTCATGCATGCCTGTAATTCTAGCACTTGAGAGGGAGAGGCAGGAGAATCAGAAGTTGCAAGCCAGCATGGGCTAGATTGTAAGACAGTGTCGCAGCCGGCCGTGGTGGCACATGCCTTTAATCCCAGAACTTGGGAGGCAGAAGCAGGTGGATTTCTGAGTTCGAGGCCAGCCTGGTCTACAAAGTGAGTTCCAGAACAGCCAGGCTATACAGAGAAACCCTTTTTCAAAAAAAAAAAAAAAAAAAAGACAGTGTCGCAAAAAGTCAATCTGGGGCTGGAGAGATGGCTCAGCGGGTAAGAGCACTGACTGCTCTTCTGAAGGTCCTGAGTTCAAATCCCAGCAACCATATGGTGTCCTACAACCATCTGTAATGGGATATGACGCCCTCTTCTGGTGTGTAGCTGAAGACAGCTACAGTGTAATTAGAATTTCTGGGCCGGAGCGAACGGGGCAGTGGGAGCGAGCAGGGCCAGGGCAAGCAGAGGCCCTGAATTCAATTCCCAGCAACCACATGATGGCTCACAACCACCTGTACAGCTACAATGTACTTGTATACATAAAAATAAAATAAATAAATAAATCTGTTGACTGTTAAAACTACAGGGGGCCAAAGAAACGACTTGGACATCTCACTGTGTAATCCTGTCCCTTTAAGTTCAATTTTCAGAACTCACAAAACGGTTAAAGGAGAAAATCAACTCCACAAAGCTGTCATCTGATGCCTACATCATCGCACATGCACTCCCCCCCACCCACCTACACACATACACATATGCCCTTGCATACACACATTCGCACACATATGTGCACACGCAGAGAAACAATAATTATTTTAGAGGACACTGGAGAGGTGACTCAGGAGTTAAGAGCAGATCAGGCCCCGAGCTCATGTCCCAGCACTCAGACCACACAGAGTTGATCACCACTGCCTGCGACTTCAGCTCTGAGAAAATCTGACTCATTCTTCTGGCCTCCTCTG
Organism: Mus pahari; assembly: GCF_900095145.1. Lineage (NCBI taxonomy): Eukaryota > Metazoa > Chordata > Mammalia > Rodentia > Muridae > Mus > Mus pahari. The sequence continues at coordinate 57,139,835 of NC_034602.1, forward strand.
GTACCTGCACTCTTGTGCATATGCACACACAAACACAGCGAAGGCAAAAACCCCACACAAGCTGAAGAGGAGGCTTTGGGGCTAAGAGCTCCTGCTGTTTGTCCAAAAAAAGCAGGAGTTTAGATCTCAACACCCACATCAGGCAGCTCACAAGTGGCTCCTTCTGGCCTACACGCGCACACACACACGAGCGTGCGCACACACACACATGCAGTATGCTCATACTTGCACATATGCACACACACACACACACACACACACACACACACACATAATAAAAATAATGTAAGTTGCTCCAGTGGTTCAATTCCCTGCACCCATGGGCTCACAACCTTCCGTAATTCTAGTTCTGTAATCCTTCTTCTGGCCTTGAAAGCACCACACACACACACACACACACACACACACACACACACACACACACAATGCACAGACACTCAGGCAAAAACTCATGCATGTAAAAAAAATTAATTATAAAAAATAAAGTCTTAGCTGGGTGGTAGTGTTGGCAGACACCTTTAATCCCAGCACTCAGAAAGCAGAGGCAGGCCTGGTCCACAGAGCGGTTGAGGCCAGCCTGGTTTATAGAATGAGTTCCAGAACGGATAGACAGGGCCACACAGAGAAACCCTGACTCAAAAAACCAAAGTAACACTAATGATAATAAAAATGATAGTCTTTAAAAAAAAAAAAAATCAATGGAGATGGCCATAAAATAATGTCGCTTAATTTTGAATCCTAGACAGTTCTGAAAGGCAATAAGGGACAGAAAGAGGAGTCTGTTCATTTTAAGAATTTGGATTTCAAAACAAAGCATTTGCTAGCACTTACACAGTTGTAAGTCCAGCTACTCAGAAAACTACAGCAGGAGGTTCACAGGTTTTAGGCCAGCCTAGACAATGTAAAGGAAGCCTATCTCAATAAATATGATGACACTAAGAGATCTGGGAGTGCAGTGACAAGGCACTCACCTACCATGATTGGCTTCCTGAGTTTAATCCTCAGGCAGGGACAGATGACAACACTCTCCTTTGTGACGCTGGGCACTACAAACACTGAAGAAATAGTGCATCTTATCCAGTCAGATAAAGGTAGATGAGTGGCTTTGCTACGCCAGCCTGTCTTCATTTGAAGTTAATCGTGAAGAAGCTGACACAAATGAAAATTTTAATTCTCCGTTCCCCCAGGACATTGCTCCCTTCAAAGTTAGAGGCTTCCAACATCTCCACCAGAACAAGGGGAAGGTCAAGGTGGACGTGAAAAATACACAGGCTATATCCCTCCCCTCTTCCTCCAGTTTCCCTCTGACAGCTGTGTTTTGTGGGCACCACCCCCGAAGTCATCACATAGGGTTCTGACTACTGTGTAACTGAACGGCAGCCTGAGCCCCCACAAAATGCTACCTTCTCCTTTTGGCTGGGGGCTTTGGCCCATCTAGAGGCTGTGCTCTCTGCTGACAACGTTTGCCATTTGGCTGCGGCTTCTGCAAGTCTCAACCACTTCTGATCTAATGACCACCCTTAGGTGATCAAAACTTCCACCCCTCCAGGTTGTTCCACCCTTTGGGTTCCTTAGTCTGACTCTACAGTAAGACTCTTACCAGCCAGTTACTATCTATCTATCTACTATCTATCTATCTATCTATCTATCTATCTATCTATCTATCTACTATCTATCTATCTATCTATCTATCTATCTATCTATCTAGTTTGTTTGTTGTTTTGGCAAAGTCTCAGTGTGCAGTCCTTGGCTGGCCTGGAACTTGCCTTGTGGACCAGTCTGGCCTTGAACTCCTCTTACCCCTCCCTTTGGTTCCTCCTATCCCTACCTTTCAAGGGCTGGGGTTAAAGGTATGAGCCACCAAGCCCTGCTCTTTCCAGCTGCCCTGGACCCTCCAGTGCCCTGCTTTGGCCTTTTTACTTGTAGATTAAAAGGCACGAACCACCTTGCCTGACCTAAGCCTGAGTTTTTAATTAACTGATTAATTAATTAAGTCCAAGGGCGACTTAGAGGATTGATTGTTTTCTCCTTCCACCACTGTGAGGGAAGGCTAGAACTCAGGTCCTCAAGTTTGGTGGCAAGCCACCTCAGCAGCTTGAAGAACTGTTTTGATTTGTAGTCCTCCTAAGGAAACTCCTAAGTGAGTCACTATCACACTCACTGGAGGGGAGAAAAGTTCGACTTTTAGCTCACATAAGTAATGGAGAAAACAAAAGCAAGTCAAAAAATGGCTTGTAAGTACCTAGAGAATATCTTTTCATCAGTTTGATAAGACTTAATAAGGAAGTCACATCCCTAAGTGCCTTGGGACAGTATTAGAGTGTCAGTCAACTTTTACCTAATTAAAACACAGCGTCCTTTATCTGAAATTTTCCATTTCCATTCATTTTGACTGGTTTCTTTAACACCCAGTGACTGCGGGCATATCGGATGTTATATTTGGTAGACTCTACTCTTTTCTTCAGATTGAATTCTCCTAACAACTAAGCTTCCCCGAGGGTGGCCTTCAGAGATATACGTCTGCAGGAAGCCCCCCCCCCCCATCTAGTTAACACTTAAGCGAGACGCCCCAGTCACCCAAAACTCCGAAATCTCAAGCTAATAATCCGCGGTCACCTGTGCCTCAAAAAGACCGATTACGGTTTTTTTTCCCAAGGGGGAAAAAAAACCTCTCCCCCCCCCATGGAAAAAGACTCAAGTCTGCAGGAAACATGATGCAGCTGACCGTATGAGATTATCTGCTCTTCCAAAAGCTGACGCTTTAAAAAAAAAAAAAATCTTTTTATAAACCCTTTAACTTCCCACTAAAGAAGGAAGGCGGTCAAATGAGAGATAAATACTGAGGTGGAAAGAAAGAGAGAGAGAAAAATGTTGTTTGCTTGTTTTTCCCAAAAGTCAGAACTCTATGGGGACAGTAGTCAGAGCTGCCAAAAGTCCACCTTACCTTCCGTAAGTACTTGGCGTCGCTCACTTCAGAAATTAATACCATTCACAGCCCGGTAGCAATCTACAAGGCTAGGAAGTCACCTACAACATCTTCGCTGGCCGCCCACTTTTAAATAGAAAACCAAATTAAAGAGTCTCCAAACTACTTCCCACCGTGCGGCTTAAAGCAACAGATCAGATCGCTCTAGGCTTTAACTCTTCCCGGGCTCTGGGAATTCCAGTTTGTCACAATTTCTTAGCCTGTGCGACCCGCGGGAAGAAACGTCTCCCCAGCCCAGAGCCTGACTTCTCCGGGTCCGGGCGCTCGGCGGCCGGCTGGGCTGGGACGTACGAGCGGGCTGCGGGGCGGCTGTGGCCCGGGCGGAGCGGCACAGGGTCGGATCCCGCGGAGCGCGGCGGAGTCCGGCTGCAATCCGTGCCTCTGCAATCCCGGCTCTTCCCGGTTCCCTCCCTCCGCCTCCTGCCCTCCCCCAGACAAGGCCATTCGCCTCACAGTAGCAAGGTTGTCTCGTATACTCCCTTCCCTTAAACTCACCAAACCAGATTTTTACTCCCAACACCGGCAACTTCCCGTAAATCTGCACTGAAATTTTATCCTGCTCGCTGAGCCTCCGCTGGCCGAAGGCCAGTGCAACATTCCTGTTGTTTTAGAAGCGCGGATACCTTAGCTGATGGTTTAAAAAAAAAAAATCATATCGAACTGGCCCCGATGCGGAGGATTTAGGAACTTTGGCCGCTCAAAAAGTCACATCCATTTCAGACATCCAGAAGGGACCCCAGAAGTGGCACCTGCCCCACTTGGGGACATCTAGGAGAGTGGCTTCCGGCCGCCTGTGGCTGTTGAGAGCAAGCCACCCTGAGCCTGCACGGAGGACTAAGGACCCTGCGCCTGACTCCCGGGGTGAGCAGTACCACCGCCCCCGGCCTTGCGGGGCAGGAAGGCGCTGGAGCAGGTAGGGCGGCAGACGAGCCCCGCCGCGGGCCTGCAGGAAGCCAGGACCTCCTGGGCTGTCCTTACCTGCGGCTGAGCATGGCTCGGAGAGCACAGGCAGGCACGTCACAGGGGCCGGAGCTCTGTCTGACCTTTGCCGGGGCCTTCACAGCAGGGCCTGGGGCCTGGGCGCCGCTGCTCTTTCAAAGTGGCTCATTCCGAATGCGCTCTGACCTAGTGTTACAGCTGGTTTCTAGAAAGGGAACAAAAACAGTGCAAGGAGAAACCTCAGCCAAGCCCTCCTTTAACCTTGCCTCTGATCACTGGGGAACCGGCTCTAGGTCTGACCCCATCCCCACTCCCAGGAAACCCACCCTAGGGCCGCGGTCCCCGCCCCACCCCTCGGGTTACCTGTTTATACAAGAAGAGTTAAGGAGCCTCCCGCATTTCAATGGAGCGCTAAGCCTGTTTGCAGGCGCGGAAACAGCCAACAGGAATCGAATTCTGTGACTAAACAAACTAGAAGAGGAAGCAGGCACCACAAGGAACCTAAAGTTGTGATTTCGGGTTGCAATGTCATGCAACTGAAAAAAGAAAAAGTACTGTTTCACAGTAGGCTAATTATTTCCCCCATCTAGTTAAATGGAAGCTGGAAGTGTATCGGTATATAGCGTTAGCCACCGTTGTTAGTGATATTATTATTATGTATAATGGCCTTCCCTCCCCCCCCCGTAGAAAAAACGTGCAATGAAAGAAGGAGGCTCCAGACCCAACGCTACCCTCACTATCTGTGAGCCTATGAGCAAGTTAATTACCCTCCAACTCTGAGTTTCTGGAAGATTCTAAGGATGGACGTTTTGTTTTCTCTGGACAGTCTCAAGGAGAAAAAAAAAAACACGAAGTCTTTGTAAAGGGGTGTGCAACTGATTTTCGTCTCGTGTAAAAGTTTCAAGGGAAGTGGAGAGAAGTTGCATTCCATGAAATGCAAATCCAACGTCTGTGTCACGCGCGTAATTCTGACTCAGATTTAGGCACTTGACCTGACCTGCCACCCTGCAAGTTACTCTATAGGTTAAAGATCAGTGCTAGATAACAATGAACCATGCAGTTTGAAGATCTGTGCAATGTAGGGGGGGGGTCGTTGAAAACATATAAATATCATCAATAGTAATAGTGGAGGATAAAGGGTGATTTATGTTCCTTTTAACTAGACATATAAATGAAGAAATCCTAATCTCTTTATGCTGAGGCCTTTCTTACTCAGGAACCCTTTCACCCATTTCCCTAATCTGATCCTCGGGTCTGTCTCAGTTCTGGAGGTGAAGACCCTGTCCATACAGAGCTTAGGTGAGCAGTCCAACTTTCCGGAGTGCTGACCTTTCTAGTCTAATCGAAAAGTCGAATCTTACCACCATTAGTAAAAGTAATTCCTGAAGCCAGCCAGGAATTCTGAAGTTCTCCATCCTTTTGATCTTTGATCTTTTTTTTTTTTTTTTTTTTTAAATCTTTTAGACAGCAAAAGTCAAGCCAGACTGGTTTAACCATGTCCTGGATTCGAAATCGAGTCTAGATAGATGCACACGTGGACTGAGAATCGCAGTCTGTAGGAAACTCCCAGTTCTGAACTGTTCCTAGGGGTTGGTACAGTTAGGTAGCCACCAAGACTCCGCAGCTGTAAAAAGGCTTGGAAACCCAGTTTCCAAGAGACTTTCTGAGCTACAGGAGGCACAGCTCTGTGCTTCAAAATAGGTTTTTTCCAAAGGAAGCTCTAGGCCCAGCCTTGAGAAGCGAGGGCCACGGAGATTAGAGCAAGGTGTCTGTTAAAGTCAGCAAGAAAGTCAACAGGAAAGAAAGGGAGGGAAGGAGAGGAAGGGAGGGAAGATGAAAGAGGTGTAGCTCCGCGGTTGAGCACTTGGCCTAGGATGAATGCAAATGTGTAGAGGCCCTGTGATGTAGAGCTAGCTGCACCTGGGAACTGAGCCCCTGAGAAAGACTCAGGCTCCAGGAAGCAAGTCTTCCCAAGGGCTTCAGAGTCTGCTCCTTTGCCTAGAATGCCCAACAACTGCCTGCACTTTTCCCCTTGTTGCAATAAACTGGTGTGCTACTGTGGCTCGTTTGCTTAACACTGTAACACTGTAGCACTGTAGCCCAGGCTGTTGTGTGAACTTGCTATCCTCCTGCTTCAGTTTCCAAGTGATGGGATTGCACACACACACACACACACACACACACACACACACACAGAGGCATGCACGCACACACACTGATACACCCAGCTTCCAAGTGAGTATGGTTTTTTGTGAGTTGGTTTTTAGGAAGTGTCAAAGGGGTGAAAGAGGGATTAAGACAAGATTCCATATAGCCAAGGCTGGTCAAGTAAAACGTGTAATTATTTCCCCTCCTTTCTACTCCTCTCCCTGTGAGTATGGCAAAGATAATACAGTTTTGTTTTTGTTTTGTTTTTGTTTTTCAAGACAGAGTTCCTGGCTGTCCTGGAACTCACTTTGTAGACCAGGCTGGCCTCGAACTCAGAAATCTGCCTGCCTCTGCCTCCTGAGTGCTGGGATTAAAGGCGTGTGCCACCACGCCTGCTCAGAGTTTTTTTTTTTTTTTTTTTTAAATAAGACTGCATTGCACTATTTTGCCCAGGCTGGTCTTGAACTTAAGTACTTAAGCTACCTTCCTGCTCCAGTGCAACCACACCTGGCTAAAATAAACTTTTTAAATGACAGATGATGGATGAGCCTGGTGGTGGCTTAGGTACTTAAACCCCAGTGCTCGGGAGGCAGAGGCAGGTAGATCTTTGTGAGTTTGAGGCCAGCCTGGTCTACAGCGCAAGTTCTAAGACAGCCAAAGCTATATAAGGGAACTGTCTCAAAAACAAAACAAAACAAAAAACCAAAATGCAGACTATGGAAAAATAAAACAAGCTTTTGTTATTTCTGTTTTGTGGATGACCTTCATGCCTACAACGTCCCACTCTGAGTCTTATTAGCCCTTGAACCCCATGACTTGGACTTTCTGCCTCTGTCCCATCCTGCCTCTGAGGTAATGTTCCAGAATCAGTACAAAGAACATGAAGATTTGAGTCTTGGGCTGGGGAGATGTCTCAGTAGCTAACACTTATTGCATCAGTGTAGGAACCTGAGTTAGAACACACGAAACCCATGTAGAACCAGTACTTCTATGATGACACAGGAGGCGGGAATAGAAGACTCCCTGGAAGCGAATGGACCAGCTGGCCTGCCACACACAGTGGCAAACAACAAGTGAGTCTGTCTCACATGAGTTAGAAGGCAAGGTCCAACACCCGGGGTTATCTCTGACCTCCACATGTTTAAGCACACACATGCACACACATACATGCTCAGTCATACACATTGTGCACATTCACAGAGAGATTTGATTTCAGTTTAACCTCTGAGATGAATGAAGCCACACAAACTACTTAGCTGCTCTGAGCTTCAGTTCCCGCATTTATGAAATAACATCTACTCCTCTGGATTTTTAGGGGTTAAATGCAAGGTGAACTCTCAGCTCGGTTCCTGGCACTTAGAAAATACACAGGAAATACCATTTCCTGTGCATTGGTACCTGGAAAACACCTACCCCCAGGCTCTCAAAGAATTGTCTTTCCTATACTAAGTCGTAGTTCACTGCTGTGCCAAGACGTTCTCATTAAGAGGCAAGCCTCAGACCTTTGTAAAGAACCACAACACAGTAAGAATTACTCACATATGCGACATTTCCAAAGAAACATTAATTATCAATTATGCTGATCGCAACTGTATGGAACTAGATAGGTAAGGCACAAATCATTTGCGTTACCCCAGAGCTCAGATTCAGAAACTGAGTTGCCAGGAATTTCTCCAGGTTTCTGATATGTGACAGAGGTAGAGTTTTTTTTGTTTTTTGTTTTTTTTATTTATTTATTATATGTAAGTACACTGTAGCTATCTTCAGACACTCCAGAAGAGGGCGTCAGGTCTTGTTACAGGTGGTTGTGAGCCACCATGTGGTTGCTGGGATTTGAACTCTGGACCTTCGGAAGAGCAGTCGGGTGCTCTTACCCACTGAGCCATCTCACCAGCCCCGAGGTAGAGTTTTAATGGCTTCTCACTATTCCATGCTACTGAAGCTATGGCCAATTTTTCTGCACCCAGTTAAAAAACAGATTAAAGAAGCTAAAAAAGATGTCTTTTGGCCAGGTGTGGTGGCCAATGCCTTTAATCCCAACTCTCTGGAGGCTGAGGCAGGAGAATATTTAGTAGTTCAAGACTGGCCCGGTCTACCTACACAGCAAGCTCCAGCACAGCCAACGTGACATAGTGAGTCCCCTCTCTGGTGTATTAAAATACCTACTTCTCCAAGCCTCACCTTTCTGCAGATGGCAGTTCCTGTCTGCTCATTATAAGGATCGAATAGCAATGCACACACACACACTCACAGACACACAGACACGGAAAGACAGAGGCTTCTTTTTTTCTTCCCAGTAATCATTTTCCCCCTCACTACTGAGGAGTGAAACCCAGGGCTTCCTATCTGCTAGACAAGGCCTCCACCACAGAGCTGGCCGCCTCAGCCACACTATGTTTTCAATACATAGCTGTTATTTCTCTTAAACAGCCCATGGGAGGTCTAAAGGGACCGCATGCAAAAAGCTGTGTCTGGGACAGGGCATCAGTGGTGCCATTTCTCTACAGAACAATGTTTTGCTATGATCATGGTGAGGTTATGATAAATGGCTGAGTTTATTGGTTGGGGTGGGGCAGGGACACCTGTTATTTATTTCTTGTCTGAGCTGACAGTGTCATCTCAGTCATTTTATTTTCTTCTCTCCTTCATTTCTTCTAATCTTATCTGAACCAGAACAAGTTTTGGGAGATGAGATAAAGCCACCCACTTGAGCTCCAAACTCTATGGAGACTAGAGACTTCCCTCATTAGAAGTCCTCCAAAAACTGAATCCGATGTTAATTCAGAACACGCGACCAGAGTCTGAAAGGCCTCTCCGCATCATTTTTTCAGCCTCCTGGGTTTTCTTATCTGAGGACCATGCTCATAGAGGACTTAAAAAAAAAAAAACAAAACACTTTTCATTTCCAACTTTAATATTAAATCCCCACTGGATCTAATATGTGCAAATGCAAGACATGTTGTCCCCGCAAGTACTCTAATCCAAAGGATTAAACCCAGTTGCCAAACCCAGACCGCATTGACCGAGCATGGGTGAGGAGGGCCATTCAGAAATCTATTAGTCGGAGTCTGGCTTGGCAGTTACCATGCCACACTGTAGGAGGGCCTCTAACTGAATTTTAAAAATGTACTGAGTTCACAGAAAAGAGAATTAAGTATAGCAGGGGTTCCCTCTGAACATTAATCTCAGAAGCCAAATCCTTCATTTTGTGAAAGGCCTTCAATACAGGAGTCCCTTGACCTCCATCCCTCTTGCACAAATAGCTGTGCCAAAGACTGCCCCGCTGAGAGGGAGGTAGCGCTAATGTAAATCATAGGCCCTTAAAGGCCCACTCAGGGCCAAGAACTGGTTTTGTTAAGGCAACAAATGCTATTAATTCCTTTATATCTCTTTAAGACTCATTCCCCACACCAGATCTCTAGATTTCTGTTTATTTTACAATGGAAAACAGCCTCACACAAAGAACTCAATCAATTGGCAAAACTTGTCTGAAAAGGCTGCCAACGTGAAATTTGCTAATATTTATTAACAGCTTATTAGAGTGCTTGCCAGACCGTGTCATGTGCTCCACATATATTAACTGTGTAAACCTTATGGCAATAGTATGAGATAGAGATCACCGTCCTGTTCCTGTTATTGATGAAGAGACCAGCAGGCAGAGCAGGTACATGACACAGCTAAGGACCCACTGCTAGTATGTGGCAGAGCCAGGCAGCCTGGCTTTCTGATCCTAATCATGACATCCCATGATCTCTCACAGGATGCCGTTTTTGGCTAGTACTGTGTCATGTGAATCTGTGTGGCTATCCTCCTGGCTATATCTAAATGGACCCAAGAAGAGTGTCTGAGTAAGGCATGGTAGCACGTACTTGTCATCCTAATTCATAGGGAGCTGGGGCAAGAGAATTGCATCAAGTTCCAGGCTAGCTTGGGCTGCATCGAAAGTTCAAGGCCAAGTGCATAGCAAGAGCCTTGGAGGGGTGGAGAACGAAGCCCGTACATAGCACTTAGTAGGCAGTGTGGATATACATCTAAGTATTAGGATCCCAAATGTTCAGAATTGTGTATCGGGAGAAGTGGAGTCTAGCGCAGCCCAACTCAGGCTTAGGATTATATGTGAGAATGGCTGAAGGGTGATTTCAAGGTATGAATGTAACTTAGAGTAAACGAAGTGTGGAGCTAGTAGTCTTGTGGTGCTGGTGTGAGTCCTTGGTTCAGTTGTGTTCTCAAAGGTTTTAATGTGAAACATACTGTAGGAAATGACCTTTTTACAGAAAAGGATTAACTGCAGATATGGCCATAAAAGCCATATTCAAATGATATAAACATTACCAGGTATGGTATATACTGCATGCCAATAATTCCAGTACTCACACCCTAAAGCGGGAATACTGGAAGTTTGTCTGAGGCCAGCCTCGTCTGTGAAGCAGAGACTCTGTTTGTTTAAAGGTTCTAAAAGCTGGAGCTACAGAGATGACTCGGTGATGAAGAGTATTTGCTGCTCTTCCAGGGGAGCCGAGTTCAGTTCCCAGCACCCACCCCAAGTGGCTCACAACTGTCTGCGCTTTAGCTCCAAGGGATCCCACGTCCTCTTCTGGCTCTAGTGAGCACCCATTAATACATTCCTGCATGCACACATATATACATAAATAAATAATAAAACAAATTGCTTAAAAAAAGAAACACTCTTTTTAACTTCTTTATTTAGTGGGTATGTGCATGTGTGTGTGCGCACATGGAGGTATAGGGGACAACCTGTGGGAGTTTAGTTCTCTCCTCTCTCAGGGATCTCAGGGTGGGTCTCAGGGATCAAACTGGGGCCGTGGGTCTTAAGTACCTATGCCTTTACCCACTGAGCCATCTCACCAGCCCTGTGAGTGAACATTCTAATCTTCACTATCGTTTTCCTACTTGGAATACCTTTTTTTTGACAGTCCGTCCATCCATCAGCAGGGTACACGCCAACCATCTCTTGCCAGGGTAGGTACAGTAGCTAAGAACACAGTCTGCCAAGCATCTCATTACATGCCTATAAATCCAGCTTGGGAGGCAGAGGCAGGAAGATCTGGAGTTCAAGCCAGCCCTGGCTACCTGAGACCCTTCCCACCAAAGGAAAACAATATAGAGGCAAAGGCTGAAACCTGAATCCTGTCCCCATCACCTATGAGCAAACATCTTGACCACTGGGGTCTTTAGACTCCTCATTGCTACCCCATCTCATTGGGGAGGTCCGGTGTGTGGTAGTATGCAAGGTGCTGTGGACACCAACAGTTCAAACTTCATCTTAGCACTTTGTGTTAGGTTTGTATACATGACCTTAAATCCTTTACATACCTGTACACACACACACACACACACACACACACACACACACACCCTTTGTTTTCTTTTGTTTTTGTGTTGAGGGGATTTTTGCTCTTGTTTTGAGATAGAGCCTCAGGTAGCCTACATTAGCTTCAGAGAATGAAGGATGACCTTGAACCCTTGAGCTCCTTTTTTTTAAAAAATTACTATTTATTTATTATTATGTATATGAGCACACTGTAGCTGTCTTCAGACACACACCAGAAAAGTGCATCAGATCCCATTACAGATGGTTGTGAGCCACCATGTGGTTGCTGAGAAATGCACACTGCCATGCCGGCTCCATCTAATCTTCTATCCCCACATGCTTATCAGGCATCTACTATGTGTCTGGTTTTGCACATCATGCTAAAGATAAACAAACTAAAACCGGGTCTTTATTTTTCAGTCAAGGAACTTATAGTATACAGAGATAGACAAACCATGGGCCATGGATGTACAGTCTGGAAGCCCAGGATCCACACATTCTAGGATTGAAGGCATACATCACCACCTCCAAGCTAACTCACACATTCAAAGAGGTAATCTGGGGAGATAGAGGCAGAAGCAAGAAGCTCAAAGACTTCCTAAGAGTTGGCCAGGTAGAAAAGAGGAAGTCACCAAGAAACCCCAGAGACACAGGGATGTGGGTACAAGAAAGAGTTCCCTGTGACTAGAGGATTAGATCGGGAAGTTAATGGGTTGGTGGTCATAAGAAATCTTGTCTGTCAGAAGGTAGAAATTCAGAATGGCTTAGTGATTGTTTTAGGGCAGGGTCTCAGTATTGTAGCTCAGGCTTGCCTCAAACCAGTCATCCTTCCATCTCTGCCTCCCAGGTACTGGGACTACAGGTATACAGCAACATGCCTGTCTACAGAAAGGTTTTCTTATTCTCTTTTAAAGATTTATTTATTTACAGTAAGTACACTGTAGCTGTTTTCAGACATACCAGAAGAGGGCATCCGATCTCATTTCAGATGGTTATGAGCCATCATGTGGTTGCTGGGATTTGACCTTGGGACCTACGGAAGAGCAGACAGTGCTCTTAACCGCTGAGCCATCTCTCCAGCCCCAAGAGGTTTTCTTATATGTGGGTGTATGTGTGTGGCATATGTATGTATGATTGTATATGTGTATATATGTATATGGTATATGTGTGTATGAGTACAGGCATAGGAGCTGGTTCACTGCCTCCCCATCCCACCCCCATTCCCCACATGTTGGAGTTAAAGATATGTAGCTCACACCTGGCATTTTTTTTTAAAAAAACGTGGGTGCTAAGGATCTGAAATTGAGTCACTTGTGCAGGAAGGACTTTACAAACTGAGCCAGCCCCTAGGTTTTCATGTCCTCCTGGTACAGGGTGCATTATCAATCCCAGGACCCAGGAAGCCAAGTCAGGAGGATGTGGGTATTGAAGCCAGCCTGGGCTATATAGTGAGACCTGGTCTCCAAATCAAAATGAAATGCAGTAAGTATATCTGTGTGAGTCCACCATAGTGTCAAACTAGATGAAGAACATAGGATCAAGGCCATGAATGAGGCTTAGTGACCAATCCGATCATGCAGAAGTCAGAAAGAAAGAAAGAAAGGAAGAAAGAAAGAAAGGAAGAAAGAAAGAAAGAAAGAAAGAAAGAAAGAAAGAAAGAAAGAAAGAAAGAAAGAAAGAAAGAAAGATTAGGGGTGGAAATATTGAATCATTTACAGTTCATGTTTCTGAGTCACAATATTGTCATTTCTCCTTGCCTGTTTCCCTCTTCCTCCTTTTCCCCCTCCTCCTCTTCCTCCTCCTCTCCCTCTTCATCTTAGTCTTCTTCATACAGCTAGTTTGATATGCAGTACAGGATTACTTGAACCCTTGACTTGCCTCCACTTCTCATGTACAAGGATCACAGGCATGACCCAGAACACACAGTCTATAGGGTAATTTTTGAAGTGAGAACTTCATGAAGTTTATAAATAGAAAAAGAAGGAGGAGGAGGAGAGAAAGAAGAAGAAGAAGAAGAAGAAGAAGAAGAAGAAGAAGAAGAAGAAGAAGAAGAAGAAGAAGAAGAAGAAGAAGAAGAAGAAGAAAAGAAGGAGA
>NC_034602.1:57153444-57156335 GCF_900095145.1 Mus pahari
AGGAGAAGGAGAAGGAGAAGGAGAAGAAGAAGAAAACAGTCCAGTCATGCTTGGTAGCACACATGGAGGTGGAAGTAGGGGAATTAAGAGTTCAAAGAGTTCAAAGCGACCTTACTGACACTGTGAGCTTGAGAGTTGGCTGTGTAAGACCTTGTCTCAAACAAAGTAAGACTTGCTGTCCCTAAGACACGGAACAGTCCACCTGTCTATTCATTTGGTGTGTATTTACTATCTACTAAGAGTCAAGCACTGGGGATACACAGACAAATAGAAGCAAGATCCACTCCTTCATAATGAAATGTCTATCATACAAAGTAAGAAGATCACAGTGGTGGGTATAAAATGCCAGGAAGAATTCATTCGTTCTGCCTTGGGGGTGAAAGGAAAGTGAGCTGAATCTCTTAGAGGTATAACATGTGCTTTTTGTGTTTTGGGATTGGATCTCTATATGTAGCCCAATCTAGCCTGGAACTCTCCATTCTCCTGCCTCAGCTTTCTGAGTGCTGCCATTACAAGCCCACATCACCCTTCCCAGCTGAGTTGGACACCTGGAGACATTCCAGTCCAGGAAACTCACGAACAAGGCAGATGACATAAAAAGCATCATTATCTTCTGTGACAGGAGGTTGACGTGTGATGAGGTGGCAGGATTAGCAGCTGGAGGTGGGTTGGGACCAGACAAGTAACAGATTTGAAAGGCAAATGATCCTTATTTTTATGAATGAGTGACAAGATTTTGAATATGAAGTAACATGATCAAAGGTGTGTTTCAAAAGAAAACGCAAATGCAACTGTTGTGTGACAAGACCTTTCCTGGGGAGATGCAACACCCACACACCCACACACACACCTACTCACCCAGATGGGGAGCGACAACAGACCAAAGTATGCATACTACCAAAGTCCTCCAATTTGGTGAACCAATGAGTTTTTCAGGGTTACTTACAGCACTATGGTAAAGGGTTGCTTACAGGAACAGAAATGACCTAAAGACAGCTGCATTACCAAGACCCACCCCAGCATGGCTGACAGCTCATAAAAGCCAGGAAACCTGGAGCTCACTGCCCGGTCGGAAAGTGTACTTAAGTGATTGACTGGTCTGGACCGCTTCCAGGCAGCTCAGTTAGTTTCTGTTTTGTTCCAGGCATATGGATGCTCTGCTCTCAGAGTCTTGCAAGAGATGGATGAAAGGCCACAAGGCAGCAGTCATTCAAGAGATAGTTTAGAGGGGACAGGCAAGATGATTCAGCAGGTGGAGGCACATACTTCTAACTAAGCCTGATGACTTGGCTTGGATCCCTGGAACCCATAGGATGGAAGAGGGGAAAAAAAGGACTTCCCCAGCTTGTCCCCCATCGAACACACAAAATACATTGAAAAAAATATAATTTAAAAAAGGGGTAGGGCTGGAGAGATGACAGTTAAGAGCACTTACTGCTCTTAAATAGGTCCCAGGTTTGACTCCCAGCACCTACACAACTCACACATGCCTGTAACTCCAGTTCCAGAGGATCCATGCCTCTTCTGACTTCCAAAGGTTCTTGGACACACACACACACACACACACACACACACACACACACACAGAGTATCCAGAGGTGGTGGCATTACCAGTTCAAGGAGAGCTCAGCCTACATAGAGAGATCTTGAGATCTCAGGCATGTGTCACCACCAGCTCAAATCGAATTCCCCATGCTCAGTCTACTTCCAAATTCTGAAGATCAAATTCAGGGCCTCAGTCATGCCAGGCAAATGTTCTGTCACTAAGCTACACTCTCGGTCCCTGAGAGAGTTGGTCTCGATCTGTTGTAGTCCAGGCTGGTCTAGAACTTTCTATGTAGCTAAACTGGCTTGAACTTAAGGCAGTCCTCTTGCCTCAGCTTCCCATTGTGCTGTGATCACAGGCTTGATCTATTCTGCCTGGCACCCAAATCGGATTCTTGAAAGAAAAACTTTGATGTATTGATGGAAAGTTATTTTGTTTGTTTGTTTGTTTGTTTGTTTGTTTTTAAGATATGATGCTTCTCTGTGTAGCCCTGGCTGTCTTGGAACTCACCGTGTAGACCAGGCTGTCCTGGAACTCAGAGATCCACCTGTCTCTGCCTTCTGAGTGCGGGGATCAAAGTCATGTGCCACTGTCTCCTGGCTGCATTAGTGGAATTTATTCTCACTCACTGCCTATCCTGAGGGTCATCTTCCCCTCAGATCTTTCTTTTCTTTTTTTCTTTTTTCTTTTTTTCTTTTTTGGTTTTTCGAGACAGGGTTTTTCTGTATAGCCCTGGCTGTCCTGGAGCTCACTTTGTAGACTAGGCTGGCCTCGAAGTCAGAAATCCACCTGCCTCTGCCTCCCAAGTGCTGGGATTAAAGGCGTGTGCCACCACGCCCGGCTCCCTCAGATCTTTCTATATAAACATAACTGGTTATTCCAGCAGTGATGAGAATCCATAAGCCAGTGGTTCATTTGACCGTCTCTCAAAAAAACTGTTAACATTGCAAGTTTGTGTTTACCACACACTTGAATAAATAGATTCTTTTTCTGTATTCTTTTTTGTTTTGTTTTGTTTTTGTTTTTTCTTAAGGTAGCTGGTTCCATGTGACCTCAGCCTGGTGTCTGCATTTCCAAGGTTGCAGGAGCAGAAAGGGAAAAGAGCCTCCGTCTTCTTAGAAGTCTTTGGAGTAACAGTCTGACGCTGCCAGGAGTCACAAGCATGTTGTTTTTGCAATAAAACCCAGGGATTCACATGATGTCACAATGTGCCAAATGGAACCCCAGGGAAGTAAGCAGAGGCCAGGAGCAGAAGGAGCATCTGCAGTCTAAGTACCAGCGCGCTCTTGATGGGGATGCTGGAGATGAACCCCAGGGAAGTAAGCAGAGGCCAGGAGAAGAAGGA
>NC_034602.1:57156590-57176311 GCF_900095145.1 Mus pahari
GGAGCATCTGCAGTCTAAGTACCAGCGCGCTCTTGATGGGGATGCTGGAGATGAACCCCAGGGAAGTAAGCAGAGGCCAGGAGAAGAAGGAGCATTTGCAGTCTAAGTACCAGTGTGCTCTTGATGGGGATGCTGGAGATGAACCTCAGGGAAGTAAGCAGAGGCCAGGAGAAGAAGGAGCATCTGCAGTCTAAGTACCAGTGCGCTCTTGATGGGGATGCTGGATATGAAACCCAGGGCATCACATATGCTATAAAGGCACGTTACACTGAGCCACAACCCTAGCCCTTGTACCTTATTCAGTTTACGTACTTATTTGGTGGTTGGGGGGGGGGGCTAGATGCATTCGAACATCTCACACATTTGCATGACATCCGCGTGAAGGGTCCATGCTAATCTTCTCAGTGTGGTTCTGATTCCAGTATCTGTGCTGCTGAATCGGATGCTAAGGGTGCATTGGAATATGCCTTTATCATGTCATTGGTGACAATGGGTTCTAGTCAATTAAATGGCAGTATTTCTGCACAGCTGGATTAAGACCCTTCCTGGGGAGCAGACATTACCTTACCAAAGTTGTTTCCCTCCAGCTTCAAGCAATGGTCCTTGAGATAAGCACCAAAGGGATGCTTGAAGAATGACCGAGGAAAGTCTATCAGCAGAGAGGGTCTAGTGTTTGAGTACTGGCTCTGACTCTGTTTCCTCAGTTGTGAAAGGATTTTCTGTGTCATATAGTCTGTTATTTCCAAGAAAGACATTTTACCTGAAGACATTTGTATAGTATAGCTATTCAATTAGTTACGTTTAGTTGTCCCTACAGTAACACAGTGGAGTGAACAACCCCCTAGACAACCTCCTTGGACACTGACGGTAAAATCCAGTTACCAGAGCTCCTTGACCTTGAAGTCTGTGTCCAGAACCACTGGGTGTGTAGCTCCATTCTAGAAATGATTTGGGCCCTTGGATTTTTTTTTTCCTCTTGTTTACCATTAGGATATTTCCTTTCTCCATGGGGATTTTCTGGAAAGGCCACACAACCACTTCAGAAAGCTGTCCTGTTGTTGAATGACAGGGATAAGTTTCTTCTGCTCGTTGGCAACCAGAGAAACTGTTGTCCGGCTATGAAGAGAGAGGGCTAGGCTGCTCAGTTGGCCAAGGCCGAAGGGAAAGTCCAGGCCCCTCTGATGATGCCACAGCTACAGTAGGAGGCCTTGCAGGGGGGTGGGGGGCTGGCGGTTAGGTAGAGTTGCACTGAGGGCTTGCTGGAGCTACACAAGGGGGAGGAAATGTCCTCTGTGTCCAGCTTTAGGCACAGCTAAGGAACAGGAGCTACAATCGCTTCACCGTATCCTCCCTGCCCTGCCCTGCCCCTTCCAGGCCACAGTGAGGGACTCCGAGTAGAGTAGAGCTTTGAGTGTGAACCTGTCTCTTAGCTATTTCCCTTCGATACCAACTGGGCTCAAGACAATAAAATCACAGTCCAAGCTAGGTGTGGTGGTGCTTCCCGGGACCGTCACCAAAGGAGCCACTGTACTCAAAGATTTGTTCTCAGACCTGCTCCTGGAGATGCAAGTCAACAGCTCTTTTCTCCCCAGCCTGGCCCTTATACTATTTGCCTCCAGTGCTGAGCTTCTCCTTCGGGAAGGCTCTGAAGACATCACCCTTCCTGTGACGTCATGGCCCAACCACCCAGTTCCCTCTGCTAAGGTCCTGGGCTTCACATTGACTCCTAGCTGCGACTGTATGTGGGCGTATTTGACTTTGCTCTCACTAGAAACTATGACTTACTCATCTTTGTAAACCGAAGCCGCACAGGATGCTTTATACCGAGCAAAAGCCCAATAAATATTTGATGAATGAATAAAGGACTCCCCTGACGTCACTGGTTTCCCGCAGAATCCTTCTGCTCTCAGGAAGGAGGCAGAAGCCCTATTTCTGACCCACAGTCCTGGGCCAGGGGAATTCTTCTCAAGCCTGAAGAGGTTGGGAGAGCTCTTCAGCTCTGCCCACAGGGCATGCCACTATGATCTTAGAGGACAGGAACCCACCCCAGGGACCCACCCCTTCCTTCTCAGGCTGGTCTCCAAGCTGCCAGGCCCAGGAATCCAGAGAGTCAATTACAAGGGTGTGGAAGAAGCCAGGCCTGAGGGTTAGTCCAAATCCAGGGACCCACATTATGAAATGACCGTAGATAAGACTTAGGCATTTAAAGAAGCCATCAGTCCTTGAGGGAGCAGCTGTATTTTTAGGTTTTATCTCTGGATGGTGGTAAAACCCAGCCCTGGTGTCAGCTGAGGGCTGAGTAAATATCCCCAAGGGGATGCAATCCTGCAGAGGAATCCAAAGCAGTTGGTGAGTAGCAGCCAGGGTTGGGGTTCACACACTGGCTCAGTTGACTCTCCGAAGTCTGCTCTGGGGTAGTTTTAAACGTTTATTGCCAAGGAAGACCCGATGCCCTCTGCAGACTTCTGAATGGATGGTGCAGGCAGGTCTCTGAGACTTCAAACATACAAACACAACCCAGGCTTCTAGAAGGAATCCGGACCTTCCCTGCTGGGCAGAAACGGACATGAAGAACCAACCTGGAGCCTAGGAAATGGAGAACTAAGGCAGAGCAAAGTGACCAGAGTTCAGCCATGCTTGTGGTGGGCCTGAAGAGACAACCAGAAAGGGCTAAAAGACAGAGGTGGGGGAGGGGGCAGGCATGCAAAGTGCTCTGTGGGGGGGGGTGTTGGCATTAAGGTGCTGGCATGGGACAAACAGGTGGCACCCATCTGTCCCACATATCAACCCTTTGAGCTCTTGTAGTCAACCTGCAAATGAGGAAAGAGAGGCTCAGAGAGGGTAAACAACCTGTCCCAGGCCTCCCAGCGAGGAAGGAATGAAACGGAGGTCAAATCAGTTCATAGGCAGTTCATAGGCAGTTCATAGGCAGCTCCCGCTGTTTGGTTTAGGTCAGGGGACCAATGTCCTAACTCAACACTTGGTGCTTTCATAGTGAGACGGAAGGCAGAGTTCAAATCCAGCCTCTATCCGGGTTTCTATCAAGCTTGAAGCCAGAACATTATATTTTCTCCCTTTGCATTTCTAAGTTCTCTTCTCCTGAGTGCATCAAAAAGTGGGTGCTACAACTGTGAAAGAAGAGGGTCTATCAGCCAAGTTTAGAGCAGGATATATGTCCGTGGTGGAGAGCCCACCACGGCTTGGGTTCCTGCTCTAGAATCACATGGGCACACAAGAAGAGCTTTTAACGAGGCTTACCTTTTGGAAAATCTCCAAAAGGAAGAGAGGAAGAAAGGGAGTTGGGGGTGGGGTAGGGGTGAGGAGAAAGGGCAGGCTAAGGATGGGTCACGTGTCCATGCTTGGTTAGGACCAAAAAGACGCAATGAGAGGCAGAGGGATTGGCAGTACTGACCTGTTTTCTGTTCTGAAGCCTGAAGCAGGCTTAGCTAGGTCATGAGAAAGCCTCTTACTGCAGTCCTAAGACCCAAATACATAGGAGGCGGCTCACCTCTTGAAAGCAGTGATTTCCAAGGAGGCCTCAGTCTTAGGACTGTGCTGTTTCAAGGGTCACATTATGCAACCTGCTGTGTCTCAAACAAACGATCAAAAAAAGGCTGGTGGTATAGCTCAGCTAATAAAGTGCTTGTCCTGGATTCAATCCCCAGCACTCCATAGGCCAGAAACGCAGCCCCGTGCCTGCAACCTTAACATTCTGGAAGTAGGGGTGGGAGGATCAGGAATCCAAGCTTGAAGCTAGCCTGGGGTATATGAGAAAAACAAAAATGAACATGCAAAAATCCGTGTATTCATCCCATTGGATCTGAACCGGATGTGGACTAACTGCACTGGATTTCCCAGTGTGTCTTGCTACCATACTGTCTGTAGATTCGTTCCCAACAGTGTGAATTACATATGGCAGTTCCTACCTCACAGATAGGGACATTGAGGCTCATGAACTTGAAGGTTCACCAGGAAGATCAGAGCTCCACTTTAATCCAACTTGGTACAGATTCACTACCGCCTCCATATAGCTAAGGCTGGCCTCACACTTGATATCTGAGGCTCGACCTGAACTCTGCCTCCCATCTCAATATAAAACCACTGGAATTATAGATGTGTATGAGTTATAGGTTATAGGGAGATTGGCTCTAAGTTTGAGGCTAGCCCAGTCTACATAGTGAGTTCTAGGCCAGTCAGGGCTATGTAGTGACACCCTTCCTCACAGCATTGATATGTATAGTTTTGACTATCTGTTTAAACGGGGTCTATATATAATTCCAGGCTTAAAAAAAAAAAAAAAAAAGGGTGTTCATGAGCAGAAATGTACATATCTGAAAAACAGTAGAGAGAAAATATAGAAATCTCTTTGAACAATTTTATCCCCGAAAGTGCCATCTGGCCAGACCCATGAGAAAACTAACCAGAGATGAGCAGCTGGCAAGCTTACTTCAGAAACTCAAGTAACTTTCTGACTTACCCACCAGTGCCGCCTAAGTTGTGGTCAAAAAAGAAAAAAAAAAAAAAAAAGTGGTAAACTGTCCTTCCGAGTCATGAAGGCTGGCAGTCTCCTGCCCCAGCACTTGTTTAGTTCATTTGTTTTTCAGATACAGTCTACATAGCCCTGGCTGGCCTGGAACTCACAGAGGTCCTCTTGCCTCTGCCTCTTGAGGGCTGCTCGTCGGCCTTCTGGCCTTTTAGGACCTGACCTTGTTCGTTTGCTATTGAGTGGCAGCGCAGAGGATGCAGGGAGCATCAAGAGGGCCCTGTCTGTAAAGGTGCTAACAACTGGAGTCTCATCCACAGACTCCACGTGGTAGGAGGAGAGAACTGGCTCCCACAAGTTGTCCTTTGACCTCCAGATACCCCTCCTTTTTTTTTTTTTTTTAATTAGAACCCGCCCCCACACACACCCACACACACACAAAAACAGGAGGCCAGTGCAAGATGTGATATGACTCAGTATAGACGCCCACTGCCGAGTCCGATGTCCTGTGTTCACTTCCCCAATCCCACATGGTGAAGGAAATACAGTGAGTTTGAAGCCAGCCTGGGCTACACAGGACCCTGTCTAAAAACAAAACAAGGATGTGTGACTCCTGACTCAATAAGTGGTCCAGTTCCAGGACAGCCAGGGCTATACAGAGAAACCCTGTCTCGAAAAACCAAAAAAAAAAAAAAAAAAAAAAAGTGGTCCAGACAGCCTGGGGTTTGGTCTGCTGAGGTATCACCGAATGGCTAATGAGCCCCCCCACCCCCCCAATGACTACACCAACTTTCATGTACTTATTTAGGTTCTGACAATGAAGAAAATCCATCTATAAGATCATTTAGAGGCAAGCTTGTAAAGGCTTTTTTTTTTTTAATTAGTGACTGATGGGGGAGGGGAGGGCTCAACCCATTATGATGAAACAATGGGTGGTGCCATCCCCTAGGCTGGTGGTACTGGGTTCTCTAAGAAAGCAGGCTGAGCAAACCACTAGGAACAAGCTAGTAGGCAGCACCCCTCCATGGCCTCTGCACCAGCGCCTGCCTGCCTCTAGGATCCTGTCCTGTCTGAGTTCCTGCTCTGACTTCTTTCTGCGATGACCAGTGCTGTGGAACTGTAAGCCAAATTAACCCTTTCCTCCCCAACTTGCTTTTAGTTCATGAAGCTTCATCAAAGCAATAGAAACCCTGAGACAGGAACATAGCTTAGTGGTGGAGCTCTTGCCTGACATTCACAAGGCCCTAGATTCCAACTTGGGATACGTAAGTATCGCATGGATGTCTTTACCTGCTAAAGCAAAAATAATTGCAGGCACAGTGAGAGAGGAAAGGTGAGTTGGGGGGAAAAGCCCATACTTTTCAAAGCAGCTAGAAAAACAACCCTATCTTGAAAAACAAAACTAAATGAAACAAGCAAACAGGCAAACAAAAAGAATTGGACATCAGATCTCCTGGCACTAGAGTTACAAAGAGTTGTGAATCACCACCTGGGGGAACTGAACCTGGATCCTCTGCAAGAGCAGTCAGTGCTTTTTTTTTTGTTTTTTTCGAGACAGGGTTTCTCTGTGTAGCCCTGGCTGTCCTGGAACTCACTCTGTAGACCAGGCTGGCCTCGAACTCAGAAATTCCCCTGCCTCTGCCTCCCAAGTGCTGGGATTAAAGGCATGTGCCACCATGCCCGGCCCAGTCAGTGCTCTTAACTGCTGGGCAATCCCTCCAGCCCTATCAAGTAATTTTTATTATGTATATTGGGAGGGAGGGAGAGAGAGAGAAGGATAGAGAGAGGCCTACTGCAATGACAGAGAATATTGGGACAGTGTTTTCTAACACCTCAGTGTGTTTGAGCCTAGAGTAAATATTCAAAGCTAGGTCAACAAATATTTACTGTGCACCTATTGGATATAATGTATAGGTACCCTATACATTATATCCAATTTTAAGTGGAATACTTAAAAGCAAGGAGGCTAGGCTGGGAACATATGGCTTGTGCAAGGTTTTGGGTTCAATGCCCCACACTGGAGGAAAGAAGAAAGAAGTGGAGAGAGAGGGGGAGGGGGAAGAAGAAAAAAGAAACCCAAATAGAACAAAACTTCAGATTAATCTTTAGCAAATATGATAGTCTGCAACCTATGCCAGTAATCCATTTTTCGTTTCTTCTTCCTTTTCCTCCTTTTGTTTTTTTTGTTTTATTTATTTATTTATTTATTTATTTATTTATTAAATATAAGTACATTGTAGCTGTCTTCAGACACTCCAGAAGAGGGCATCAGATCTTGTTACGATGGTTGTGAGCCACCATGTGGTTGCTGGGATTTGAACTCCGGATCTTCGGAAGAGCAGTCGGGTGCTCTTACCCACTGAGCCATCTCACCAGCCCTTGTTTTTTTAAACAGTCTTTCTGTACAGCCACGTCAGTCTCTAGACAATGCTCCTTCTGCGTCCTCCTCCCTAGAGCTAGAATTACAGGCATATGCCTCTCTATCTGGTCTGTCCCAGAAGTTTGACATCTAGGCAACCTGAGCCCTAATGACATCAGGTAGCTTAACCAGATTCACAGCCAGGCCGCCTGACTCTAGAGTTTCCACTGGTAATGGCCTTGAGATAGATTTAGATAGCTTCCCTGATTATTAATCAATGACCAAGCCATGCAAAAACAAAAGTCACACGACAAGGCTAAGATTGGAATCCTCTAGCATTCGGTCCCGCCCACTCGTACCAGCTGCAGGCTGTTTCCACCTGATCTTGGCCATTTGTGCACTAAGCCCGATTAGGTTTTTCTGATATTCTATTTTCTCACACTTAACTGGAAACAAAAAGTATCTGCCCGCTCTCTAGCAAGTGAAGATATAAGAGATAGCACATGAACCTCCTTCTGTCTCCATCCTCCTCCGGGTTTCTCTGTCCTGGAACTTGCTATGTAGACCAGGCTGACGTGAAACTCACAAAGATCTGCCTCCCATATTATGGAATTAAAGGCATTCTTTCTTTTTCAATTTAAGATTTTTTTAAAAAATTATTTTATGTATATGAGTATTTGCCTATATATATGTTTGTAGACTACATGCATGGCTAGTACCTGCATGGTGGCAGTCAAAATAGAGAATAAGATTCCCTGGAACTGCCAACTCTGAGCCAGAGGTAGTGGGAATCAAACCCAGATCTTCTACTCTTAACCCCTGACCCATATCCTTCTTCTCTCCTCCCCCTCCCTTCCCCCTCCTCCCCTCCTCCCCTTCTTCTTCTCCTCCCCCCTTCCCCTCTCTTCCTCCTCCTTCCCCTCTTCTCCTGGGTTTTATTCTGTTCACTTTATCACTTTATTAGCATTCTTTTGCCTCAGGTCAAAGCATGGATAGAGGGTTTATTATTATTATTATTATTATTATTATTATTATTATTATTATTGATTCTTTGTTACTTTTCACAACACACACCCCAATCCCACTCATCTTCCTATCCCTTCATATCTACCCTCTGCCCTTGCAACTTTCCCTTGAAAAGAAAAGAAGATAGAATAAGAAAACAAAACGAAACCTTGTAGTGGAAGCTGTAATGTGCAACAGTGTGTCGTGCAGTGTAGCCTTTTGTCCACACATCTTTATTTGCAAATGTTCATGGCGATGAGTCATTGGTCATCTGCTACACCATCAATACTAGATCCTCAGTGGGACTCCTCTCAGATATCTCGTTGTTGTTCTGGGTCCTGGAGATCCTGCAGCTTTGGATCTGCAGGACTGGCCCTTTAATTCCCTCCAGCAAATCATAGATGGGGTAGATGTTGGGGTAGGCCAACTCCAAAGATGATCAGGGCCTGGAAGGGAGCTGAGATGGTCAGTCCACCAGCTGCCCTGAGCCCACACCACCCGGGCTAGTTATCCTGCGCTGCCCAGCTAGCTCACCCAATACTGCAGACAGCAAGGGGCAGGGGGAGCGCTCTTGCTCTCCTGTTCCTGGGCTAGCTCACCTGCATCTTCGACACCAGGATCTGTGCATGGCCTCCTCTCCCAAGTGCTGTAGCTGGTGAGGGGCAGGGACATCTCTCCTGCTCTCATGACCTCAGGGCCAGCTCTCTCACCTGCCACAGGCATTGAGGAATGAGGGCAGAGAGAGCATGTCTCCTTCACTCATGCCACCCCATGGCAGAGGGTCTCCTGACCTCATGCCTTTGTGGCCAGCTCACCTGCGCCCCCTGCCCCACTAGGGTCAGCTCTACTGTGCTGTCCAGATGAAGGCAGGGCCAGCTCTCCCAAATAGGGTAGCTGGCAAGGGACAGAGACAGTATAGTACAGTCCCTCAGGTGGGAGTCCAGACCAAGGACATCTGCATGGCCTTTGGTGGTTAACGCTGGCTTGTGACATCAACAGAGACCCTGGCTACTTTAGGGACACCAACGCAGACACAGCCCCTGTCAGCAGCATGAGCCTAAATGTCCCCATGGCCTCAGGTGGCAGCACAGGCCACTCAGATCAACATGTCTCCTGAGGCACCACAGCCCTCAGATAGCCACATGGTCTCTGTCAGCGACCCAGAGCACAGACATCTGCCTGACTTTTGGTAGTAACTCTGGCCATAGACATTGACCCAGACTCCCTTCTGCAGCAGGACCATGGATGCAGACATGGGGCTCTTGGCTGCAGCCCAGGCCTCACCACTGTCGACTCTCCAGTTCCACCTTTCTCCACAGTGTACAAACGCCTTGGCTTCACTGTCTTTCCCATCTCCCCATCACACGTTTGTCCGTTATAATGGCACCCTCGGCAGATGCTTGGGTTTCTTTCTTCGGCTGCTCCTCCTTTATCCTTAAATAATTTACTTTGTGTGTGAGTGTTTTGCCTACAGGTATATATGCAACACAGGTTTGACTTTGCACTAGGAGGACAGAAAAAGGCACCTAATCCTCTGGCCCTGGAATTGCAGACAGCTGTGAGCTGTCAGATGGGTACTGGGAATCAAACCTAGGTCCTCTGGAAGAGTAGCCGGTATTCTTAATTAATGAGCCATCTCTCCAGTCCTTCACTTTTTCTTAATAAATCAACATTATAAATACTTTAAAAAAGCCGGGCGTGGTAGCGCACGCCTTTAATCCCAGCACTCGGGAGGCAGAGGCAGGCGGATTTCTGAGTTCGAGGCCAGCCTGGTCTACAGAGTGAGTTCCAGGACAGCCAGGGCTATACAGAGAAACCCTGTCTCGGGAAAAAAAAAAAAAGGTGGCACACTCCTTTAACTCCTTTAATCCCAGCACTTGAAAGTCAGAGGCAGGCAGATGCAGATCTCTGTGAGAATGAGGATAGCCTGGTCTACAAAGTGAGTTCCAGGCTTGCCAGCCAGGATGCCATAGTTGAGGTCATATAGAAATCCCATGGGAATCCCATGGTTCATTCCTTTCTTTTTTCTTTTTAAAGATTTATTTATTTATTATATGTAAGTACACTATAGCTGTCTTCAGACACTCCAGAAGAGGGTGTCAGATCTTGTGACAGATAGTTATGAGCCACCATGTGGTTGCTGGGATTTGAACTCCGGACCTTCGGAAGAGCAGTCGGGTGCTCTTACCCACTGAGCCATCTCACCAGCCCCCATGGTTCATTCCTGATCAATTCTTCAGAGCTTTAAAATGCATGTGTGATATAAATATATTGCAAAGTGCATGTGTGATCAATTCTTCAGAGCTTTAAAATGCATGTGTGATATAAATATATTGCAAATTGTGATCAATTTTTCATATTGTGATCAATATTGCATATTGTGATCAATACTTCAGAGCTTTAAAAATGCATGTGTGATATAAATATATTGCACGCACTGGAGATTGAACCTGGGGCTTCCATGCATGCTTGGTGAGCACTCAGCCACTGAGTGCTTACCTCAGCGTTCAAAAAATCATCAATTATACATTTATTCATGTGGCATTGGTGATGGAACCCAAGACTTCAAGTATTCTACCACTGAGTTACACACCAATCCCCAGAACATTTGTTTTGAGTCAAAGCCTCATTATGTTGCCCAGGCTGGCCTTGAACTCACTGCATAGCTCAGGCTAGCCTTAAACTTTTGGCAATCCTCTTGCTTTAGCCTCCAAGTTCTGGGATTGCAGGCATGTACCACCATGTACAGCTAAAACTTTTTATTTTCCACAGATGAAATAGGAAATAGAATTATAGATTAGCGCCTCAAATCATTAATTCTTTTTCTGTTAAATATATTCTTGGTTTTTGTTTGTTTTTGAGTCAGAACCTGGATATCCTATCCTGTACATACCCACAAACACATAAACTTAATCAAAAATAAACTTGTCTCTCTCTCTTTTTTTTAAAGGAACACAAATGAAAGTACTAACAATAGTTGCTATGCCTAGGATTGTTGTGAGGTTCAACAGCCGCCGTGCAGTAGTCCTTCCTCACTGTCTGCTGCTGGTACTCTTCTTATTATTTGGTTCTCCTGAGGTTTCCAGTCCTCATTTATAAAATCAGACATTTGGGAGAGAGAGCCTACAGAGAAGTGGGTGTGGTCTTCTCTTTTGGCCAGGTAATAATGGATGTCCAGAACCAATACTGTCACACAAGAAGGGAGCAGTTGATGAAAACTTGGAGCTGTGTTAGGACGCACGTTTCTGCTGAGCTCCTTTTTGTCCTGGACTACAAGCTAGAACTTCTTTTTGTTTGTTTGTTTGTTTTTGTTTGTTTGTTTTTTTGAGACAGGGTTTCTCTGTGTAGCCCTGGCTGTCCTGGAACTCACTTTGTAGAACAGGCTGGCCTCGAACTCGAACTCAGAAATCCACCTGCCTCTGCCTCCCGAGTGCTGGGATTAAAGGCGTGTACCACCACACCCGGCAAGCTAGAACTTCTTATGCTGGATCTTTTTCTGGGTGGTAATCACAGTGAATTTCATTGTCTCTTGATGGCATCTAGACTCATCTTGTGTCCTGTTTGGTCTTAATTGTCTTCACTCAGTCTAGAGTCACTGGATTGAGAATCGCAGTGAGATTAGGTCAGCCTATGTGCACGTCTTTAGGGAACTGTCTTACCAAATGATGCAGGAGGACAGCCCACTCCAGGTGGTACCATTCCCTGGGCAGGTGATCCTAATCGCTTAAAGGAAGGTAGCTGGGCATGAACCAGAGATCCAGCTGGCAAGCAGCATTCCCCTTGGTTTCTGCTGTGTTTCCTTGGTCATGAATTCCTTGATCTGAGGTAACAATACAACACAAAATGTCAAGTAGCCCTGCCTTCATGTTCCTGCCCTGACTTCTCTCAGTGATGGACTGTGACATGGAAGTATGATTCCGATAAACCTATTTTTCCCTTCAGCTGCATTTCATAGGGTGTTTCATCACAGTAACAGAGGGAAACTAGAATATCATGGAAAACATACATGCCTCTGGGCATGCCTATGAGGCTATTTCCAGAAGGTTTAATTGAGCAGGAAGGTCACACACTTAATGTGGGTGACACCATCTTATGGGCTGGGGACCTGGAAAGAAAGAGAGAGAGAGAGAGAGAGAGAGAGAGAGAGAGAGAGAGAGAGAGAGAGAGAGAGAGAGAGAGAGAGAGAGAGGAAGGAAGGAAGGAAGGGAAAGAGAGAGGGAGGGAGGGCAAAGAGGGAAGGGAAGAAAGGAGGGAGGGAGGGAGGGAGGGAGGAAAGAAGGAACGAAGCAAGCAAGCACCAGCATCCATCTCTCTCTGCTTTTCCCCTTCAGATACAATGTAACCACCTGCCTCCACGCCCTGCCACACCTCAGCGGTGATGGACTGGCTGTATCCTCACAGTGAGTCAAAATAAGTCTTCCTCCTTCAAGTTTCTTCTTGTCAGATATTTTTTATCATAGCACTGAGAAAAGTAACTAACACACAGGGTCTCACGTTTTCTGGTTGACCTGGAACTTGCTATGCATTTAAGAGCCCAGGATGGCCTCAAACTTGTCCTTCTCTTGTGACCTGGGATTATAACCGTATATAGCGAGTCTATACCAGACTGGTATCAGCTTTGACAGACTGAATAGCTGGTTCTTACGTTTTGTTTTGTTTTTTTCTTCCGAGAATTTGATGGTCTAGTAATTAAGCGAAGTAATTGCAAAAATAAAATGATGTAGACTTCAATTAGATAAATTGCATTTATAATAAAGTGGAAAATAATTGTGTTCACTCCCTATTATTTTACCACAGTCATCTGGTTTTTTCCGACACGGATATTGTATTTGAGCGGTGGGAATAGTGTGAATGGTGTGCCAAGGTGGTGGCTAACACTTAGAAATGACCATGGCTGGGAACAGATTATCAGTCTCACCCCAGAAACCCACAAACACGGCAAGCATCAGCCCTTCCACTTCCCCAGGCTGCTGGTTTAATGTTCGCGATCACACCGTTAGCGTGTGCCATCCCTGTGAGTCTCTGAAGAAAACTTGCCTTTGCTCGACAACAGAGAGATGCACAATCATCATCTCTCCACGTTTCAGTCAGTGCGACTGACCCACAGCATACGGTGGCAGTCATGGACACAGCCCTCTGCTCTAGTTCCTTCACCAAAATAAAATAAGTGACTCTGAGTGCTTGGCCGGTAGCCAAGGACCTCTCAGGTTCAATTCTTCATCTTCTGCTTGCGAGAGTTAATTACAGTGAGGGGGCATGCGAAGCAAGAGCTCTTTGTGTTCACAGTGAAATAATGACTGAGTCACCCCTGAGACTGCAGAGGCTCCGGACTTCAGCTCGGCATAGCGAGCACAAATTCCCAACCTGATAGCACGTGACTTTCTTTTTCAAATGAATCAGACTTTATGAATAAACATCGACTTTTCCTCCCCCCACCCTCTAGCCCGACTGTGCCGATTAGCATGTTTTCTGCTTTTCTAGTTAAGTTGACTCACCAGTCCTTTTTAAGAGCCTGCTAGTTCTCGTGCTTCCTCCTGACAGGATTCGGGGATCCCTGCTCTGCACACCTGCTGACTGTCTAGCATACCTTTGCCACTGTTTTTTTTTTTGTCGAGAGAAAAAGACACATACTCTTGACACAGAGAATGGAGCCCTGGGCTTGGAAAGGGAGGCTTTTCTTCCCAGGGTTCTGGGGCCAAGGTAGGAGCCAAGCAAGCCAAAGGCTCAAGTGCCTTTTCTTAGACCTGAAGCATGAAGCAAGGGTATTAAACAGACCACCACAGTTACTTAGTGAGGGACCAAAGAATCCATGCCTAGCTGGATTCGAGGACACACATCTGCCATACTGGTTCTTGGAACAATTAGGTAGAGACATCTTAAGCTTGAGGCCAGCTTGTGACCCAGTGCTAAACCAAAAGCTGGGCCTGGCAGTGACTTGGGAAGCTGAGGTAGGAAAAGTGAAGAGACACCATGACCAAGGCAACTCTTATAAAGGAAAACGGTTCACTGTTTTCCTTTATAAGAAAACAGAGGCTTAGTCCGTTATCAGTCCTGGTGGGAAGCATGATCTCATGCAGGCAAACATGGTGCTGGAGAAGGAGCTGAGAGTTCTACAACTGCATTCCCAGGAAGCAGGAAGAGTTGTCACACTGGGCCTGGCTTGAATGTCTAAGACCTCAAAGCCCACCCCCTAGTGACACACTTCCTCCAACAAAGCCACACTTCCCTCCAACAAGGCCACACTTCCTAAGAGAGCCACTCCCTATAGGTCTATGGGAGACATTTTTTCTTTTCTTTTCTTTTCTTTTTTTTAAATATTTATTTATTTATTACATGTAAATACACTGTAGCTGTCTTCAGACACACCAGAAGAGGGCATCAGATCTCATTACAGATGGTTCTGAGCCACCATGTGGTTGCTGGGATTTGAACTCAGGACCTTCAGAAGAGCAGTCGGTGCTCTTAACCACTGAGCCATCTCTCCAGTCTCCCCCCCCCCCTTTTTTAAAGATTTATTTATTTATTATATGTAAGTACACTGTCTTCAGACACTCCAGAAGGGGGAGTCAAGCTTATTAGATAAGTGATCAACTTTATTTGTGCTTTGTCAGTTTCTACTACTGTCCAGGGTTTCACACTGGCTCTTCACACTGCATGTAGCTGATGCATCCGCCTGCTCATTGGCTTCATGACCATGACAACATTGACTTTCACAACTATGGTAAGCAAGAGCCCATTGTTTCATCCAAGTCTCACAGCTGGGGTGTTTGGTTCTTATCATTAGACTGAAATTTACTCTCCTGGCCACAGTACCATCCAAGCAAGTGAGGTTGAGTATGGGAACATCGTTCTGGGATGAGTGTGATGATAATTTGAATGAGAATGGCCCTCATAGGTTCACGTGTCTGAACACTGGGCCCCCAGATGGTGGAATTGTTTGAGAAGATTTAGGAGGTGTGGCATTGAGGAGGTATGTCACTGGCGAAGGGCTTTGAGACTTCAAAACACTCGTGCCATTTCGAGTGTGTGTCTCTCTCTCTCTGCCTTGTGGGTGTGGATCGAGATGGGAACTCTGAGCTGTTCTTTCAGCTGTCTTCGTATCTTTGCTCAGCCGTCATAGACTCTAACTCTCGGGAACTATAAGCTCCAGTGAACACCTTCGAAATGTTGTCTTGGCCATGGTGTCTCAGCGCAGCAATAGAGGAGTAACTAAGATAATAAACCAGATGTGGGTATCATATCGTGGCGGTTAGAAAAGAGTGGTTTTCACGGGCTCACACATTTGAATCTTTGGTCGACAGCTGATGGAATTCTTGGCAAGTATTAGGGGATACGGCCTTGTTGGAAGAGGCTGGTCACTGTGGCAGACTTCAAGGTTTCAAAAGCCCATACCACTCCCTGTTAGCTCTCTGCTTCCAGATGTAAGCTACTGCTCTGTGGCCGTGCTTGCCTGCCTGCTGCCGTGTGCCCTGCCCTGATGGTCACGGTTGCTAACCGTCTGGAATCATGAGCCCTAAATTAAGCTAAAGACCTTCTTTTTTAAGTTGTCTTGGTAATGGTGTTTTGTCATGACAATAGAAAAGTAACTAAGACATTTATTTATCTATCTATTTATTTATTTATTTATTTATTTATTTGACTTTTTGAGACAGGGTTTCTCTGTGTAGCCCTGGCTGTCCTGGAACTCACTCTGTAGATCAGGCTGGCTGGCCCTGAACTAAGAAATCTGCCTGCCTCTGCCTCCCAAGTNCTGGGATTAAAGGTGTGCACTACCACTGCCCAACAAGACATTTATTAATGATGATATTTGTATTGATTACTTAGTTCATACTTCTTATTGTTAGTAAGATTAGAAAGATTAGAATGAAAAACTCTTTTGACATGACCAAACCTCTGTATGATATTCTAAATTTATACCTGCCCTGGGAAATAATTCACACTTATTGGCCAGCTCTCAATGTCTGTTTATTTATTTACTTATATTTTTAATTCTCCCCTTCCCATATGTGCATCTTTGTAGATGATTGCATGTAAGCTGGAGCTACAAGAGTTGTAAGCTATAATACGTGGGTGCTGGGAACTGAACTCAGATCCTTTGCGGAGAGCAGTAGACATTCTTAACTGGTCTACAAAGTGAGTTCCAGGACAGCCAGGTCTATACAGAGAAACTCTGTCTCGAAAAACCAAAAACCAAAAACAAAAAAACAAAAAACAAAACAAAACAAAAGTTGAGGCAGGAAGATGGTGTGTTCAATGGTATTCTGAGCTACATAGAGACCCTATTTCATTTAAAATTCACCAACACCTTTACTGCCATCACCAAAACCCCCAGTGTGCTGGCATGCACATTTATTACCAGTATTAAGGGACAGAAGCAGTCAGATCTCTGAGTTCCAGGCTAGCCAGGACTACATAATGATACTTTTGTCTCAAAAAAATAAGGGGTGCAAGGAGGTATGGCTAGAGACTGGCTCAGTGGTTAAGAGCATGTACTGCTCTTGCAGAGGACCCCACTTTCTAGCACCCAAATCACATACCTCATGTAACATGTAACCCCAATTGTAGGGATCTAACGATTTCTAACCCCATGCACCGGTACACACACGGTGTGCCTAAACACACCCTTATCCATAATAAATGAATATTCCTTTAAAGACAGGCAAAGCAAGAAACTCCAGGAATTGATTGTTGCTGCGGTTAGTTCTGCAACTTACCGTGGCTTTAGGCAAATTAAGGGCACCTGATCTTTCCCAGCATATATAAAATTCCATTCAGACAATCAACGATAAATGACAGTCATTGTGAAAAGCAATTAGCTGTGTGGGATGTCCTTGGTTCCCCAGCCCTCCTGTGCTGAAGGCTTGGTCTGATGCAGCTATTCAGAGGTGGAGTGCTAGGTAGATCAGCAGGGCTCTGATGTCCACCAGATTTCATAGGCTTTTGGGAGGTGATGTGAGTTTAGAAGGTGGAACCCATTTGTAGAGAGCATGTAAACAAGAAATAAGAAAGGACTTAGTTAGATGTTACAGCGATGACCAGTTAGCTCACGTCAGCTGTGTGTAGCAGATAAGAAAGATGTACTATGTAATGACGTAATGCAATGCTAGCGTGTGATTGGCTGAAGTGTGACTGAGGATAATAAAAGCAGGCTCTCAGC
Organism: Mus pahari; assembly: GCF_900095145.1. Taxonomy (NCBI): domain Eukaryota; kingdom Metazoa; phylum Chordata; class Mammalia; order Rodentia; family Muridae; genus Mus; species Mus pahari. Next base: position 57,173,595 of record NC_034602.1, read on the forward strand.
AGGCAGGCAGGAGTTGTGATGCTGTCTTTCTCTCTGACCACAGACGACTGACTGCTGTCCTGGCTGCATCAGGATAGCAGATCCAGAGGAAGGAACCGCCACCTCCGAGTGACAGACATATTGCGAACCTTGCCGCGAGCCTCTCCACTGCTTGCTTCTGAGTCAGGTACCCCATGTGTGTTGTGGACTGATGTTTGTCATTGTAGTGAATAAACCTTCAGATCAAATGGTATCTGGACTCCATCTCTCCTTCCTGGCCTTAAGCTGGACGTGACTCATGACGGTTGGGGTAGTCAGCAGGATTCCACCTTCAAGGTGGGACCCTGAGAAGGAAACTGAGCCCTCTAAGGACTATAGCTGTCCTGACCATTCTAAATGTTACCAAATTGCAATAAGCTTTTGGTCATACAAAATTAATTGCAACCTAGGAGCAGAGAGAGCTAGCCAGAGCTCTAAGGGAGGTAGTGAAAGAAGGGACCACCATCCTAAAGCCACAGTAGGAAGGGCCGGGATGAGGGTCCTCATCAATAGCTGAATACCTACACCTTAAAGTCAACTGCTGCGTGCACAGTGGAAGAGAGGAAGGTGCAGGGACACCCATGAGAGACTGCTTGGCCAAATGCCTGGTGAGAAGGGCAGATAAATTATTGGAAAAAGTAATAAGCCTACCACAAACTACCTTCAGATGGTATATAAAAAAGAAAACAATTAAAGCTCTATACTCCCTAGCATATATAATAATACCAGAATGAAGAAACTAAAGGCTTTAAAGCCATGAAAGAGTCCAGATGCCACAGATCCCACAGAGAGGAAATGGCTTGGAACAAAGACGAAGGCCAAAAAGAAAGTTGTGTTTAAAGAAGTGAAAACTGGGGCTGGAGAGATGGCTCAGCGGTTAAGAGCACTGACTGCTCTTCTGAAGGTCCCGAGTTCAAATCCCAGCAACCACATGGTGGCTCACAACCATCTGTAAAGAGATCTGACGCCCTCTTCTGGCGTGTCTGAAGACAACTACAGTGTACTTAGATATAATAANAAANAAANATTTAAAAAAAAAAAAAAAAAGAAGTGAAGACTGAAGTCTCTCTAACAAATCCACAAGGAGTAGGGCCATTGCTTGAGTAGGCGACTAGTAAAGAAGCCCCAGCAATACTGATGAAAACTGTAGTAGACATAGATAAAGACAGACTAATGGGCAAAAGGCTAGCCACGAACATAACTAAGAAATGGGGAGCAACACAATCCTTTTAAAGATGCTGTCTTAAAGATGCTGTCTTAAATTAACCCAGGGCCTGGGCAAGACAGCCATATCCCACCCAGTGACATCTTCCAAGGTTAATACCCCCAGGAGACTCACGGTATTTGGTAACAATGATGAGGAACAGCTTAAGCAACAAATAGAAATTAGACCACAGACTCCTCAAGGAGTAAGTCAGTTGAGACAAGAAGATGCCCAGAACGGAATGGAGGATGCATCCTATATGATAAAGCTCGGAGGTGGGGGGGGGGGGAAGGACAGACACAGTCATGCTGTCAGAATCAGAGAGGAAGAAAATTAAGACTATAGTAGAGAACCCAGCAGTGTATGACGCTTTAGAGCAAGTCCTAGACACGGCTCGAGGCAATGTATGCCTTCTCCTGGACTGGACAACCACAGCCTGGAGATAGGCATTTCCACCTTTAGACCTTACACAATTTGAAGCAGCAGCAGCAGCAGCAGCAGCAGCAGCAGCAGCAGCAGCAGCAAAATGGAACGCTTCCCAAGAGGCCATTCAGCCAGTAAGACAACTAGGAGAACTGTGGTGTATGTATAACCAAGGAGCTACACCACAGGTTGCTCTATACCACAGCTCAAAGGAATTTTAATGAAGGGGACACCACCACACATGAGAATTAAGTTGGCATGACCACTTCGAAATTGCAGAACTATTTCTGAGGTAATTGATTTCTCTAAAGGATGCAGGGAGTTAGACCTACAAAAAAAAGTAGTAACATTAAATGTAAGAAGAAAGTCATTTAAATTAAGGAGAACACCCAGATTTTTCAGACCGTTCATAAATATTAGATTTCTTTGGCAGAAAACCTGGAATGCCATTTGTAAACAGAACCCCACAGAGGGATACACTGAGTAGGACTTTTGGAGCAAGCCTAAGACATAACAAAAGTGGCCTCCAGTACAGAGGAAGAACCAGCGCCCAGTTATAAGACGGCAAACATGTATCCTTCTGGACAGGAATCAAGTCAGGTGCCAATGAGACCATACATTATGTTGCCCCTAAGAATTAAGAATAAGAAGATAGGGGCTGGTGAGATGGCTCAGCAGGTAAGGGCACTGATTGCTCTTCTGAAGGTCCTGAGTTCAAATCCCAGAAAGCACATGGTGACTCGAAACCACCCATAATGAGATCTGACACCCTTTTCTGGTGTGTCTGAAGTCTGCTACAGTGTACTTATATATAATAAATAAATCTTTGAAACAAACAAACAAACAAAAAGAATAAGAAAATAAATGTTAGATGGCTAATTGACCCAGGCAGTGATGTTAATATATACATAAGACTTCCAGACACTATACCATGTAAGGAAAAAATAATTATACAGGGAGTAGCAGGAGAATCCATAGTGCCAGTATGTAAGTTAGAATTAATGGTATATGACAAAATGATTCCCTTGAATTTTTGCATGTTGCAGTGCACCAGAAAATATTTTAGACTTCT
>NC_034602.1:57177301-57179069 GCF_900095145.1 Mus pahari
TCTTTCTTTCTTTCTTTCTTTCTTTCTTTCTTTCTTTCTTTCTTTCTTCCTTCCTTCCTTCCTTCCTTCCTTCCTTCCTTCCTTTCTTTCTTTTTTGTTTTTGTTTTGTTTTGTTTTGTTTTGTTTTGTTTTTCAAGACAGGGTTTCTCTGTGTAGCCCTGGCTGTCCTGGAATTCACTCTGTAGACCAGGCTGGCCTCGAACTCAGAAATCAGCCTGCTTCTGCCTCCCAAGTGCTGGGATTAAAGTGCGCCACCACTGCCCAGCGACAGTACCCATTTCTAAGAGTAGCATAAGGATACATAAACATCCCTATTATTACCCACAACTTGCTAAGATGGTCACTGGATGAGGTCACAAGAGCACTTAACTGTAGTATATGTTCATATGTTGATGACCTTTTGATAATAGGACAAGAAAAGGAAAATATACAGAAAACAGTAGACAAAGCATGCGAGCATTGAGAGATGATGGTTAGACCATTAATAAGGATAAGGCATTAGGACCAGATACAAAGGTCAAGCTCTCTGCTATAATATGGTCCACTACAGGACCAGAAATACCTACAGAGCCGGCTACATCATGTGGATGCCCATACTAACAAAAAGGGCGACCAATATAGATATAATGATACAGTGGGTAAATTAGCCAGCCTAGTAATTAGATTAAAATGAAATTGGAGGCTGGTGAGATGGCTCAGTGGGTAAGAGCACTGACTGCTCTTCCAAAGGTCCTGAGTTCAAATCCCAGCAACCACATGGTGGCTCACAACCACCTGTAATGAGATCTAACACCCTCTTCTCATGTGTCTGAAAACAGCTACAGTGCATTTATGGGAGGCAGAGGCAGGCGGATTTCTGAGTTTGAGGCCAGCCTGGTCTACAGAATGAGTTCCAGGACAGCCAGAGCTATACAGAGAAACCCTGTCTCGAAAAAAAAAAAAAAAATCAATCAATCAATCAATCAATCAATCTTCGGGCCGGAGCACGCAGGGACTGAGCGAGCAGATTTGACCGGAGTGAGTGGGGCTGACCAGAGTGAGCAGGGTTGACCAGAGCGAGCAGAGGTCCTAAAAATTCAATTCCCAACAACCACATGAAGGCCCACAACCATCTGAACTCACATACATAAAATAAATAAATCTTTAAAACCATGAAATTGGAAGGCTCCAACACATGAAGGCTTGAAGCAGAGTGGAGACACTCCAACTAGAGACTTGGAGGGCAGGGATTACCGCCGAAGAAATATTAAAAATATACAAGACCTTGGGACACGAGGAAAGCATGCCACGTTCCAGTGGTTTTCAGGCAGAAATTTAAAGGTGAAATGGAAAAGAATTGAGGATGCAATAAACCAATGCAAACCTTGCCCAAATAGACTTTATAGGACCAATAAAACAATGGCCTTAAGCCAACGTGACTTGAGACACCAATTGATAAGACACCAATTGGGGGTCCTGTGGCATGCCCCTAAGGGACTCTCTGTCACCCCAACACCACCCTACCTCTCATTTTGCCTTCTGTCTGCCCTGAAGTGAGGAATTTTGCTCCACCATAAGCTCCACACCACAAAGAGGTACAAAGAGAACTGAGCCTAGTAACCGTACCAGGCACTCAAATCCCTGAAACTGGGAGTTAAAAACAAACCTTTGTTTCTTTTTTTTTTTTTTTTTTTAAGATTTATTTATTTATTTATTATATGTAAGTACACTGTAGCTGTCTTCAGACACTCCAGAAGAGGACGTCAGATCTCGTTACGGATGGTTGTGA
>NC_034602.1:57179884-57183575 GCF_900095145.1 Mus pahari
CTGACCTGTTTGAGTTCCAGTCCTGACTTCCTTTGGTGATGAACAGCAGTATGGAAATGTAAGCCAAATAAACCCTTTCCTCCCCAACTTGCTTTTTGGTCATGATGTTTGTGCAGGAATAGAAACCCTGACCAAGACACCACCTCTGTGAATATCTCTGGCTGCTTTAAGATATTAATAGAAAAATCATTTGTTATTTCCCTCCTATTGTGTGTGTGTGTATGTGTGTGTACTATGACCAGCCATAGCACAACCATAGATGCCAGAAGATAATTTCTGGGAGTCAATTATTTTCTTCTACCACGTAGATCCCAGGATCTTGGCAGCACGCTCCTTTACCTGCTGAGCCACTTCACCACCCTGTTGGTTCTGACAAAAGGTCTTTATTTATATCCCAGGCTGCCCACGAACTTTTAGTCCTGCTGTTATTCTACCTTCAAAGAACCAGCCGGGCGTGGTGGCACACGCCTGTAATCCCAACACTCCGGAGGCGGCCAATTTCTGAGTTCGAGGTCAGCCTGGTCTACAAAGTGAGTTCCAGGACAGCCAGGGCTACACAGAGAAACCCTGTCTCAAAAACAACAAAAACAAAAACAAAAACAAACAAACAAAAAACAAACAAACAAAGAACCAGGTGAAGTACACCACCTGGCTTCCAGAATGCACATTTAAGCGACTTGCATCCTTCCTTAATTCCTTAAACAGAGGGTAAGTGCCATGGAAACATTGCCATCTTACGTTGCTTAGAGACCAGCAAAAGCCTGTATGTGTTCACTAGGGAAGCCTTTTTTTCCAGAGTACCATCTTTATGTTGTGGGTTTATTGAGAAGGGTGTGTAGCTGGAGTGACCTTGAACTCTTGATCCTCCTGCCTCCACCTGCCAAATGTTGGGATTATGGGCTCTGGTCACCACACCCTGCTATTCACTACATTCTGGTTTCTAAGGACTGGCTGTATCTAGTCCCCTACCGTCTTTAACCACTTTGCCTTCCACACCTGCATCCCTGAGGCATCTCCATTGTACCTTCTAAGCACAGCTTGTCTCTGTTGACACCTCAGCCGGAGCGAGTGACCTCCCATCACCAAGCCTTGCACAGGGGACTGCCGCACCTGGCTAGGTGGCTTCTCCTTCTCTTCTTGCTCCTCTTCTACACCTTAGCCACACCCATGCTCATGGTACCATGTCCTTTATCAACAGAAATCGCTTCATATTCCCTACTTGAGACCCCTCAGTGACCACCTACTGCAGCCCCAAATGCCTGGAAGCCCCGACCTGGGGATAAACCTAGTTGGTTGTTGGCCCTAATTTTGACTTCTGAGATCTCACTCACCCGTGAGAGCCGTGACTCACCTCCTGCTGTTGACGGCTCAGTAGCTATGTCCACTGTGGCCTTTGCCAGATGCTACCATACTCTGGCCTTTCCCTGTTTAGAGGTCTTAATGGGTGTGTTCACCCATCCGGAACATTCTGTCCATGGCTGGATGTATCTCATCTGAGGACCAGCTTTAGAAAGGTCTTCCTTGGAGAAGGTTAGCTCAGTCTTTCCTACATATTGTTCTTTAAGATTCTTCTCTTTCCTCCCTTAGCACATATCACTAGTTGAAAGCAAAACATCTTTTCATCTCTCACAGAATCATTTCTGACACCCGATGTTAGGGACTCCCTTCTCGTTTACTCCTGTTGGCCTGTCTGTCTGTCCTTGTAGCTTGTTTTCGTGTTTCCAAAACAAGGTCTCACCATTAAGCCCAGACTGTGCTAAGATGCACTATGTAGCCCAGGCTACCCTCCAAATACCTTTTGCTTCTACCTCCTAACCACCAGGACTGCAGGAGTGGGCCATCATTTCTGGACGTGGGGTTCCTTCCTTCTTCTTTTTTTTTTTTTTTTTTTTGTTGTTGTTGTTTGTTTGTTTGTTGCAGGACAGGAAGTCAAACCTGGGGCCTTGATCATCTATAGAAGCATTCTGCCCTGAGCTACAGCCCCAGCTCCTCCCCTCTCTGTGACTCCCTCCTTTTCTTTGTTTTGTGTAGACAAAGAGTTTGTTATATAACCCAAGTTGGCCTCAAGTTCACAATTCTCATGCTTCTACCTCCTGGATACTGGGATTACAGATCTCCTTCCTGAGGCTGGAGAGACGCCTCAGTGGTTAGGAGCACTGGCTGCTCTTCCAGATGAGCCTGATTCAATTCCCAGCACCTACAAGGTAGCTCAAGACTATAACTCTGGTTCTGGGAGATATAGAACTGGATCCCTCACACAGACGGACATACCGTTGCACATAAAAGAAAATTAAGTAAATTTAAAAACAAGTCTCCTTTTCTCCCTCCTTTTGTCCCTCCTTCCCTCCAGACAAGGTCTCACTCTGTTGCCCCAAATGCTCTGGAATTCACCATGTAGCCAAAGCTGACTTGAAACTCACTGCAATCCTCCTGCCTCTCTTCTTAAGTGCTGTGCCAACATACCTAACTCATATTTGTATTATATCACAATACAATAGTAGTTTTGATTTGTTTTCCATTACTTATTTATGACCTTTTTTGAATATATGAGGGCGGAGGCCTTGTCAGCGTGGTTCATTGTCTATTCCCCGCAGATGGTATATGAATGAGCTCTGAAAATATTTTTCGAAACCAATATTTTAGCCTTAAGCAATGCCCTCTTGAAGAACAGATGGATCCAGGTCTTGAAAGAACAGAGGCAGCCAGGCATGGTGGCGCACACCTTTGATCCCTGCACTTGGGAGGCAGAGGCAGGCGGATTTCTGAGTTTGAGGCCAGCTTGATCTACAGAGTGAGTTCCAGGACAACCAGGGTGATACAGAGAAACCCTGTCCCAGAAAAAAAAAGAAAGAAAGAAAGAAAGAAAGAAAGAAAGAAAGAAAGAAAGAAAGAAAGAAAGAAAGAAAGAGGAAAGAAAGAAAAAGAAAGAAAGAATAGAGGCTAAGTAAGGGCTCACAGATACCAGGATGTTAGCCAACCTGGCTGCTATTCAGTTCCTTCAAAGAGCTGAGATCTGACCTCAGAAGGACATAAAAGAAACTTTGGGTTATCTGAAGGCCTGGGGTATGGGTATATTTACAAAATATCCCTAAATATGCACACCTAGTGTACATTTAATATAGAGCAAGAACCAATATTTCCTGATTCTCTTACCAACTGGGTTCTAGTTTCAAAGGAGCAGAGTACAAGAGGAAATCTCCAGGCCTATCTGCCCCAGCCTCTTTACACAGACTCCTCCTCATTCCCCTGAGAAGATAGTCTGTCTGGACCACTCCCCACCACGTGACTGCTGAAGGCATGAAGGGACCTCATTCCTGTACTGTACTGTCTCCAGATTTTAAATCTTGTTCTGAATTTTATGGATGCATGCAAGCAAAGTAGCTTTTCTGCTTTGAACTGGCTAGCAAATCCTGTCAGAACAGTGGAAGCTGGAGGAGTTAGAAGGATAGCTCACACTGGATACATTGTTTGAAGAGATACCATTTTTTTTAAATATTTTTTTTAAAGATTTATTTATTTATTATATGTAAGTACACTGTAGCTGTCTTCAGACACTCCAGAAGAGGGAGTCAGATCTTGTTATGGATGGTTATGAGCCACCATGTGGTTGCTGGGGTTTGAACTCTGGACCTTTGGAAGAGCAGTTGGGTGCTCTTACCCACTGAGCCATCTCACCCGCCCCTACTGGCCA
>NC_034602.1:57183580-57195470 GCF_900095145.1 Mus pahari
TTCGTAGACCAGGCTGACCTCGAACTCAGAAATCCGCCTGCCTCTGCCTCCCGAGTGCTGGGATTAAAGGCGTGTGCCACCACGCCCAGCTTAAATATTTATTTATTTTAAGATTTATATCTAAGTACACTGTAGCTGTCTTCAGATGCACCAGGAAAGGGCATCAGATCTCATTACAGATGGTTGTGAGCCACCATGTGGTTGCTGGGATTTGAACTCAGGACCTTCGGAAGAGCAGTCAGCGTTCTTAACTGCTGAGCCATCTTTCCAGCACCAAATGCCTTTTTGCTTGTTTGTTTGTTTGTTTGTTTGTTTGTGAGCCTCTACTATGAACTGTGAACCATTCGGGATGTGGGGGTGGGGTATGATGAAGGAAACACTAAAGGCGTGGTAGTGTGGGTCTACAGTCTCAGCTAAGAGGGGGCTAAGGCAGAAAAAGCTCTTGAGCCCTAGAAGCCCCTGACAGGAGACCAGAAAGGCGAACATAATGAGATCCAGTATTTAAAAAGCACACACACACACACACACACACACACACACACACACACACAGAGCGGGGGAAGGAGGGGGAGGGGGACTATTGTTGTCTATTGCCCCAAAGCTTACATTCCAGGATGGGGAAATGCAGTAACTGCTAACACAACCAGGAGTATCTTTTGTGCAGGGGATGAAGCCTGGGGCTTCACCCATGCTGGAAGCTTGGCTCCACCTCTAAAGCTATAGCGCAAGCCTCTGTACATTTGTGTGTGTAAGCATATTAGATTGTCAAGCTGCTAGGGAAGGAAAATTAAGCAGGGAGCTGGGGACACAGTTCAGTAGCAGGACACTTGCCTTCCAGCGTCAGCCCCTGGGTTCAACCCCCAGCATTATTAAAATTTAAAAAAAAAAAAAAAAGATGGAGGCAGGGCACTGCTTCCGAGAGTAGAGAGAGGGCTGGAGGGCAGGTTCCCAGCACCCATCTAAAAAGCCCCTGAGATCCCAGGACCAGGAAGACTGGAGGATCTGGGGCTCACTGGCCAACCAGTCTAGACAAAATGGTGAGCCCTAGGTTCCCTGAGAGATGCTGCCTGAAAAGGTATTGTGCAAGGCGGGCACTCGTGCCGCATACACATAACACGTATACCACCCCTCCTCAGCCACCCCCCCTCACACACACGCACACAAAGAAAGTGAAGTCATAAAGACAGGCAATAAAGATAGGTAAGCTACCCACTCTAAATCTTTTTTTGTTTTGTTTTGTTTTTATTTTGTTTTTCTTTTTTTTTGTTTTTGTTTTTGTTTTTTTTTTCTTTCCTTTTTTTTCTTTGTTTATCTTTTTTTTTTTTAATCTATGTATTTCATGTATATGAGTACACTGTAGGTAGCTATCTTCAGACACACCAGAAGAGGGCATGGGATCTTATTACAGATGGTTGTGAGCTACCACGAGGTTGCTGGCAATTGAACTCAGGACCTCTGGAAGAGCAAGCAGCGCTTTTAACGGCTGAGCGGTCTCTTAGGTCCCAGTATAGCTTTAAACAAACAAACCAACAAACAAAAAAAGCCTTTTAAGACGTGAAGGCAGGGCAGAAACTAGAGGGAGAGTATTCCTTCTATGCCTGCTTTAGAAAAGCTTGGCTACTTCAGGAGAGTAAGGAGGTCATGTGACCTGGGTGGAGGGGGTCGGTAAGACGGAAGGAGGGAAGGTCACAGGAGTGTGTGGGTGAAGCCGATCAGAATGACAAACTCCTTACCAGCAACTCCCTGTTAACCTGACAGGTCTCTATGAAACCCGAGACTGACGCTCGCGGCTCGGTCTCCGTGAGAGCGCTTCTCATCGGGTGTGTTTGTGTGTGTGAACAAGGCCACTACATCTGTCTCCCTAACTGCTGCTTGTTGCTAATTCACCCGAATCCACCCAGCTTGGCATGTGTAGAAACCCAGCCACCTCACGCTTTAGTTTAAAAAGGAGACAACTCACATACCTTAACAAGCCAATACGGGCCCCTCCCGCGGGCCCTCATCCTTACAGAAAACCAAGCAAGCCCTTGTGCAGGATCGTTTCATGTTTGTGTCTAAAAATAAGTAGGAGTCTGAGTCACCCCCTTCCTCCGTTAGAGAGAGCTTTATTTCTCTCTCACGCCAGCGATGTGGGCAGGTGTGTCTACTGTGTCAAATCCCACGCTCACCGGTGGGATGGTTCTAGCCAGTGAAGCTCTTGGAGCCGCAGCATCTTCCTCCATGGAGGTGTTAATGCTGCGGCAGTGTTTTTGCTGCTGCGGTGTAACAAATTAGCACGTACAGGAATGATGGGAACTATACTTACTTCCTCCCTCCTGGATCGCTTGAGTTTCAGTGGGCTTAACCGAGCTCAGTGCTCAGTCTTACAAGGGGTTCACCGTCAGTTGATACCTACAGTTCTCACCGAGAGTTCTCAATGTGTCTCTGTTTTTATTGGGTGTGTGTGTGGGGGGATTTTGTTTATTTACTAATCTCAAATAAACTATAATGTTATTTTTCTCTTATTTTTTATTGGATATATTATTTATTCACATTTCAAATGTTATCCCCTTTCCTAGTTTTCTCTCCCCAACCCCCCTATCCCATTCCCCCTCCGCCTGCTTCTATGAGGGCTCCCCCTCCCACCCACTCCCACCTCACTGCCCTGGCATTCCCCTACACTGGGGCATCAAGCCTTCACAGGACCAAGGGCCTCTCCTCCCATTGATGCCCAACAAGGCCATCCTCTGGTAGCTCTGAGGGGTCTGCTTGGTTGATATTGTTGTTCCTCCTATTGGGCTGCAACCCCCTTCAACTCCTTCAGTCCTTTTTAAAATTCCTCCATTGGGGACTTCGTGCTCAGTACAACGGTTGGCTGCGAGCATCTGCCTCTGTATTTGTCAGGCTCTGGCAGATCCTCCCAGGAGACAGCTGTATCAGGCTCTTGTCAGCAAGTACTTCTTGGCATCCGTAATAGTGTCTGCATTTGGTGACTGTATGTGAGATGGATCCCCAGGTGGCACAGTCTCTGGGTGGCCTTTTCTTCAGTCTCTACTCCACACTTTGTCTCCATATTTCCTCCTGTGAGTATTTTGTTCCCCCTTCTAAGGAGGACTGTCCTTGTTATTAGGAGAATTATCATCTACTATAGGGTAGGACCAAGGTTCCTGTCTCCTTGCTGGCTGTTAGTCAGGGGCCTTACTCTGCTCTTGAAGGATACCCCCATCAAATCCTTCTCATCCTTCAAATGTTTCTGAATTCTGCTCACTGTTAAACCCTGAGCTCAGAAGACTGAGGCAGGAGTTCAAGGAGGTCAAACTGGACAGCATAATGAGGGCTGGAGAGATGGCTCGCTGGGTGAAGTGCAAGCATGAGGACCTGGGTTAAGACGGCCAGCACTCATGTTAAGGGGGGAAAGTGGGGCACGGCAGTATGTGCCTTTAGCCCCAGTGCTGCTGGAACAGAGACAGTTGGATCCTGGAGGCTTGCTGGCCACTCAAGGTTCAGTGAGAGAGCCTGTCTCTAAGGATAAGATAGAAATAGGACATTGACTTCTGCCATCCACACATGCATAAGGCACATGTACACACACACACACACACACACACACACACACAAATTAAGAACAACAACAATGAAAAGCAGAGTACTTGAGAGGTGAACATAGGACAACTAGGAAGTGAAGGTCATACTTAGCTATATAGTGAGGTCGAGATCCATCCCTGGCTACATAAGAGCCTGCCTAAAAGCAACATCAAACAAATATATATATGTATGTGTGTGTACATACATACACACACACACACACATATATATTATATACACACATATATGTTTAATATTATATATTATATTGCATAATACATTGCATAACACATAATATATATTATGTATGTACATACATATATAATATAATTATATATATATATATATAACATGTATGTGTATGTAAACACACACATATGCCCAGACTTATAGCTATCTATGGAATTATTATTTTGTATCTGGGGAACTAGAACCCAAGGCACTGGGCACGTACTCTACCAGTACTCTACACCTCAGACCCTCTAAGCAGCTATGGCTATCTTTTTTTTTAATGTACAGGTTTTTGCTGCCCTTGTATGACTCATTTTGGGCACAGGGACCCATAGTCCAGGCTACCTCTAACTCATTATGTAGCTGAGGATGACTTCGGCCCTCCCGTCCACCTCCCAAGTTCTGGGGTTTTCCGTTCACGGAGGGCAGCCTCTCAACTGTAAAGATTTTAAACTCGAGTCCCTCTGTAACTCTCAAGTCCTATCTCAGGCATCATCGATTTCTGTGGCTTTGGATAAATTGCTTAATCTCTCTGTGCCTCCCTTTTCTCATCTTTTGAGCACCTACCTGTTGGGTAAGTGTGTGGATTGACGTAAATGTGTTCAAGGGTTTACAGAGGGGATTGGTGGAGACTAGAACTGGCTAAGTGAAGGCTCTGTTTCCATTATAGTTTCTGTGGTGCTCAGGATTAAACCCAGGGCCTGGCACATGCACGGCATGTACTCGACCATGAGCTCCGACTCTAGCTTTCATCACTACCATTTTCTTTAGAACAGCTGAGTGGTATCAGAATGAGGCATCAGTTTCTCTTCTGTCCTTTCACTCTGGTGTTCGTTGTTTGTTTCTGTTGGTGTTTTGTTTTTAGATAGGATCCTAAGGTAGGCTCCGACTAGATATGTAGCCGAGGCTGGATTTGAACTGCTGATCCTCCTGTGTCTATCTCACAAGTGTTGAGATTACAGGCATGTTCTACCAGACTTAGTATATGTATAATATATCTCTCCAGAGAGAAAGAAAGGAGGGAGAAAAGGGGGAGCTGGAGGGGGCAACACAAGGACAGAGGAACAAAACAAAAGAAAGGAAGAGAAAAGAAAAAGAAAGGCATGAGTACCGACTGGTTTTATGTGTCACTTTGACACAGGCTGGGGTTATCACAGAGAAAGGAGCTTCACTTGGGGAAACGCCTCCACGAGATCCAGCTGTAAGGCATTTTCTCAATTAGTGATCAAGGACGGGAGGGCCCCTTGTGGGTAGGACCATCCCTGGGCTGGTAGTCTTGGGTTCTATAAGAGAGCAGGCTGAGCAAGCCAGGGGAGGCAAGCCAGTAAGTAACATCCCTCCGTGGCTTCTAAATCAGCTCCTGCTCCCTGACCTGCTTGAGTTCCAGTTCTGACTTCCTTAGTGGTGAACAGCAGTATGGAAGTGTAAGCTGAATAAACCCTTTCCTCCACAACTTGCTTCTTGGTCATGATGTTTGTGCAGGAATAGAAACCCTGACTAAGACAGAGTGTTTGTAGATAAATTTCCTTCCTTGATATCTTGATATCGTACCAACTTATGTTCTTAACAATATGTGAGGATATCATCCTAAGTGAGGCAACCCAATCACAAAAGAACACACATGATATGCACTCACTGATAAGTAGATATTAGCCTAGATACAATTTTCAAAACACATGAAACTCAAGAAGGAGGAAAACCAAAGTGTGGATACTTCAATCCTTCTTAGAAGAGGGAACAAAATACCTATTGAAGGAGTTACAGAGCCAAAGTTCGGAGCAGAGACTAAAGGAATGACCATCCAGAGACTGCCCCACCTGGGGATCCATCCCATAAACAACCACCAAACCCAGACACTATTTCGGATGCCAACAAGAGCTTGCTGACAGGAGTCCGATATAGTTGTCTCCTGAGAGGCTCTGCCAGTGCCTGACACACAAATGGATGCTCACAGTCATCCATTGGACGGAGCATTTAGGGACAATGAAGGAGCTAAAGGAAATACCCAGGAAGCTGAAGGGGTTTGCAGCACCCTAAGAGGAACAACAATATGAACTAACCAGTACCCCTAGAGCACCCTGGGACTAAACCACCAATCAAAGCAAACACATGGTGGGACTCATGGCTCTAGCTACATATGTAGCAGAGGATGGCCTAGTCTATAATCAATGGGTGGAGAGGCCCTTGGTCCTGTGAAGGTTTTATGTCCCAGTATAGGGGAATGCCAGGGCCAGGAAGCAGGAGTGGGTGGGTCGGGGAGCAGGGGAGGGGTTAAGGGATTTTCAGAGGGGGAACTAGGAAAGGGGATAACATTTGAAATGTAAATAAAGAAAATATCTAATAAAAAAATAATATGTGCACTCGGGAGGCAGAGGCAGGCAAATTTATGAGTTCGAGGCCAGCCTGGTCTACAGAGTGAGTTCCAGGACAGCCAGGGCTACACAGAGAAACCCTGTCTCGAAAAACAAAAAAAAAAAAAAAAAGTGAATTAACATCAATATGTGACTGCCTGATCATCAAAATATTAAAAAACAAAATTTCTCTATGGATATTAACCCTACTTGACGACGACATGGGACATAGCAAAGGTGAAAGCTTGCTGGCTTTGAACAAGGACTTCGAGCACTTTTATTATGACAACAATCAAAACTGGTTTAGCAAAGTTCTTCCCATTCAGGAGCCAGAGGCAGCTGTGCGTGTGCTTCCAGCCAACGGTGCACAGAGGCAACTGAGAAATGCTGGGGCTAGTGAATGACAGCCGACTGCTTGCACCGGATAGCCCTCTCCTGGTAAGCAGCAGCTTATACTTTTGCCTGGGAAAGCCCAGGGGCTGCCAGGACATGGACAAGCCACAGAGTTGTCTTCTCTGGATGCATACCTGTCATTTGGTCATTTCTGGTAAGGTACTTTATGCTACCTTATTTCTTCTTTATTATTTGTGTGATAATGCTATAAGACCTATTTTGTGTAGCAGGATAGAAGCAGCTCTGTTTAGTTCTGGCAAGACGAAACGAGGCGTGTTGATGCATGCTTGTAACCTCAGTTCTCTGGAGATGAATGGGAGGGTCTGGAGTCCAAAGGCATCATTGGCTACATAGAGAGCTTGAGACCAACCTGGACCAGTGCTTGCGATCATTACCCCAAAGGAGTAGTACACATTGGATTATTTTTGAATGCAAAAATGGTTCTTGACACTTGAATGCACAGAAAGTTGGACTCACATATCTGCTGTGAAATCAAAACGAAACCTACTGAGGGAGCTGAAAAGTGAGGTTTCTGTCCTCCTCTGTGACTCATTAGCTCTTGCCTACACTTGATCAGCCCTCCCTTTGTCGTCCTCTTAAGATCTTCGCCACTTCCCAGGACCAGGGTCTCTCTGTGTAGCCCTGGCTGTCCTGGAACTCACTGTGCAGACCAGACTGGCCTCGAACTCAGAAATTCACCTGCCTCTATCTCCCAAGTGCTGGGACCAAAGGCAAGCACCACCATCACCTAGACAAGTCTCCTTTCTAAATTCTAAAATTTACCTATGCTTGACACACTTGTCTACATACACACACACACATAAATTGCAGGCTAGAATCTTCAGGTGGGAGAACATGGGTTTTTTTTCTGAGTTTGGGTCACCTTGCTGAATTGTATACTTCCCAGAGCCACTCACTTTACAGTCCTAAATACTCCACATGTGTCATTGCTTTGTAGCAGTGATTTCAAACACTGGGTTTTCTTTTAATGCCATCCATTATCGGTGCAATAGGCATTACACATTGCTTGTTACTGAACACACTTGTCACATAGATCCAGTTAGAAAAGGTGATTTAAAAAAAATAATCTGGCTGGGCGGTGGTGGTGCATGCCTTTAATCCTAGCACTTGGGAGGCAGAGGCAGGTGGATTTCTGAGTTCGAGGCCAGCCTGATCTACAGAGTGAGTTCCAGGACAGCTAGGGCTACACAGAGAAACCCTGTCTCAAAAAAAAAAAAAAAATCTTTTCTGGGGGAGAATGTTTTGTAATCTGAAATTTCCCCTTTTTTTTCTTCTATTCAAAAATAATATAAAATCATTCTATGATGCTGTTATTCAATGTTTTAATTATAAATTATAGCTTTTCTATATTGGCTCTATATAGAGATGTGTGCACTGTGTATATGTGTCAAGTTTTTTTTTAAGGTTTATTTATTATTATAAATAAGTACACTGTAGCTGTCTTCAGATACACCAGAAGAGGGCGTCAGATCTCACTATGGGTGGTTGTGAGTCACCAGTTGGTTGCTGGGACTTGAACTCAGGACCTTCAGTCAGTGCTCTTACCCACTGAGCCATCTATGTCGCCAGCCCCATGTGTCAAGTTTTGATGTTTGGAGCCTGAAGATCTCTGGTTGGAAGATGTAACCTTCTAAGTGGGTTGGCCCTCATTTGATTGTAGGTAGTTTCTGTAAATGTATTCTTCATTCTCCTGTTGTCTCCCAGGGTTACTGCCTCGGTGGTAACCTAGACCTAGTCCTGGATGCTCCTAGCCTCTCCACAATCTAATCTAGGTCTAGAATGTTTTCTGGAGAGTTGCTGCTGAATAAGCTCACCCTTCTTTCTAGTTCTTTCTCATTTCTGGCTGGCTGGTTCAACTCAGCTGTTCTGGCTCAAACTTCTCTCCATGCTGACTGATTTAATCTGCCTTCTCTTCATCTCCTTGACTGAATTTCTCTGCTTGGCCTCAACTAACTTAAGGCAATCTGTTCTAATCTTCTGCCACTCGACTAGACATCACTGTCAAACACGAGTGCTTCCTCTTACAAACTAACTTTACCCTTCACTGTTTGTGATTAAAGGTGTGTGCGCTGAGGGCAAGTCTGTATTCTGGCCAGAGGGATTAAAGGTGTGTGCGGAGCCAGATCACTAGACACAGGGTTTTGAGCAGATAACACAGTCACAGGGTCCTGCAACATGTTTCCATAGAAGGGAGTAGGTCTGAGCCATTAGGAGCCAACACTCTGAACAGATGGCAGGATCACATGCATGCAGAGAATCTGGGCAGGGCATCTACAGTCTTCACTGTACATCTAATATTGGGAGCTTAGTAAGTTGGGCTTGCCATAGAAGACGCCAAGAGGAAAGCATGCCTGCCGCCTTCTGTTTTAGATGGACTTTCCATCACTGTAACAAAACTTTTGACAGCTGGGCATGGTGGCACACGCCTTTAATCCTAGCACTCGGGAGGCAGAGGCAGGCGGATTTCTGAGTTTGAGGCCAGCCTGGTCTACAAAGTGAGTTCCAGGACAGCCAGGGCTATACAGAGAAACACGGTCTTGAAAAATCAAAACAAACAAACAAACAAACAAACATTTGACACAAACAACTTAAGGAACGTTTAATTTGCTCATGATTTCAGATTCTTATGGCTGGACATGGTACAGCCAAGAGGCAGAGAATGCCTGAGCCCCAAGCTTTGTCCTTTTGCCTCTTTATCCTGTCCAGCTACCAGCTTATGGGTGGGATGGTGTCATGTACATTCCTTTCAGGTCTTTTTTTGCAACTCTCCAACCCCGCGTTGCTTTTTCTTTTCAACATCTTGCTCTGTAGCTTCTTCCTTCACACTTTTTTGCTTGGATGCTAAAGAGGCAGGCACTGGCACGGGCTATGTGGAGACTGGCAAAAGCCTTAAAATTCTTCTCTTCTTTGGTGATGACTCTGGCCTTTTCCTTTTTGTACACATTCCGGATGGGCAGCACAGGTCCTGTCAGCTGGGTGGCCAGTTTAAGTTCTGTAGCAGAACTGTCTCCGTTCTTTGGAGCAGAAGGCTTCATACGAGCTTGGAGTGGTACACCTTCAGGCGTTGCACGGTGGCCTGAGGCGATTCAGTGGATTTGTTTCGCCTCCTTGGGTCCACAGAGATGCGGATGGTGTGAGCCATTTGCTTGTGGATACCAGCCACCCTGAGATCCTCCAGGCTGAAGCCCCTGCCAGCCGGACCTTGGTGTAGTCTCTAACTGTAGGGCACCTCACGATGGGCCTGGTGGAGCCGGACGCGGGATGAGGAGCAATGTAGCGCTCTTAGGTCGGCCAGGCCTTGCGTCTGCGGATCTTGGCTGGTTGAACTAAGAGTCCACTTGCTGCTGCCAACCCTTGTGGAAATGGGGCCTCAGGATCATGCCATTCTGGCTGGGCGCCGTGACTGCCTCCCACTCAGGAGAACGGCCGAGCAGAAAGACTCAGTTCCGGTTCTTAACTCTCAATTATTCCTCCATTTTATCTATTTATTTAACCATTAATTATTAATTTTTGTTTTTTCAAGACAGGGTTGTTCCACTATGCAGCCCTAGCTACAGACCAGGCTGTCCTAGAACTCACACAGGTTCACCTGCTTCTGTCTTCCCAAGTGCGAAGATTTAGAGGGTGTACAACCACCCCCATTTTTTTTTTTTTAAATTGTTCTGTCATTTTCCTTTTTTTTTTTTTTTTTTTTTTTTTTCGAGACAGGGTTTCTCTGTATAGCCCTGGCTGTCCTGGAAATCACTCTGTAGACCAGGCTGGCCTCAAACTCAGAAATCTGCCTGCCTCTGCCTCCCGAGCGAGTGCTGGGATTAAAGGCGGGCGCCACCACGCCCGGCTGTCATTTTCATGTCTCAGAAGGAAGTTTCTCCACCGGAAAACGTTTTCTACCACATAATGAACAATCATATTCTCCCCTTGATTTTGACCACCTCTGAAGCAATGAGGAACAAGTGTCAGGACACGAGACAAGGAATGTCAAGTTTTGGGGATGCCTACTCGAGCCAGCCCTCCAGCAAAAGGACAGTTTTGAGTCCCTACTCAGAGGGACTTACTTGGGAAGGTAAAACTTAAGTGAATAAATATGTGAAATGTAGTTACGACTCCAAAGGGGATTCCCAGAGGTGGCCTCCAGCAGCTACATTAGTATCCCCTGTGCTTCCTCTCTGGCCCTGGTTGTTCTCCCATAACTAACTTACCCAAGCTGAGTCAAGCTGTTCCTCGGTCTAAGGCAATCTGGACTGTTGAAATGACGATAGTTATGGCCTTCAACATAGCCATGACCTTCCAGTCTCATGATTTAGTGTTCAGATCTTACCTGAATAAGTTTTAACTTTTGGGGGGACGTTTGAACCCCAGAGCTTTTGCATATTCTGTACATGCTCTAACACCAAGCTATAACCTAAGAGTCAGGGGCTTGTCACGTGGCCCATCTTGATCTGAAACTTACTTTGTAGCCCAGGGTGGCCTCAAACATACTATTCCCCTGCCTCAGCCTCAGAAAAGTACCACTATGCTTGACTGCTTGTAATCTACTCGGACCAGATTCTTTTTCTGTTATTGAAACCAAAAGAACATTAGATAACATGGTCTATTAGCAGATTAGACATGCCTCATATATAGCTATTATTTTTAAAAATATTATCTTGTTAATTAACAATTTATAAATTAATGTTCAATTAGTAGCTTGGTAACCTTTTTCCATTGCACATTTTCTAATAACTACTAAATGTCCAAATGAAATAAAGATGTATTGAAATCACTAAGGAGTTGTAATTAAGGAAAAATGTAAGAAGCCATTACTTTAAAACTTTCTTTTAAAATTATTTTATCTGTCTGTCTGATGGTTCATCTGTCTGTTCATCCACCCCCCGACTCCCTCCACCTCTGTCTCTGTCTCTGTCTCTCTCTCTCTCTCTCTCACGCGCGCTCTGTGTGTATATATATGTATGTATGTGTGCTCCCATATGTGCACATGTGCATAAACCATGGTGCCCATGTAAGGTTAGGAAACAACTTACATGGGTTTGCTTGGTTATTCTTGCCTTCCATCATTTGGGTACTGGAGACCTAACTCGGGCTGTCAAGCTTAGTGGCAAGTGACTTTACATACTGAGCCATCTTTCTTGCCTTCTTAAGACTACCTATTGGGGCAGTTAAAATGAATGTACTAGTGAAGTAGCTATAGTTTGAGAACTGACAAAATTCATCTTCTGTGATAAGGATGCCTGAATCATTGCCTCTTGCTGTTAACAACAGAGTGAGTGCTTTGATTAAAGGCAGCAATTCCCTGCACATGTGCACATGGTGTGTGTGTGTGTGTGTGTGTG
>NC_034602.1:57195545-57198432 GCF_900095145.1 Mus pahari
GAGAGAGAGAGAGAGAGAGAGAGACAGAGAGAGAGACAGAGAGACAGAGAGACAGAGACAGAGAGACAGAGACAGAGACAGAGACAGAGACAGAAGGGGGGTTGGGGATTGACCCCAGCTCTTGTGTATTTGAAACAAGCACTCTATCATTGAGCTCATCCTTAGCTTAGGCAGTAACTACTTTAACAGTGAAAATTGAAACTCATTGGTTGAACAGGAAGACTGTTGAATGAGCGTTCTCTCTCATTGATTTATTACTGAGGTTGTAGGCTCTTTTCTCTTTTGTCTTTGAGATAGGATCTCACTGTAGTTCAGGCTAGCCTTCACTCATTGTGATCCTCCTGCCTCAGTCTCCTAAGTGTTAGTATGATGGGCATAAGCCATTCTCTGGCTCGAGATTACAGTTGTGAATGATTGCAAGGATTGTGAATCGTTCATAAAATTCTAACTGAGTTGTGAAGTGTGGTTCATTTTACCCAGTTTACCTGTTTAATCAATGGAAAAACCATATGTCCTATTGCAAGATTATTCAAATTTTTCTTCTTTTTTATTTAAAGATTTATTTATGTGTATGGGTATTTTCTTGTATGTCTGTCTGTCTATCAAATGCATGTCTTATGTCTGAAGAGGCCAGAAGAGTACATCAGAGCATCTGGTTCTGAGTGTACAGACAGTTGTGAGCTGCCCTGTAGGTACTGGGAACTGAACCTAAGTAGTCTGGAAGAGCAGCCAGTGTTCTTAATTACTGAGAATCTCTTCAGCTCTGATTATTGAAAATTTTAAGGATAAACTGCATTTTAAGTGCATGAAATCAATAATAATTTTAGAAAGGGGCTTTTCTAGCTACATGCCATTTCCTTCGGCACCATCTCCCCGCACCCTGCCCTCTGCTTGACCCAGATGAGTCACGGAAGCAAACACTGAGCCAGGGAGAGTCAGTTACTGACCACAGAAGCCACACTGTGTGGTTGCTGTGCCTGAAGCTCTGCCAGGCTGACACCTCACCCTTCTCCTAAGGCACAATGTCATCCAAACACCTGTTGAAGGTGGCCTTCCTTTTTTTTTGGGGGGGGGGGGAGTTCGAGACAGGGTTTCTCTGTATAGCCCTGGCTGTCCTGGAACTCACTTTGTAGACCAGGCTGGCCTCGAACTCAGAAATCNGNCTGCCTCTGCCTCCCGAGTGCTGGGATTAAAGGCGTGCGCCACCACGCCCGGCTGTCATTTTCATGTCTCAGAAGGAAGTTTCTCCACTGCTTGTGGACGTTGTACATCGTGGTGCGCACTNGGNTCCGCACCACGATGTACAACGTCCACAAGCAGTTTCTGTGTGGCACAGGCCTCTGCCTCCCGAGTGCTGCGATTAAAGGCATGCGCCACCACACCCAGCTAAAGGTGGCCTTCCTTTACCTTCGTACTTTTCTGTACAACCTAACAGCATCAACATTTCAACTGGCCTAGTTCTGCACCACACAGAATGCCAGAATGCCAGTGTAGCCCAGTAGCCCGGGAGTTCCAGTGTTTGGTGTTCAGAATAATTTCTGGAAAACCTAGAGGTTTTTACCATTACTCAGAACAAAGAGCATCTATCATTTCTTTTGAAAACCATAAAAATTCAATTAAGTTTTAACTTTAAATGCAGAAGCTCAGTTAAAGGCAGTAAGCGTTTTGAGAAACTAGTGGTGGTCGGTGGTGGGAGTGTCTGGAGAGAGAGCGCAGGGGTTAAGGGCAATTTCTGCTTTTTCAGAGCGTTCGGTCCCCAGCACTACAGTGGGCAGCTCACAATTGCCTCTAACTTTACCTGCAGAGGATCCAATACCTTCCTCTGGATCTCAAGGGCACCCCCATGCTTGTGAGCATACACACACACACACAGACACATACACACAAACATCCCCCCTCTTAGACATACCTCCCCATACATATTGTAGAAACAAAACAAAACAAAAATCTTAAAACAATTGGGTTAGAGAAAGTGTTGGAGATTGAACCCAAGGCTTTATAGATGCTTATCACACACTCCACCCATTAGCTACATACTCAGTTCTCAAGAATGTCATTCTTGTTAAAAGCTACATTGCACTATTATTGTGAATGTGGTATATGCCGGGGAGGTGTTTGTGTGGAGGTCAGAATTTTGTGGAGCTGGCTCTCTCCCCCAATCTTTACCTGGGTTCTGGGGACAGACCAGGTTGTTAGGGTGTGAAGCAAGTGCTGAGTCATCTTGGTCCCTATTATGTACCTTGACCAGCAGAATACTGGACTTTGTTTAAAGTTACCCCACATCCTCAGATGGAGTGGAGACCACCTGGAGACCGTATATAGTTCCATCTCTGAAACCCTAAATGAGTATCCACAAATAATTGCCCCAAGCCTGCAATTTCTACTTTTGTCATTCATTTACATCTGAGATGAAAATGACTGGTCAGGTCCTGGGTTTATTGCCTGAATACATTAAAAAATGGGGGACCAGCAATTACTCCTAAGTATCAGTCTATGCTAATCAACATTAGGGACACTTCACTAATCAGACTTAATACTGAGTCTGGTGAGATGGCCCAGTGAGTGAACGCACTTGTGCCAAGCCCATGGCATGGCCTGAATTCATATCTGGGTTCCACGTGATGGAAAGAGAAAACTTGACTCTCATAAGTTATCCTCTGACTGTCACATGCATACTCTAACATATTTAATCACACACACACACACACACACACACACACATATGCACACATACACACACCACACACATACATACACACCACATACCACACACACACATACACACACACACATATACACACATACACACACCACACACATACATACACACCACATACCACACACATACACACCACATACCACACACACACATAAACACATATACACA
>NC_034602.1:57199146-57202269 GCF_900095145.1 Mus pahari
AAAAAACAAAAAATTTTTTTAAAAAAACCATTAAAAAAAATGAAACTGCATTTGTTATGCTTTTCTATCTATCCTATTAATTAAAATTCCGTTCTGATAGTTCAATATTCTTTTCTACTTTATGTATTATTCTTACATTTATGCAATGATTCTCTCCTACCATGTGGGGCTGGAGACCAAACTCAGGTTGACAAAGGTTGTTAGAAAGGGTCTTTGCCAAGGCAATGGTGGTACACACCTTTAATCCCAGAACTCAGGAGTCAGAAACGCAGGTGGATCTCTGATTTTGTGGCCAGCCTGCTCTACAGAGCAAGGTTCAGGACAGCCTGGGCTATACAGAGAAACCCTGTATTGAAAAACGACAACAAAGGGGGTGGGGATTGGTCTCTACCTGCCGAGGCCCTTGGCCGGGGGTGGCCCTTGGCTCTGAATCGCTCCCTTCAGGCCGGCTCGAGGCATTTGTTATGCATGGAAAAAGAAGTGGCTACCTGGACACGGTCTACCACAAATATTTGTTTGTGATTTTGAGGTCTGGATTTCATGTTGCCAATGTTGGTCTCAGAGATGTAGTGGGAGATGATCTGGACTCTAGATCCCAAGGGCTGGGACTGTAGGCCTGCACAGCCACACAGGGCTCAAGCTGCTGTAGTTAAGTAGCATATGCTAAGATCATTTTCTATTGGGAATATTTCTTTTCTTCTTCCCCACAGACACGATATGCTAAACCCTGGACAGATCCCCCGATAGTCGCACAGCTATTCAACCCTAAGGTGATTTTGGCATATCATATGACACGTTTTCCCAACCACCCCTAACGTAGCTGTGTGGTTGCTCAAGTTTTTCTTATCTGGAATCTTAAATCTCCTATTTTGCAGCCACTGATTATGTAGTGGATCTGGGCAAGGGGTAATAACAAAAAGAAAACAGCGATTAATGAAAAAAAATAAGGCATGAATTTGAAAGAGCAAGGAGGGGTGTGTGGGAGTGTTAGGAGGGACGGGAAAGGAAGGGGGATAACAATTATATTATAAATCTTAGATGATAAGAGAAATAAAAAAATATTGACGGGCTATACACACCTTTAATCCCAGCATTTAGGAGGCAGATCACCTTGGGTTTAAGGTCAGTTTGGCTATGGCAAGGTTCAGGCCAGCCAGAACCCTGTCAGGAAAAAAATAAATCCTCTGTCATTTTGGAGTCATGCCTCCCCTAACTGCCAGCTAGGAGATGTACTTGGCCTTCGTGCTCTTTTGTTCTGAAGTCATAACCTACATAGACTATTTTGTCTATGTGTGGACCTTTTTTCTCCAAGTCGCTATGAGTTCATGGGCTCTACTGCACATGGTGTGCATGGGGTGGGTCCACATCTAAGTTCAGTTATTACCTGTCCCCTCATCTTCACCCTTGACCCACCAGGCACTCAAGAATCTTAGAGAGTATGTTCATCATTCATTAGGGCTTTCCAGTTCTCTTATTTAGAAGTTTCGATAGTAGATGTAGAGTCGTGCTAATCTGGTACCAGTTGGGCACCAGTGGACAGTAGAGTTTCTAGAAGCTATTGTGGTCCATGCCAATCAAATCATGAGCTGCAGAAATGGAAAGGTGGTTGTGAAATCTGTCATACATCTGATGGTGGAAGTGAGGTGGAGGCAGTTAGAATACAACAGAAGGAGCAGTTCTTAGCAGAAAAGAAAGCAAGAGACACCCAAGGGTGCTGGGGATGAGAGGAAGGGAAATGCACTGTGGAAAGAGCAGCAGGTCTCCAAACTGTGTCCCCTCTTCCTCCTCCTCCTATTCCTCCTCCTCTCTTTTGGTGGTTCTAGGCACTGAACCCAGAGAGTTATATGGCAGGCAAGCACTTTACCATGACTGACATTCCCAAGCCTTATCAAAGAAATTGTATTCTAACCAGGGCTGTTTCTCTGTCTCTGTCTCTGTCTCTGTCTCTGTCTCTCTCTCTCTGTGTGTGTGTGTGTGTGTGTGTGTGTGTGTGTTAAGACATGGTCTCACTATATTGTTTAAGCTTGCCTGGAACTTACTATGTAGCCTAGGCTAGCCTGAATTTATAGCCATTCATCTGTTGCCGCCACTGCTGCAGCTGCTGCTGCCTCCCAAGTGCTGGGATTACAGATGCCAGCCTCCAGGCATAGTTCCTTCTGCTACTCTTAAAGGACAGCCATGACTTGTATGTCTGCATTTTAGGGTCAGTACTACAATTTTCAAATTAAAAAAAAAAAAATACTGAGCTGTAAAGCACCTTAATCTACACTGCTCTTTTGTTTGTTTTGTTTTTGTTGTTTTTGTTTTTGTTTATTTTGAGGCAGAGTTTTTCTGTGTAGCCCTGGCTCTCCTGGAACTCACTCTGTAGACCAGGTTGACCTCGAACTCACAGAGATCTTCCTAGCTCTGCCGTTCAAGTTTAAAGGGATTAAAGGAGTGTGTCAACACTGCCCAGCTGTGCACTGTTTTTATTTTCCTATTTTCTACTTTGGGGTTTGTTGGATATAAGAAGAACACTTCACAGCTCCAGCCACACTGACGTTTCAGCAAGTGCTTGTTTATCCATTCTTTGAATCAAGTCCTGAGTACAGGGTTGGCTGATGCTCATATTTGTTTTATGCTGATCACCGAGGATACAAAGACATATGCTGGGTCCTTGTCACTAAGGGCCAAAGCCTAATGGAACAGGCAGGCAATAAATAATTAACACAAACGGGGGGGGGGGGTGCTGAAAGTATTGGTGTAGACCCATGAAGTATGTATGTGCTTTTTGAGTTGTTTCTCTGGTTGGCTTGGACACAGAGCCTCATACATGTCTGGCTCTGAGGATTGGCTATGTAGTGAAGATTATCTTTGGCTTCTTATCCTGCCTCCACCTCCCTAGTGAAGCATGTAGCTCCTACTATGCTTAAAGCTCCAGGCGGACCTTGCTATCGACCCTGGCGAGGTTCCCTCGGATCTGCAAATGAAACACACACACACACACACACACACACACACACTTATTTTCAACTTGCCTTATTGGCTCAATTGCTGGATACTCTCCAGTGGCTAGTGTGCCCTACCCAATACTCAGCTTCAGTTGCCCCTTTAGCCCCATGTCATTTTTTTTTTTTTTTTTTT
>NC_034602.1:57202624-57204478 GCF_900095145.1 Mus pahari
GCCTTACAGCTGGATCTCATGGAGGCATTTCCCCAACTGAAGCTCCTTTCTCTGTGATAACTCCAGCTGTGTCAAGTTGACACAAAATTAGCCAGTACACCCCAGATCAACACCTTAAATCAGCCTTCAGCTTACTTATGTTTCTAATCTCCTGCCTGGAGAAGTGGCCTATGGCCACTCCACCTGAGATCTCACCATGGCTGGTCACCTTTTCTCCCTCTGAAGCATGGCAAAAATCTCTCTTCCTCCCCTGCATCCCTTAGCCTGCCTCTTTCCCTCAGCTCAGCAATTGGCCTCTAGCATCATTATTGATGGATCAGGAACCAATTGAGGAACAGGACTTTAGCATCAGAACCACCCCTGTACCCTAGTGCTGTGACCCCAGGTGTATGGTTCTACTACTGGTTTATGTGGCTTTATATATGCTAGGCAAACACTCTGTAGGGGTGGTTCTGATGCTTCAACTGGAAATCTGTGTGTGAGCACCGGAGGTCCTGTTCTCCAAATGGTTCTCGATAAATCGATAAAGATGCTAGCGGCCAATGAGCTGGGCAGAATAGGTCGGGCTTCCAGTTTCCTGCAGGCAGGCTAGCAGATGTGAGGGTGGAGAAGAGCTTCGTCATGCTTCGGAGGGAGACAGAGCCACCAGCCATGTGAGATCTAGAGTGGAGTGGCCATTGGCTGCTTCCCCAACTAGGCCTGGGGTAGCAGGCAGAATATTAGAAATATAATTAAGCTGAGGGCAGATGTAGGGGGCTGAACAAGAAGGTAACCAGGCAACTAAGTAAAGGGCAAAATTAGAGGGGTGGAGCTGGGAGTGGAAAGAAAGGCAAGATAGCCAAGGAAAGCCGGCCACTGAGCTTAAAGCATATTAAAAATGCGCGCATGCGTGTTTCATCTGTGACTCGGAGGGAACCTGGGCAGGGCTGGTAGCGTAAGCGGGGTAGTAGGAACTACAGCACTCTACAAACCGAGCTACATATCTAGCTTGTTTATGCAGTTTTGAAGGTGAGTAGTCTGGTGGGCAAAAGAAGAAGAGATGCTGTCAGCAGAAGAACAGCCTTTCATGAGAAGTACTACAAGCATCACGAGAGCCGGGTAGTTACAGAATGAGAGTGACCCTAGGCACCTTCGGGTCTCAGTGGGCGATGAGCCCAGTCCTGCCCGGGGAGTGCTGCCCCCCCCCCCCCTCAACATCAGGAGAAAGCGATGCGCTTTCCGATAAGGAAGCTGCTTAGAGTTATGCTTTGAGTGTGTCCGCAAAGACTAACACACTGAACACTCGGTCCTCAGTGTAGCAGTGTTGGGAGATGGTGGAGCCTCGTGGGAGGGAATTAGCTCACTGGGACGCCACCAGTAGACTGATAGACATGGGTCTCACAGCTCTGCAGCGCGTTCCTGTGAGACAGGATTAGAAAAAAACTGAGTCAAAGCCAGTGTGGGATGTCATCCCTATAATCCCAGCACTTACCCCAGGACTAAGGCAGGCGGGTCCAGGCAAGTTCAAGACCAGGCTACAGAATGAGACTCTTACTTCAATCAACCCCAGTCCTCACAAGAGCCCAGTGTGGCGCTACAAATCCGCTGCCTATTTGTTCAATAAGATTATACAGAGTTAGGAATGGTTTCCATTCACCATGTGTGTGCTGGGAACTGAACCCAGGTCCTCTGCAGGGGCAGCCAGTGTTTTTTTGTTGTTGTTGTTTTGTTTTGTTTTTAAAGATTTATTTATTTATTATATGTAAATACACTGTAACTGTCTTCAGACACTCCAGAAGAGGGAGTCAGATCTTGTTACGGATGGTTATGAGCCACCATGTGGTTGCTGGGATTTGAACTCCGGACCTTTGGAAG
>NC_034602.1:57204598-57223671 GCF_900095145.1 Mus pahari
TTTTTTTTTTTAATAAAGATTTATTTCTTTATTTTATATATAAGTACACTGTAGTTGTCTTCAGGCACACCAGAAGAGGGCATCAGATCTCATTGTAGAAGGTTGTGAGCCACCATGTGGTTACTAGAAATTGAATTCAGGACCTTTGGGAGAGCAGTCAGTGTTCTTAACCACTGAGCCATCTCTCCAGCCCAGCAGCCAGTGTTTTACCCCACCCCCCCTCTCTCCATGAATTCCTAGCTGGCCTTTTCTCCTCTCTCTCTCTCTTTCTTTCTCTCTCTCTCTCTCTCTCTCTCTCTCTCTCTCTCTCTCTCTCTCTCTCCTCTCTCTCTCCTTGACCTTTCATTCATTTCCCACAGTCCGCCCAACAGATTTCCAGGTGGAGACGTTGCTTCTAGTAAAGGGGTAGCAATACAAGGAATCTTGTTCTAGAACATTGATTAGTGTTTGTTATCAACTTGCAAAAGCCAGAAACTTCTGAGAGGAGGGCCTCTGCACATTCCTGTCTTCAGTGGCTTAACTGAGGTGCGAAGACCCATCATCAAGGTGGACACATACATTCTGTGTCCCTGAATTCATTCTTTCTCCTTGGATCCCAGCTCCTTGCTTTTCCAGAGAAAGAGCTGGCACGGAGTTTCGCTTCTCTGAAGCATCGCAGGAGTGTCCTGTCTGTAGGTCAATTCCTGAGGAGTTGAATCATGTATTCTGCCTAATTTAGTGACTCTGTCCACCTTCTCCCTTTTCTACCCCCCCCCCATAGCATTTCTTCTAGGCTCTACCCAACGGTTACCTAGCAACAGCTAGGGCGCTGAGACAATTCACAATTCACAGGGTTACATTCCCGCTGCTCCTGCCTTGTCAGGTAAGTCCACAGGCTGGGACCCCCACCCCAAGTCTGCCTGCCACTCAGGCTCACTTTCCGGCCTTTGGATTAATAGATTTTGTTTCTAACTTAGCTTGCTCTGCCGTTAAGCTGTTTGCTCTAGTGGGCAGTTTTAAACTTTTACTTCCTGGGAAATATTTAGGTCAAATTTCTTCCCATTCTGGTCTGTACCAGCTCTAAGCCATCTGTGGCAGGAGAAGGACTGGGTGGTTCCGAGATCCCTGCATGCACTAGCAGCTGAGCCTCACGCAGTGGGCCACCCAGACACGCATGGCAACAGTGGCTGCCTATGGTGGCAGGGAGAGATCTCCTCACATGCATAACACCCTGCCTGCCAGGCAAAACATTCCGATTTGTCCCTTTATATGTCTAACTATTGGTCTCTTTGCCGATACATAGCTGTGCTTCTGTAAATAAATACGGTTCCATTCTAGGATGTAACGTGACTTTCCACCACATGGTGGAGAAAAGAGGAGCTATAGTTTCAGTGCCATCTTAGCTAAGGGTAGTCACATGACTGGCTTTGGCTTAGATGCCACCTTGGTTAAGGGCACTCACATGACTCTGCCATCTTTGTTGCGGGAACGCCCCACTTCATTGGCCCTTTACTTGAGAAGAACAACCTGACTTTTAAAAAGGTCTCCAAAGACACTTTCAGTTAAGATAAGGTTTTCGTATGGTTTCTATCTTGCCTCGGTAAATAGTAATTTTAATATTACTTTAAAGGTTTGTAATATTAAAAAGTTAAAGATCACTGCCTTAAAGGTATGTTTAGCCTTGACTTTGCTAGTCATTAGGTTAAAATGTAACTTTTTGTTTGCTAGATTTACAAAAGGTTTTTTGTCTTCCCTAAGCTTACCTTAAAGACTGTTTATGGTGTTAGCAAATTTATTTTGTAAACTTATAAGCTAGTTAAATTTGTTTGATAGATCTTGAGCAAATATATAAAAACAGATGTTAATTTGTCTAACTCAGATATGCTTAATAGATACTATCTCTCAATCCTGTCAGAGATCTGTTAAATATAACGTTAAATATTTAAGCTTACTATGACAGAGATGCCCAAATCCTAACAGTGACCCCCACAAGGTCTCCAAGGAGATATGGGCACAGTGACAAAGGACTCTACCTAGATTGTGGTATGATAATCACTGGGGAAGTCCTACTCCATTGCCTTGTCTACTGCCAGGGCCCAGCCTAAACTCTGGCCAGAGACGACAGGAGAATTAAATGTCTCATATTGCCTATGACAAGGTGAGTCATTTCTCCCATGTTCCTACTCCACAGGAAAAAATTCTCTCATCTTCTGGGCCTGATGGCCAGACTGTCTCTACCTGAGTTGTGTTCCACAGAGAACTGTTTAGGTAATAGACTATAGACCAACCTCTGTCATTTTAATTAATATAGGACATCTAGATTACAACTTACTCTTCCCAGATTTCTGATTACATTGACAGCTATGCTAAATACTGCTTGACAGCTAGAAAACAAACAACTAGCTCCTTACCCCAAGGTAGTCCGCCACCATAGTAGCTCACTAGTCAATTCATTAACTAGTTAAGATTATCAGATCTCTTATCAGGTAGATAAGTTTGCCTTGCTCACAGGCTTCATAATAAAAAATACAGAAGTTCAGATGTAACCCTTCATAAAATATAACATTCCACTACTTCCTAAAAGAAAACTCAGTTTGCAGTGACTGTTAACCCAGTGATTTACCCTATGTCTCATGGTAAATAATTAAATAAAAGACTTAAGTTATAAAGATCTAAATGAAAGATTTAGAAAGGCACTTTAAGGTCAATAATTACAAGATATAAAGGTTAGAGACCATATACATTTAACTGGTGGTAAAGATTAATTTAAGATACAAAATGCTTCATATTTCTTCCCCTTGTTTATGCCACTGTTATGTTGAGACTTCAAAGGTTCAAAATCCTAACATTTATCAATGGAGCTCTTTGATAAATTAGCCTAACTTGAATAAAACATTCCACAATACAATCCGCTTTATAATTACAAGTTAAAAATTTAAGTTTCCTTTGGTTGTCTTTTAACTATAGACTTAAGGTGTTTTTCATGCTAAATGTATATAATCAACTATCATAGTCACAAAGTCAAAATATTAATCTCCTTTGATTGTCTTTTAAATGTAAACTTAAAAAATGCTTCTCGAATTTCTGAGTTCAAGGCCAGCCTGGTCTACAAAGTGAGTTCCAGGACAGCCAGGGCTACACAGAGAAACCCTGTCTCGAAAAAACCAAAAAAAAAAAAAAAAAAAAAAGCTTCTCGATTTGCTAAATTAATATACATTCCGTCTTCTAGACAGAGGGAAAAGGCCCTTTTGTCCCCTTCTGCTTAACGAAAGGTTTTTGTCTTCCCTAAGCTTATCTTAAAGACTGTTCATGATGTTTACAGATTTATTTCTTTTGTAAACTTATAAGCTCCAGGCAACCCACTCAGATCTGCCTCTCCTGGAGCAATGAGACTCCATCCAGATAAGTGCACCTGCCAACCAGTTGCCTAAACTCCCACCTGCTGCCTATTCCAGAGGATGGGGTTCCTCCCCTGTCCCCTGGTTTGGGACTCCCCTCACCTCAACCACCAAGACCTAAGAGTTTCAAATGTGCACCCAAGAAAAGTTTTTCTCCAAATCTACTTACCTTTCTAAAATGCCTCTAATATGTGTATGTATTTCAGCATCTTGCCACATCCAGGTGTTTACTCAGAATCTACATCCAGGACAGCTCCAGAGAAGAAACCCACAGACACTCCGGGGTCTCCTCTCACAGAGGCTTCTCCTGGGCCTTCACCTCCTACTTGCAGGTGGCCCCACAGACCCTGGACAGCAAGGAGACAGCCAACTCTCCTAAGCCTGCACCAACATCCTCATCCCCATTTTCATAGGTTTCCCAGAGACAAGGCACCCCAAAGTCAGCAGGAAACAACTGAAGATCGAGACAACCCTATTCCTGCTTCATCGTCCCCCTCTTTCTTGTTTCTCATTTTTTAATTAAACCAAAATGGAGGAATGTTATCATTTCTTCTAAGCTCTGCCTAACAGTTACCTAGCAACAGTCAGGTATGAGCCTGACTTGCTATAAAAGGACTGTTTGGCTTCTCTGGCTTTCTCTGGCTTTCTCTCTCTCTCTCTCTCTCTCTCTCTCTCTCTCTCTCTTTCTCTCTCTCTCTCTCTGTCTCTCTCTCTCTCTCTCTCTCTCTCTCTCTCTTCCCCCTCCCTGCCCCCTCTACTCCCCCCCCATCAATTAGCATCACTTCCTACCCAGAGGTGTTAGGCCTTTTGAAATTTAGAAAACTTGGACCACCAGCGAATGCATGTTTAAGGAAGAAGAGGGGGGGAGGGGGAGGGGAGGGGGAGGAGGGGGAGAAATAGCTTAGCGATAAAAAATTTGAAGTCATTTTGTACCTGAGGGAACCAAGAATTCCTCTAGGAAAAGTCCATGCTGAGTGAAAATAGGCAATCTGCAGGACACCAGCTCACTCACCTCCCAGGAGAAAGACAATCTGCGCATGCCTGTGTCCCGGTTTCTGTGGGACTTCGTGCTCTCACACTGCTATGAGCATGGTGAAGAGAGGGCGTTCTCTTTACTCGTGTTTGAACAAAACCGAATAATTTCATTTTCCATCTCTCTCTACTTTGTTGATGGGAGTCAGGCCTTATGACTGAGTTCTTTTTGTTTTGTCTTGTTTTTTTTTCGAGACAGGGTCTCTCTGTGTAGCCCTGGCTGTCCTGGAACTCACTCTGTAGACCAGGCTGGCCTCGAACTCAGAAATCCGCCTGCCTCTGCCTCCAAAAGCTTTTTCTTAAAAAGGAAAGAGACGGGAAGATGGCGGGAGGAGAGAGGAGGGGAGATGGGGAGATACCTGTCTTTAACCCTGTAGTCCTGCAAATTTACATGCATTAAAACCTATCAACTCCGGGCTGGAGAGATGGCTCAGCGGTTAAGAGCACTGACTGCTCTTCCGCAGGTCCTGAGTTCCAATGCCAGCAACCATATGGTGGCTCACAGCCATCTGTAATGACAGTGGATACCCTCTTCTGGTGTGTCTGAAGACAGCTACAGTGTACTTACATATAGTAAATAAATAAATAAATAAATAAGTACTTACATATAGTAAATAAATAAATAAATAAGTACTTACATATAGTAAGTAAATAAATAAATAAATAAATAAGTTTTATCAACTCCATTTCCATTACCCCGTGCAGATTAGCCTCTTAGTCTTGTTGTTTTGTCTTTAATCCATACCCACTCTTTGAGTCTTCACAGCGGCATGACGACATAAATACTATTACCAGATTCATTTCATAGACAAGTATTACGTCTCAAAGAAACCTGGGACAAGTCACACTCAGTGTCAGCGGCTCCTCCTATCATTTCCTGTGGGCGGGGTTTAGGGCGGGGCTTCTCTCCCCCAAGCCCAAGCCCTTCAGAACAGCCATTTAATCTACGGCTGTATCTTGGCGCTGCTGCTTCTCCTGGTCTGTGTGGCGCCTCTCTTGCTCTCCCCACCACCCGCCACCTGCCACCCACCACCCACTTTCCTCTCACGGTCCAGTTTAGTCTCTTGGCCATGTACAGCCTGGACTGTTCCCTCTGCCTGCTTTCTCCTTTATATCTACATTAAAGGTTTTCTCCATACTTTAGACGTAGTCAGGTCCTTTCTTCATGCTTTTTTTTCTTCTTTTTTTTTTTTTTTTTTTTTTTTTTTTAATTTTTATTCACCAACGAAGCTGAAACACGGGACAGAGTAACTTGGTTCAGGTCTTGTGACAAATGTCAGCGCTAAGGTTCCAAGTCCCAGAGTCCCCCCCTCATGTCATGACCCTGCTAGTCTTAGATGGATGGCCCCATTAGAGGCGCTTCAAGGTAAGGAGGCAGGATAACAAACTGATACAGAGACGGTGTGGGGATTGTCATATAATGACTCTGAAGGAACCACTGGCTTCTGAAGTCTTCCTTTGCTCCCGGGTAGAATCTGTGGCAGCACAATGGTTTCATTGACCCAAAAAGATTCAGGGTAATTAATTTT
Organism: Mus pahari; assembly: GCF_900095145.1. Lineage (NCBI taxonomy): Eukaryota > Metazoa > Chordata > Mammalia > Rodentia > Muridae > Mus > Mus pahari. The sequence continues at coordinate 57,210,537 of NC_034602.1, forward strand.
ATGGGACTTGAAGCCAAGCCTTAAGAAGTTGAGAGCATCGCATTTTCTTAGATCCTAATTGCCTTGTAAAGAACCTAAAGCCCAAGTGAGAAGGTAGCTCAGAAGGAGGGTACTTGCCTGGCACGGACCAAGGTGGATAGCTCCCAGCATTGCATAGAAAAAAGAACACACACACACACACACACACACACACACACACACACACAGACTAGGCTGTCTAACCAAACAGGACACATGTAAAGAGAGTTCGAGTTTGAGAAGCCAGAGACTGAACAGGGGTCTTCTGCTAAGAGTGCCTACCAACAGGGACACTCCTTGTTAAACTGTCCCAAGAGATATCACATAGGGCAGAGATGAGCTGAACCTGCTAAGTTCTGCCCCCAATTTGATTCCAAAATGTTGCATTTAATTTACAATTTTAACCATTGCTAACCATGCATTCTACCACTGAGCATGTCCCAGGCCAGCTTTAGTCACCCCTAAGAGTAAAATTGATTGGTAATAAGTGCACTCACATTACTATATAACCAACAGCAACAACCGTCTTAAAGGTCTCCATCATCCCACACTAAAACAACAGCACCCGGTTCCCTGTCACCTCAGCCTGCAGGCCATTGCCCTATTTATGACCCTGTGAACTTGCCAGTTTGAAGGTGGTTTGCTAGGCAACAACACATAACTTTATTACTAATACATTTAACAATCCACTTTTAGAATACATTAGTGTGCTTGCCAGTTTGTCAAGCATCAGTGTCACAAAAGAATCTGGAACTAGGCCAGAGCTCACTTTGTCATTTGCATATTTAATTCTACTGCCTCATAGGCTACAGTGTTAATGAGTACACTTACGCCTAACATTTACTTTAAAATTGAGAGGGCAGCTTCTCACTTGAAAGTCATTTTTATCTTTCCCAGTTGTTTTGCATTTAAATATCATTATTAAGTTATTTAAAATCACAGTGAATCTGGGACTAAGGATCTGAGTGTAAGCAACTTGCCCAAGGTCACAGAAGAGAATGAGTTAGTTTGCAACTATTTATTGGCCACTCCTATTTGTAAAGGGAAGTAAAGAGGGGGCTCAAGGGACAATTTACCACCTTGAAAGAGACAATACAATACAAGCCTGGTCTTCAAATATCTTCTGCTTTTGTGGGATACAATCGGTTAGGCCCAGGAAAATGTCCCTGAGTGACATCAGCAACAACTAAGACAGCTCCTGGTAAAGTTTTATAAGGTGGTACAATGCAGAAACATTGTAACAATAAGTGGCTGTGGTTGGGGTAGAAGAGCCTGAGGTAGCAGGCCAGGTAGAGAGCCCAGTAAGCCAAGCCACGGAATCGAGCTCCACCCATAAAGAGAATGGTAAGGTCTTTTCAATGGGTCACTAAATTTTTTTTTTTTTTGGTTTGTTTGTTTTTGTTTTGTTTTGTTTTTTTTCGAGACAGGGTTTCTCCGTGTAGCCCTGGCTGTCCTGGAACTCACTCTGTAGACCAGGCTGGCCTCGAACTCAAAAATCAGCCTGCCTCTGCCTCCCGAGTGCTGGGATTAAAGGCGTGTGCCACTAAACTTTTTAAATAAACCATCAGAATTCATTGCAACTGTACGGGCAAGAGATTTTTTTTTCCTCTTTTGACTTGTAGTTGTGCATGTATATACATATAAACACTTTGAGAGCTTGGTCATTTGGGAAGTAGGGCATGTCATGAAAGGCTTGTGTTTGTTTGTTTGTTTGAACTGTAGACAATCATAATAACCAGTATCCCTAGCCCCCACTTCCCTCTTGGCTACAGCCGCCCTCAAGTGTAACCAAGGTCTGCAGATGCTGGGCAGATCCGCTTGTCTGTGTATGCCTAGTCCAAGGGGGCAGGAATTACTGTGGCCCCAAAGAAAGACTCCAGAGGTAAAGTGAGTCTGAGATGGTCCGTGAGCTGAGGAGATTTCGTGCTGAAACAGCAGGCTCTGCCCAGGGAGTCAGAGGCTCCCGCCCCCCTTTTATTATCAAACACCCGCATGTTCATTCTTGAAACTGTGGGCTGGGCTGGTGAGATGGCTCAGTGGGTAAGAGCACCCGACTGCTCTTCCGAAGGTCCAGAGTTCAAATCCCAGCAACCACATGGTGGCTCACAACCATCCGTAACAAGATCTGATGCCCTCTTCTGGAGTGTCTGAAGACAGCTACAGTGTACTTACATATAATAAATAAATCTTTAAAAAAAGAAAAGAAAAGAAAAGAAAAGAAAAGAAAAAAGAAACTGTGGGCTCCCCTTCTTCTCCCTATGGAACAGAGGTTAGATCAAAGTATCTTTAGGTAAGTCTCCACTAGGGGAAGGAGCCCTCAGAAGCTGGTGTAACTACCTTCTTGTTTTCCCACGGTGGGAGTGGGGGTGGGGTGTCAATTTGACAGCAGGAGAAAAGGCTCCTTTTAGAAATGTGTCCCATTTGGGGTTTGCATTTACTTTTCCTAAAGTTTAGTGCAGATAGATAAATACATTTTTTCTTTTTTTAAGATTTATTTATTATTATACATAAGTACACTGTAGCTGTCTTCAGATGCACCAGAAGAGGGCGTCAGATCTCATTACAGGTGGTTGTGAGCCACCATGTTGCTGGGATTTGAACTCAGGACCTCTGGAAGAGCAGTCAGTGCTCTTACCCGCTGAGCCATCTCTCCAGCTCCAGATAAATACATTTTAAAAATATCTCTATTTATTTGTACCTGTGTGGCATACATATGTGCTCATGTGTGTGCATGCCATGTGAGCATATGTAGAGGCCAGAAGAGGACATGGTGTTCTCTCACCCTCTGCCTTCTTTCCCTGAGACAGGCTCTAACTGTACCTGAGACCGGTTCCTTCAAAAATTAACCAGCTAGAAGCCGACATCCCTTTTGTCTCCACCATAGACCCCAGCACTGAGACTCTGCCCACACTTTGCTTTGCACATGATGACTGAGGATTCAAGCTTGTGTTTGCATTTGCTCTGTGGTCATTCTTACCTGCAGAGCCATCTCCTCCATCCCCTTCAGGCCATTTTTGGAAGCTAGCTAACATATTTTTCAGGTCTGAGGTGGGGCACTTAGTTTTAGTGCCCCATCTGTAAGTCTCTATTCATAAGCCTCATGCCATGTTATCCTTAGCAGCTGACCATCTTAAGGCAGACCTGTGGCAGAGTAGTGACCTCAGCTCAGGCACACATGCAATTCTGCCTGCTAATTCAGCCGGGTCTACACAAAGGTAGACTTGGAATTCCTCCAGTGTTAAAAGCATATGGTCATGGTGATCTTTTGGTGGCAGAGGAAAAAAAAAAAAAAGAACACCTTGTTGTTGGCTAGATTTCTTTTCTTTTTTTTTTTAAGACTTTATTTATTTATTATATGTAAGTACACTGTAGCTATCTTCAGACACTCCAGAAGAGGACTTGTTACAGATGGTTGTGAGCCACCATGTGGTTGCTGGGATTTGAACTCCGGACCTTCGGAAGAGCAGTCGGGTGCTCTTACCTACTGAGCCATCTCACCAGCCCTGTTGGCTAGATTTCAATCCGGGTTCCTGTGCAGTCTGCTGGTAATCTCCCAGATTCAGACAAGTCATGAGGCAGAGAGAGGGGAGCCCAGACCTTAACAGTCATTGTTTTGTTTTTCAGTGCAAAGTGCAAAACCCAGGGCCAAGCAAACAGCCTGCTAAGCTTTATCTCTCTCTCTCTCTCTCTCTCTCTCTCTCTCTCTCTCTCTTCTGGTTTTTCGAGACAGGGTTTCTCTGTATAGCCCTGGCTGTCCTGGAACTCACTTTGTAGACCAGGCTGACCTCGAACTCACAAATCCACCTGCCTCTGCCTCCCAAGTGCTGGGATTAAAGGCGTGTGCCACCACGCCCAGCTTTGCCTGCTCTCTTAATACACAAAAAGCAAAGCTGGGGGCATTTCTCAGTGGCAGATCATCGAGAAGAAAGAAACACAAAAAGAGGAATACAGTTAATGGCGGAGTTTGATGCCCAGGACTGCTAAACGGGTTTTTGGTTTTTTAAGGGGTTGTTGTTGTTGCTTTGTTGTTTTAAAGAAAAGGAGGACTTCGGAGTCTCAGCATCTGGCATTTATCTGCCAACTGCAGGCACAGTGTTCTGAGCTCCTTCAGTCCGACTTGGGCAGAACCCCTGAGCTCAGGTGGAGCGCTGGCTCCCAGCCTCCCTCACAGCCCAGCCTGCAACTGCAGAGCAGAAAACTCAGCAAGCAGAAAATATTGTTGTGTGTTGAAGTTCCAAATAAAGCGATGCTTTTAGAGACGATTTAAGCAAACTAGTTTTTTTGGGGGTGGGGGTTCAACATGTTTGCTCAATTTCCTGGGGGAAAAAGAATATCCAAAACTGTGAATTGGGAAATGAGAAGAATCGCCTTGCGTGCCCCGCCCCCTCCCCTTATGGTATAGAAAAATGTATGTGATTCGATAGCTGATATCGTGGTTCTTTTTGAAAGGAACTTCAAACAAGACACTGTAAAAGACTGGAATATTGCCCAACTCTCTGGGTAGGAGGGGGTAAGGCACAGAAGGGTACACACTGAATGAGAAAATAAAAGGTTGAAGGGCAAGGAATTATATTATTAAAACCGGCCACAGTTCCCTCCTCCTCCCACGCTAACCCCGGACCCAGCTTATCTTAGTAAGCCAAGGGAAATTCAATCTGGACCTCTGCTGTATATTCAGTACATTCTGGCTGACATTTTAAACCCCGTCTGAAATCTGGTTGGCCTCCAAGCACATGCAATACTAGAATGGAGAAATCGTATAGATGACTATCTCATTTCTCTTTCTCTCTGAAACACTGACAATGAGTCTTTGTAAAGCGTCTCAGGACACTGAAGGAAGTTATCAACAAACGTTCTGCAGAAATCTATCAGGGGCTGATTAGTGTCATTTATATAATGCAGCTATTCCATGTCACGGGCTTCGCGTGTTGTATGATCAAAACGTGCGTGAAGGGCACCAAGGTCTCCCAGCTGCCAAACACAGGAATGACCAGGACTCAAGGCTTAAGTAAGTCTGAGGGTATTTGAAGACAGAATGATGACCTCAGGTGGCAGGCAGGACTGTCAGGTCCTTTCCAGTCCTTCCCGGCTACAGCAAACAGTACCCGGCGGGATAGATGCTCCTATTTTCCCAGATAGCCGCGTGAGTGCCCTGGCTTCATTGAAGAGCCTATACTGGAGTTTCATGCTATTCAGATAAGAACGGCATCTGGATTCATGGAGATCCCCTAATCCTTATGATAGCCAGGAAGTTGAAATAAATTTCTTTCAGCACATAGACCTACCAAGGAATAGTGTGTGGGACGAAGATTCTGAGACCGTGGTTCCCAGATGGACAGCCATTACTCGGCATCTGACATCAGACTGCCATCAGAAAGCCTCATTACAGTGACACACAAGTGACAGGTTAACCTAATTCTCAGAGTCAACCACCCCAGGCGATCTCACAGCTTCCCGTTGACAGGATTAAGTCCTACACAGAGGGATGAGCCGGGAACAGGTGGGGTTTCGACCACGCCCACCTGCCCTTTTAACCCGGAAACAGCAGAACATTCACTGGCTTTCACATGCTCCTCAGTAAAGATGATGACGTTTATGACGTCGTAGTCTAACGCATCGTTTTAACTAAACTATTTGCTTAGGATAAACTCAGGCGGAGTAGCCAGGCTGGTGGTGAGCTTGGATTTAGCTCAGTGGTAGAGTGTCTGCTTGTCTAGTAGCAGGCTCCACTGGGCACAATTTCTCAGTTATATATGCACAAAGAGAGGGGCAGGAGAGAGAGAGAGAGAGAGAGAGAGAGAGAGAGAGAGAGAGAGAGAGAGAGAGAGTTGCTGTATACCCAAAACTGCCCTTAAATTTGTAATTCTCCTGTGTGTTGGGATTACAGGTACCAGGCCCAGATTTTGCTTTTGGCTAAATATCTACATACATACTTCAAGTGAGCACACACGTATGCAATTACACAAAGCAGATCTCTTCTTTCTTAACTTAGATATTTTATACGTATTCATTGTCTGTGTGTGGGTGCACACCACAGTGTGTGTGTGTGTGTGTGTGTGTGTGTGTGTGTGTGTGTGTGTGTGTAGGTCAGAGGACAACTTAAGGGAACTGGTTTTCCTTTTACCAGGGATTAAACTCAGGTCACTGCCTTGGCAGGCAAGTGCTTTTACCTGCTGAGCACATCACAGGCTATTTTATTCTACTCATTAGTGCTGGAGTTCAACCTCACAGTTCCATGGATGCAAGGCAAGCGCCCTGCCCACGAGCTGTATCCCTAACCCCTAGATAAACTCTTTTTGTTGTTGTTGTATAGGTTGTTTGTTTGTTTGTTTGTTTGGTGCAGTTTGTTTTGAGACAGGGCTTACTGTGTAGTTCCTACTGACTTGGAACTTGTAATGTAGACCAGGCTAGCCCCAAACTTCCAAAGATTTGCCTGGCTCTGCTTCCCAAGTGTTAGGATTAAAAGGCATGAAGGCATGTGAAATCACACCTAGTCAAAAAATTCTTCCTACAGCTATTTTTGGAATAGTCTCCACAACACAACTGTGGTCTTCTTGTTGTTGATTTTATTATTATTATCATTATTATTATTATTATTATTATTGAGCTGAAGAAATAGCTCATGGGTTAAGAGCACTTGCAGAGGACCTGCAAGAGGACCTGGGTTTGGTTCTCAGCCCTCACATGGGAGCTTACAGCTGTTAAAAGTCCAGCCCCAGAGGATCCAACACTCTCTTCAGGCACCAGGCATGCATGTGGTGCACTTCCACACAAGTAGGTAAAACAGTCATATACATAAAATAAAAATAAATAAATACTTTTAAAAGGAAAATTTATATAATTACTGGTAGTCAGCTTGTTCCTGCCATAAAAACACATCTGTGGGGCTGGAGAGATGGCTCAGCGGTTAAGAGCACTGACTGCTCTGCCAGAGGTTCTGAGTTCAAATCCCAGCAACCACGTGGTGGCTCACAACAATCTGTAATGAGATCTGATGCCCTCTTCTGGTGTGTCTAAAGACAGCTAAAGTGTACTCATATATAATAAATAAATCTTTAAAAACAAAAAAAAACTTAAACACACACACACATCTGTAACTGAAACTCTAGATGTCGTGGGCTGAAGGGTTTCCATGGGCATGAAAAGCTATGACGTGTGTCTCCTGTCATGCTTTTATTCTGTGGGGCATTAGGGAGACGCGCCCCTACCGCACTGTTGCTTCTAACAATCAGAATGGGGTCATATAACTCACAAAGCATGTTCCTACCACTGACGCCGGATCCCAGAGAGTTAATTAGAACAGGAACTAGGAGTTTTCAAACCTGGGATGGAGAGGCAAGAAAAGGTCCAGGAACTTGTCGCTAATTCACAGCTGTGGCCCACACAAACAAACCCCCTCTAAGCCACTCCCACGTCTAACAAAACACTGTGCTTCAAAACCCGACCCCCCCCCCAAAAAAAAAGGGGCCGGGGAGCTTTAAGATAGAGCCAAGAGTTCATTTTCCTGGTTCCTTTTCCTTTTCCTTTTTCTTCTTCTTTCTTTTTGTTTTTTTGTTTTTTCGAGACAAGGTTTCTCTGTGTAGCCCTGGCTGTCCTGGAACTCACTCTGTAGACCAGGCTGACCTCAAACTCAGAAATCCACCTGCCTCTGCCTCCCAAGTGCTGGAATTAAAGGCGAGCGCCACTACTGTCCGGCCTGGTTCTTTTTCCAAAAAAGAAAATCAAAGTAGTTCACCAGGTAATGGTGTTTCTACCTATGCAGTAGGTCCTGAGTCCTAGGCGGCAGAATGGAGTCCGTGTGGTATGTGGTATGCAAGGGACAGCTTTATCGTACAGCAGCAGCTGCCCTGTGCATACCTCAGAGAGGCTCCAAAGCTCTGTACTTGGGCTACAGCCACCAAATGTTCCTTCTAGTCCAGCCCTGTGGCTCCCAGATGTATTTGCCTCGTCTTATTGTCTGATAGAACATGAGAGTGACCTGGGGTGGAGGGTTGGCACTGCTCCTCGTAGATGCTTGAGGTGGAGAGAGAGGCGGAAGATGGGAGAGATTGGACACAGTTCTTGGAACTTGCCCCAAGGCAGAGCGCCAGGGAGCTTTTGCGTAAAGTACCAGAACACGAAGTGCTAGTCCTGCTTCAGCCAACTGGAGTCAGTATCGTGGGGAGGAACTTTGAGGGGTTCATCAAGGAGTTCATTCATGGAGTGAACACCTAGTATTGACGATAGAGTGGGGGAACGAATCAAGGTTGTTCCATGGAGTTTACGCTCTTAGTAGGGAGAGAAAAAACTTAAGCGCAAAAACAGTAAACGGTATACAGCTGGCTGTAAGTTCTGTGGAGAAAAGGAGAACGTTTGCTTTAAATAGTCTGTAGTCCATTACTAGGGGATTGGTTTACTCATATTTCTGACGGCTATTCCCAGAGCGGTACCCCCAATAACCAAACCAAGTCCCACCATGCCACACCCCTTAGAGGGCCCACCGCTTGCCAGCACTATCTCTAGGGCCTGAGTCTTTGGGTAGGATCAGATGAAATGCAAGCCATTGATGAAGTTTGGATAGAAACTTTGGAAATGAGGGAAGGAACCATGGGGATGTTTGGAAGAAAGAGAAGTCTAAAGCAGAGAGACCTGCAGGTGAAGACTTTACCATACAAGGAAATGCCGGGCATATTTAAGGAACACAGCCAACATCATTGAAGAGGTATAAGGCAGAAACTAATGGAAAGGTAGGAGAGAAATCACGGGACCAGACCCGCGGGCCAGTCCTAGGCTCAGGTAGCACAGGGCCCACTAGAGGGCTTTAAGCACAGAAGTGGTAGATTCTGCCTGGCTACCTTGTTGGAAAACACCTTGGGGGCTCTGTCACGCACTTTGGTGAAAACCTGTTCTTGGAGGACATCCTGCACGACTCAGTTACCCTGGAGTTTTCCAAGTCTCCATCTCATGATCGGAACCTTTTACGTGAACATTTTGAACCCAAACCCAGGCATGTCACGGTTCTTTCCCACTCCCCAAGACATGTTGTAAACGGGATTCGCTTGCTCAAAAGTAGAAAGTCCAGTTCCTTTTCTATCCTGGACCTAGCCCTTGCCCACCTCGGCTTCCTTCCCACTGTGCTTTGCGTGCCTTCCTCTTTCCACTCAGTCGCTCTGGGCCCCTTTCAGGTAGGTCTTCCTAGAACAGCGTTCCCCTGACCATGATCCTTCCTGGTACACTCTTCCTATGACCCCGCGTCTCGGCCGTGAATCTCCTTTGATAACTCAGCTCTAGGAATCGGTCTGATCTACGCTATCCATCAGCTGTGGTCTGTAATGTGAAGCTGCGGCTGGATCTACCGTTTGGAGTTACTCGTTTCAGAAGACAAACTAGATACTGAAATTTAATTTAGTATTCTTTTAAATTATGTCAATGGGGTTTTTTTTTATGAATACATATAATATCAATAGATTATGATTTATAATATTGGTGTTTTCTTTCTTTTGGGGGCGGCAACAGATGCTGGGATTGAACCCTGGACCTTGCATATAAGCTGAGCAAGTACTCTACCACTAAGCTATAGCCCCAGCCTTTATTTACTTACTTTAAAATGTATTTTATCATTCCAGGCACATGTATAGAGGTCCGAGGACAACTTTCAGGAGTCAGTTCTCTCCTTCCATCTCGGGTTCCAGGGACTAAGCTCAGACCCTCGGGCTGCTATGGTAAATAAATGGTTTCACATGTTGAACAATCTCTCTGGCCCTCTTAATTTATTTTTGAGACACCGCCTTGCTACTTTGTAGCCCAGGCTGGTCTTGAACTCACAACCTCAGCCTCCCAGTTGCTGAGGGGTCGCAGGCAAGTGCCATCACACCTGGCTCTGGCTGTAATAATTCTTGCTTATCCTTTCATACTATGGCCATCACGACAGATGGCACGAGAGTTCTTATTAAATATAAGCTTCTTCCCCGAGAAGATATGGAGAAATATAAAGTGCATATTTATAAATGGAAGAAATCAACTGGGAGAGTGGGGGGGCAGGGAGATGGGTCAGTGGGTGATGGCACTTGCTGCCAAGTCTTCTGGCTGAGTTCAATCCCAGAGCTCACGTAATTGGAAGGAGAGACCCAACTCCTGCAAGTTTCCCTCTAATTTCCATGTTTCACATAAACACCCCCCCAACACACACACACACAAACACACACATACACATGCACATTCACATGCACACACATACACACATGCACAGTTATCAAATGTACAGATTTTAAAAAGAAAAAGAAGCAAATCTGAAAAGACCGCATACATATGATTTCAACCATATGACACCGTGTGATGTGGAAGGTTTTGCTTGCCCTTAGTCAAAGCTGAGAACTGGTAAGATGTTGACAGTGGTGGTAGTGGGGTATGGTATATCTCATGCTTGTAAAGCCAGTTGTCTTCTTCCATTTTGTGGATTCCTTGGATCAAAGTCAGGCTGCCCGCCTTCTCAGCAGTACTGTGACCTGCTGAGCCATCTTTCTGCCAATTGTTTTGCTTTTATTGGAAAAGGATCTCAAGTAGCTCAGGCTGACCTTGAACTCACAGGATAGCGGAAGCTGGTCTTGAGAGCTTGACCTCACGTTTGTCTCCTGAACCCTGGGTTTCTGCATGTGTACCGCCCGGCCTACCTGATTTACCTTTAAATTCTGGAATTAGGCTGCTCAGTGTGGTGTGACAAGCCACACACACCTGTCAAAGTTTTAGAGCTTACATTGTTGCACGGGGAGTGGTAGCACACACCCTTAATACCAGCATTTGGAAAGCAGAGGCAGGTGGATCATCGTGAGTTGGAGGCCAGCCTGATCTACAAAGTGAGTTCCAGGACAGCCAGGGCTGTTATGCAGAGAAATCCTGTCTCAAAAAAAAATATATTTTTCATACGTTCCTACTATTACTGTCATCTTCCACGAGGCTTTTACCAGAGCCAAAAAGAAATGGCAATGCCCGGGAACCTGCTGTGGTGTAGAACATTGCTATTCCTGCAGAAAGCATTGCTCTGGAGACCACCTTTCCTGTCTCCCATAGTTCTGTGCCTCTGGAGATGTCCGTAACAGGATGACAATGACTTTATCCTAAGTCCCCTTTCTGTCAGTGCCCACGTTGTGCCAGGCAGTGTGGTAAGAGTGTCCCTTACTTGAAGACATGATACATCTTGTTCAGTCTTTAGAGGATTAAACCATGATTCAGCTCAAGGTGGTCGTTCTATAATCATCGCGGAAAATGGAAAATTTGATGGCTATTAACCCAGGTTTCCACACTCAACTCTTCCTTCCTCAAAAATATAAGTTAGTGGGCTGGTGAGATGGCTCAGCAGGTAAGAGCACCGGCCTGCTCTTCCAAAAATCCCAGCAACCACATGGTGGCTCACAAACATCCTTAACAAGATCTGACGCTCTCTTCTGGAGTGTCTGGGGACAGCTACAGTGTACTTACATATAATAAATAAATCTTGAAAAAAATACTTATTTAAAAAAGATATACGTAAGTTAGTGCCAACCCTATGAAACCATACAAAAATCGCTCATACAAAACTAAATACACACACACACACACACACACACACACACACAACATATCTCATTTCCAATCAGGCCTGGTGGTACTCTTCTATAATCCTTAGAACAAAGGAGGCAAAGGGAAAAGAAAAGAGAGGCATCCAAGAACAGACCGGGCTCCATGAGACATTGTCTCAAAACAAACAAACACCCCAAACCAAACAAAAACAAACAAACACCCCATACCAAACAAAAACAAACAAACACCCCATACCAAACAAAAACAAACAAACACCCCAAACCAAACAAAACCAAACACAAACACCCCAAACCAAACAAAAACAAACACCCCAAACCAAACAAAAACAAACACAACAAACCAAACAAAAACAAAAACAAACAAACACCCCAAACCAAACAAAAACAAACACAAACACCCCAAACCAATCAAAAACAAACAAAGACAACAAACCAAACAAAAACAAACACAACAAAGCCAGTTTTGTCGGTGTGGTCTGCCCTCCAAGAGTTTGCAGGTTGGAATCCTGGTCCCTAATGTGGCAATGCTGACCCTTTTGAGAGATGGGGCCTAGTGGTCAAAGATTGGGACATTTGGGGGATGTCCCGAGAAGGATTTATGATAGTTCTTGGGGAACCCTGAATTAATTTTTGCCTCTGCCCCAACTTTGGTTTCCCCAACTCCACAGGTGGTCTTTCCTTCTTACACACAGTTCCTGTCATCACAGTGTTATCTGCCACAAGGCTTTCATCAGAGCCAAACAGAAGTGGAGACCATGCTCCAGAACTGACAACCAGTTAACTGCTTTTCTCTGTAACGTTACCCAGCCTCAGGTATTTAACTGTAGTAAGGAAAGATTGATGAGCACAAGGTCTTTTCAAAATCCGAATGGGCCGTTCATCTGAGTGTTACAGGATATGTAAGTCTTAGACTTAAAGAAAGAGGACATTTAACTCTGGAGGAAAAAAAAAAACAACAGGGCTGGTGAGATGGCTCAGTGGGTAAGAGCACCCGACTGCTCTCCTGAAGGTCCGGAGTTCAAATCCCAGCAACCATATGGTGGCTCATAACCATCCGTAACAAGATCTGATGCCCTCTTCTGGAGTGTCTGAAGACAGCTACAGTGCACTTACATATAATAAATAAATAAATCTTTAAAAAAAAAAAAACAACAAAGATTTGGGCTTAGTGCTTTTTGCGAAGAGACTTATCCTTTATCAACTAAATTACTACATCCTAAGTCACTTCTTTTAAATAACGTTTAGATGTTTATTTACTTATTTATTGCCTTCTTTCTCCCTTCTTCCTTCCTTCCTTCCTTTCTTCCTTTCTCCTTTGATTTTTTAAGATGGGGTTTCTCTTTGTAGCCCTGGCTGTCCTGCAATAATTCTCTGTAAACCAGGAGGCCTCGAACTCAGAGATCTGCCTGCCTCTGCCTCCTGAGTGCTTAAAGGTGTGTGCCACCATAGCCAGGCTAGTTTTTATTTTCAGTTATGTTTGTGTGTGTGTGTATACACATATGTGTGTCTCTGTGTGTGTATATATGTGTGTGTGTGTGTGTGTGTGTGTGTGTGTGTGTGTG
>NC_034602.1:57225008-57227549 GCF_900095145.1 Mus pahari
TTTCTTTCTTTCTTTCTTTCTTTCTTTCTTTCTTTCTTTCTTTCTTTCTCTCTCTCTCTCTCTCTCTCTCTCTCTCTCTCTCTTTCTTTCTTTCTTTCTTTCTTTCTTTCTTTCTTTTTCTTCTTCTTCTTCTTCTTCTTCTTCTTCTTCTTCTTCTTCTTCTTCTTCTTCTTCTTCTTCTTCTTCTTCTTCTTCATTTTTTCTGAGACAGGGTTTATCTGTATAGCCCTGGCTGTCCTAGAAATTCACTTTGTAGATCAGGCTGGCCTCGAACTCAGAAATCCACCTGCCTCTGCCTCCCAAGTGTTAGGATTAAAGGCGTGCACCACCACGCCCGGCCAGACCTTCTTTCTTACACAAATAAATGATTCTAGGAAGAATATTGTTTCGAAGCAAATCTTTGGAGCAAGAGAGGCTCAAGGGAACTGCGTGCTGTGTTTTCTAGGTCACATGAAGCAGAATTGAAACCTGAGCATAAATGATCCAAGGACTACATTCTTGGGGACCAGGGAGGTGGCTCAGTGCTGACTGCGTTTCTGGAAGATTCAGATTGGAATCTTCCACCTGATGGCTCACAACTATCTGGAACTCCAGTTCCAGGGATCCAATGCCAGCCGGGCATGGTGGCGCACGCCTTTAATCCCAGCACTCACGAGGCAGAGGCAGGAGGATTTCTGAGTTCGAGGCCAGCCTGATCTACAAAGTGAGTTCCAGGACAGCCAGGGCTATACAGAGAAACCCTGTCTCGAAACAAACAAACAAACAAACAAACAAAAAACCAGGGATCCAATGCCCTCTTCTGACCTCCACAGGCACCAGGTAGGCACACAGTGCACATCCATCCATGCAGGCAAACACTCATGCACGTAAAATAAAAAGAAATAAATATTTAACAGAGCTACATTCTCGTTCACTGCCTATGGCTCTTCTTTGATTTGAGGTGGTTGAAATTCTGACTGAAACCAGAATGTAAGGCTAGCAGGATGGCTCAGTGGGTAAAGTCATTGGCTGCTGAGTCTGACAAGCTGAGTTTAATCCTTGGGATTCACATGCTGGAAAAAGAGAACTGACTTTCACAAATCAACCTCTGACCTACACACGTATGCACACACACACAGACACACACAGAGAGACACACTGACACGCTATGCCACACACAGTCATGCACATGCATCTTCACACACCTACACACAAGTAAATAATATAGCTAAAAAATTAAAGAAATAAAACCAGAATATGGGAACATCCATTTTAAAATTTAAAATGGTGCTTGAGGGCCGGAGAGATGGCGCAGCAGTTAGGAGCACTGACTGACTGTTCTTCCGGAGGTCCTGAGTTCAATTCCCAGAAGCCGCAGGGTGGCTCACAACCATCTGTAATGAGATCTGATGTCCTCTTCTGGTGTGTCTGAAGTCAGCTACAGTGTTCTTATACACATAAAATAAATTAATCTTAACACTAAAAAAAAAAAAAGAAGAAACAGTGCTTGAAAGAAGCACAAAGCCTTTTGACACATGACTATAGCTTAGCTTTTGATTCAGAATAGGGTTTTTAAAAAAATTTGTTTGTTTGTTTGTTTGGTCTTACCAAGTTTATTTTTAAAGATTATCAGCCCACAGGAAATACCTACAATTGATTTTATTTACTTAAAACCTTAGATATACTTCTATCTCATACACTTAAAAAAGACTTTTTACTTTTTTTATTTTTTACTTTGTGTGTGTGTGTGTGTGTGTGTGTGTGTGTGTGTGTGTGTGACATATGTGTAGGTAGTCACAAAAGTTGGACTTGAAGCTGTAGTCACAAATGGTTGTGAGCCAACATGGTTGCTGAGAACTGAACTCAGGACCTTTGGAAGAGCAGTCAGTGCTCTTAACTGAGCTATCTCTCCAGGCCCCCAGTGCATGGATTTTATGTACTTTTAAAGGCTTCCCACCTGTGAAACACCTTACGACAGAGCTCAGCAAGTGTTTTTTCGGTATAGAGCCAGCTGGTAAATTCTGTAAGCAGGATGGTAATGCTGGGGCTTGAACCCAGGACCTTAAGTGTGGCGAGTATGTGTGTTAGCATTGATCTGCTTCATACTCGGCCACTCAGCTACATTTCCGCGGTCTCCTAAACATTTCAGATGTCAAGGGCCACGTGGTCTCTGTCACAATATCCAGTGCTGCCATTGTACAACTACAATAACAACTTTCATAAGCAGTGAGCTTGGTGACAATCTGTCATTTCCATACTTGGGGGCTGTGGTAGAGGATCAGGAGTTTTAAGACAGCCTGAACCATACATATAGAGAGACTGTCTTCGAAAAACAAAAACAGAAGACTATAAATAAATTAGTTTGGCTATGTTCCAAGAAAGAGATTATGGAATTTGAATTTTATGTATTTTTGTGTGATAAAATATTGTTATGCTTTTGATATTTTTCTTTTTTCTTTTTTCTTTTTAAGATTTATTTATTTATTATATGTAAGTACACTGTAGCTGTCTTCAGACACTCCAGAAGAGGGAGTCAGATCTTGTTAAGGATGGTTGTGAGCC
>NC_034602.1:57229514-57248189 GCF_900095145.1 Mus pahari
AAAAAAAAAAAAAAAAAAACCGGTAAAATGCGGGGAAGGGAACCAGACCACGTTCATGTCTTCCAGTGTATGCCTTTAACCCAAAGTCTGGTTGAAGGCTGAAAAAAAAAAAAAACAAAACAAAAAAAACAAACAAAAGCAAAAAACCGTGGCATCCAGATGAAGCATGGTTGCCAGGGACCGCTGCGGTAGTTCTTCTGGGAGGATCCTGAGATGCTGTGCTCTTCATGTAAATTAGCTACAGGCAGGCAGTAGGAATTCTGTTGTCAAGGTCAGTTTCAAGCCTGGAGCTAACCAGGACCTTGTTGACAAACACTGGAAGTGGTAGAGCCCACTTCAAGACTAGGGAGTCGGCCTCAGGGCCCGAGCAATGGCCATCCTGTCCCGCATCTAGCTCAAGTTCTTCCACACCTACACCTACACAAGGCAGGTTTTAAACCACGGGTTTTGTACCACGCATCTCCTAGTCATTCTAAAATTAATGCATTGTGTATCTCACATGAGAAGATGGGTGTGCACACATACATATGGAGAGACCAGAGGACAATGTTGCATGTCACCCCTTGTAAGCCATCCATCTTGCTTTATGAGACAGGGTCTCTTTCCAGTCTGTTGTTTGGTAGCTGGCCTAAACTAGCTGGCCAGCAAGTCTTAGGGACCCTCCCTCCTGGTTTTTCCTCCCCTGTATTCAGATTATGAGCACACACAAGACTTGGTATCTTCACTGAGTTCGAGGGTAAGACCTGGGTCTATATGTTTGTGCAGTGAAAACCTTATTGATTGAGCTATGCCCCCGCACCCCCAGCACAAGGCTAATATTTTTGTGTTTTTTACATTTTACTTTTTGTTGTTGTTGGGTTTTTTGTTTTTGTTTTTGTTTTTTTTTTGTTTTTTTGTTTTTTTTTTTTTGATGCTGAGAATCATAAGGCCTCTAGTCTTCCTTGGAGAATAGAAAAACAAAACAAGAAGAAGCAGGAAAGACACAACACGATGCTGGTGTTGATGTAAGATGGTGTGGGGCTGTAGAAAACAAATCTTGACTGTAAGAGTTACCATTGAGGGGCTAGGGATGTGGTTTAGTTGGTTGGCCAATTCCAGTGTATCATTTCTTTACAGTTGTGAATGCTGCCACTATGAACATGGGTGCACACACATCCCTTAGCCTGATTAAAAGAAAACTTTTGGCCTGGTGATGATGGAGCACACCTTTAATCCCAGCACTCAGTAGGCAGAAGCAGGCAGATCTGAGTTCAAGGCCAGCCTGGTCCACAGAGTTAACTTCTAGGACAGCCAGGGCTACACAGAAACCCAGTCCCAACCTCATCCCTGCAACCTCTTTTAGAGCATATATTATTAATTCTATTTTACATTTTTTCTGAAGAACAAACATTGCTTTCCTAAGCAGTGACACCATCTTGTATCCCACTGGGCATCACAGCGTTCTAGTTTCTTCCCATTCTTGCCAATATTTCTGTCTCAGGAATTTTGTAATTTCGATTTTGTTCCAAAATAGCAACCATCCTAGTGGGTATGAAGAAATATCTCATTGTAATTTTTGATCTGCATAAGTTCCCTGATCAGTGATGTTAAATATCTTTTAAATTATTATTACATTATTGTTGATGTTATTATTATTGATGGTGGTGGTGGTGGTGGTGGTGGTGGTGGTGGTGTGTGTGTGTGTGTGTGTGTTCTTTTGTGCTTACCTCCTCAGTCATATTCCTGGCACAGGGTATCTCTATGTAACCTTGGCTCTCCTGGAACTCACAGAGATCAGCCTGCCTCTGCTTCTCAAGTGCTGGCATTGAAGGTGTACACTACCAGACCTGGCTCAGTTTTCTTTTTAAATGTAATGTGTGTGTGTGTGTGTGTGTGTGTGTGTGTGTGTGTGTGTGTGTATGCTTGTTTTATAAAATGAATTGGGAGTTTCTTCTAGAATTGTAACTGTGTGATTCTCTCTCTCTCTCTCTCTCTGTCTCTGTCTCTGTCTCTCTCTCTCTCTCTCTCTCTCTCTCTCTCTCTCTCTCTGTCTCTGTCTCTGTGGGTGTGGGTGTGGGTGTGGGTGTGGGTGTACCACGTAGCCTTGAACTCACAAAGATCTTCCTCTGCCTCCCCAGGATGGGCTTTAGGCATGGGCTACCATGGGCTACCATGGGCTACCATGGGCTACCATGCTCAGAGGTTTGTCACCTTTAGTGTTCCATCTTGCCCTGTGTAGATCAGGTTAGCTTACACTCTGGTTTCCTCTCCCCACCCCCCACACCTTTTCTTAAACTTTGCCTTATACTTTGATATTTGTTGTTGTGATTGTTAATTGGAAGTGTCTCCTGCATTTTTCTGATTCTATAAATGGTTACTTACTTCCTCTGAGTGCTATAACAATATTATGTCTTTAGTAGGGTCTTTGTTTTATTTTTGGACACTCTCATGGAGCACTGGATGGCCTCAAGCTTGCTATGTAGCAATGACTTTGAACTTCTTATTTCCTGCCTTTACCTCCAGAGCACTGGTATGACAGTAATATGTGTTTAATGTAATATATGTAATATATGGTTTAATGTTCCCAGGGATCAGATCCAGGAGTTCATGCACACCAGGTGAGCATTACACACTAAGCCACATCTGCAGTCATGTACTAGTTCCTAGAATGACTCAAATGTCACCCTGAGATGCAGCACCTTCCCCAGCATAATACTCTATCGCTACTGCTCCAAATCCTTCTTCACCTCATGTTCTCCCCTAACTTCTCCCTCTACATCCTCTTCTTCCCCCTTGAAACCTCTTGGGCCCCTTCTCTTTCCTCTACAGACTTCAAAGGCCAGAACACTTATCATCTTATTAAAAATCAGTCTAATGCTGGAGAGACAGCTCAGAAGTTAAGAGCTAGTTGCTCTTCCAGACAACCGGAGTTTGACTCCTAACTCACATTGTGAGGCACAATCACCTGCTAGGCTCCTGCGCCCTCTTCTGGTCTTTGCAGGTACCTGCACGCACATGCACCTACATAACCATGCACAGACACATAATAAAATAAAATAAAATAAATCTTTTTAAAAAGCTATTAAAATCTACATAATGCTATGAATAAGGCTTACTTGTTCATGAAGTGGTTGGGGGGGGGGAAATGTAAAAACTGCAGGCACACTGTGGATTGACATAGTGTGTCACCATCAGATGGGACTTCGGGAGGACATTGGTGGATAGCTTTTAGTAAGGACACTCCATGTTTCTGTGCCATGGACAAAGGGGAATAAAGTCATACCCATGTGAGATCGACTTCACTCATTAAGATGGTTTATGAGATTGTAGACATATTTCAAGGGTGCACACCTTGTGTAGAAGGGGAAAACTCTGATGGGAAGACACAATCATGAAACCTGGGGAACAACTTGGAAATAGCTCCAAGGAATGTGATTATGGAAAGCTGATGAAAGAGAAGATAACAGAGCTCTGCAGTGTTGGGGCATTTCCCTGGGTGTTGTTCCTGTCCTTGATGATTGAAAAGGAGGCTGGCCCTTCATCAATCCAGGCTACTGGGCTGGAGAGACGGCTCAGTGTTAAGAGCACAGACTGCTCTTCCAGAGGTCCTGAGTTCAATTCCCAGAAACCACATGGTGGTTCACAACCATCTGTAATGGGATCCAGTGCCCTCTTCTGCTGTGTCTGAAGACAGCTGCAGTGTACTCATATAAAATAAATAAATAAATAAAATCTTAAAAAAAAAAAAAAGCTCTAGACTTTTAAAAAAAGACAGGGATACTTTATCATTGCGGTCTAATGTAAATATACTCACAGTCAAGCACAGTGGTACACAGAGAGAGAGAGAGAGAGAGAGAGAGAGAGAGAGAGAGAGAGAGAGAGAGAGAGAGAGAGAGAGAGAGAGAGAGAGAGAGAGAGAGAGAGAGAGAGAGCGCTAAGAGACTGAGCAAGGAGGACCAGAGATCAGATGTTTCAGGAAAGTCTGGGCAGCTTAACAAGACATTAAGACATTACCTCATTACCTCAAAAATAAAATCAATAATATTAAAAAGGTCAGGGATGTAGCTCAGTGGTAGATATATCACTTGGTCAGTATGCACAAGGCTGTGGACTCGATTCTTCCCACTACTACAAAAATAAAGATAGAAAACATTAAATTAAATTAAAATTCTAATAGCCACATGTTTTAAAAAAAAATGAAATCTGTAGTTATGTTTACTTCATATGCCCACAATGTTATTTTGATGTGAGTATGTGATCAGTATGAAAATTATTAGTGAAATAGGCTCCCTTCTTGTTACCTTACTGTGTCTTTGAAATCTTGTACGTGTGCACGCATCTCATTTGGGTTCGACACAGTTCCCATGCTCAGTTGGCATACCTGGTCAGTGGCTCTTTGGTCAGACAGCTCTGCCCTGCTGTGAGGACAATGAACACAGCACAAAGCTGGACGTTCTGTCCTGTGGTTTCTGGTGGGAATTACCAGATAACCGATTTCTTATTTCCTTCTTTGCTTCCTCCCTTCCTTCTTTTTTTGTTCTTTCTTTCCTTTTTTTTTTCTTTTTTTAAATTCTGGGTTTTTATTAGTATAGCTCTGGAGTACAATTTGATCCCATCATATATGGTTGTGAGCCACCATGGGGTTGCTGGGAATTGAACTCAAGTCCACCCACCCTTCTGCAAGCAACCCCAATGAAGCTCATCCTGTCATTAAAGAAAAAGACCAGCTGAGAAGGGAAAAGGATTCAGAGGAAGCACAAGGAGAATAAGAGAGAGAAATGGAGGTAAAGGTTGTCCCAGGCTCAAGAGCAAAGGGACTAAGCATGAGTGAGACCCCACAATTGTCAGCCAACACAAGATCATCTTCTTTAGACATTTAAAAAAAAAAAGAAATCTTTTTTTTTTAAGATTTATTTATTTATTTATTTATTTATTATATGTAAGTACACTACAGTCTTCAGACACTCCAAGAGGGCACCAGATCTTGTTACAGATGGTTGTGAGCCACCATGTGGTTGCTGGGAATTGAACTCAGGACCTTCAGAAGAGCAGTCAGTGCTCCTAACCGCTGAGCCATCTCTCTAGCCCCCAAAAGATTTCTTTTTAAAAATTATGAGTGTGTGGGGTGGGTGTGTACACATGAGTGCCTGAGGTGGCCAGCATCATTGCATATCCCTGGGCTGGAGTTACAGATGGTCAAGTGAGGAATCAAACTTGAGTCTTCTATAAGAGCAAGAAGTGCTCTTAACCGCTGAGCCATCTCTCCAGCCCCCTCCGGTCCTTCTTTTCCTTCTTCTTTTTCTTCTTCTTTTTTTTTCTTTTCTTTTTCTTTTTTTGTTTGATTTGTTTGTTTTTGTTTGCTTGAGAAAGGGTTTCGTTCTGTAAACCAGGTTGACCTGGAATTTGGTATGTTGTCCTGGCTGGCCTGGAACTAAGACAATTCTCCTGCCTCAGCATCCTAATTACTGGGATTACAGGAATGAGACACCATGTTTAGCCATCAAAATCTTTTCTTTCTTTTAAAATGCACGTGTGCATGTGCATTTGCATGTGTGTACATGCATGTGTGTGTACTGTACATGCACATATGCATGTATATTCAAGTGTATGTATGTATGTATGTGTATGTGTGTATGTGTGTATGTATATGTGTGTGTGTATGTATGTATGTATGTATAAGGTAAACATGGAGGTCTGAGGATAACCTTGAGTGACATCCTTTGGGATGCCATCCACCCCCTTAGAGAGAAGGTCTCTATTGGCCTGGAATTCCTCGATTGGGCTGGACGGATGGCCAGGGAACCCCTAGCCCATCCTCTTGTCTCTGCCTATCCAGCACTGGGATTACAAACCACAACACCCAGATTTTTAAATGGGAGCTGGCACTCAAATTCAAGCCCTCATGCTTGAGCAGCAGGTGGTTTATGGACGGAGCCATCTCCCCAATCTCTGAGTCCTCCCCAGTCTTCCCAGTGAGTCCTGGTCTCATAACAGAGACAGACAGACAGACCCCTTGTAAGAATTGACACTGGGAAGGTAGGTAAACATCGAGGGCCAGCTTCAGGAGGGCATGAGTTTGGTTTGCTATAGTTTGGGTTTGGAGTATCTCCCAAAGACCTATTTGTTGAAGGCTTAGGGGAGGACACTACAGGGTACAAATGGGACAAAGGGCAGAAAGAACAGGGCCAAGGGGTGGAGTAGTGTAGAATGCAGACCCCCAGGCCTAACGGGGGGGGGGGGAGGTAGAGTGGTGTAGAATATGGACCTCCAGGCATGACAGGGCCATTGTACTCTTGAAGTCACAGCAGCTGTAATTGCCTGCATAAGATTGGGCTCTTTGATATCCTATCATGTAAGGGTAAGGACTCACAAGGCCCCACCTCTTTGGGAGGGACATTATCATTGCTGGTAAGCCACTGGTAAACAGCCATAAGCAAGCCCACCCACCCATCTGTATACAACTCCAATAAAGCTCCTCCTGTCATTAAAGAGAAAGACCAGTTAGGAAAGAAAAGGGATTCAGGGGAAGCACAAGGAGAATAAGAGAGAGAAATGGAGGTAAAGGTTGTCCCAGGCTCAAGAGCAAAGGGACTAAGCATGAGTGAGACCCCACAATTGTCAGCCAACACAAGATCATCTTCCTTAGAAATTAAAAAAAAAATTTTTTTAAATGATGAGTGTGTGGGGTGGGTGGATGTGTACACAAGAGTGCCTGAGGAGGTCAGAGGCATTGCATATCCCTGGGCTGGAGTGACAGATGGTTAACGTGGGAATTGAACTTGGGTCTTCTGTAAGAGCAAGAAGTCTTCCTAACCACTGAGCCATCTCTCCAGTCCCCTAAGGCTCTCTCTTATGCAACAGGAAGCTGATCAGCCCAGGGTCTGCTTTACCTACTTGAATATCTTGGCACTGCCTGGAATGCAATGGGCATTCAACGTGTACTTAATTTGATGACATTTAAATTGTAGTTGTACGGCTAACGAACATAGCTCATTTCTAAAAATTAGTGTCTGACAATAAATACACACACACACACACACACACACACGTGTGTGTGTGTGTGTAGGTTTATTTATTTATTTATTTATTTATTTATTTATTTATTTATTTTCCGAGACAGGGTTTCTCTGTGTAGCCCTGGCTGTCCTGGAACTCACTCTGTAGACCAGGCTGGCCTGGAACTCAGAAATCTGCCTGCCTCTACCTCCCAAGTGCTGGGATTAAAGGCATGCGCCACCATGCCCAGCCTGACAATAATTTTTAAAGTTAAGCTCAGACATTAAAATGAGAAAAAATTTAATACTTGAAAATTAAAAGAAAATTCCAAACTCATCTTAAAATTGAAAGGAGCCAATTTTACACACATAAACATGCATGCACGCGCACAAGCACACACATACACACACAACTATCACTGAAAAACAACAAAGGAAATTGTCACATGACTGTGTTTGTTACAAAATCTAGAGTCACAGTTTGCCAAATATGTTGCCTAGTAAAATTAAAATTCTTTGCAGAGTTGTCTGGTCTGCAATTTTAATCTATTTCTTAAATTCTTTTTTATTTTATTTTATTTTATTTTTATCTTATCTACATGAGTGTTTTGCTTGCATGGATGTCTGTGTACCACATGTGCCCACAAAGGCCAGAAATGGGCACTGGGTCTCCCAGAACCGGAATTACAGGTATGTAATTAGCTACCATGTGTTTATTGGGGATCAAACCCAGGTCCTCTAAAAAAGCAGCCAACTACTGAGCCAGCTTTTCAGACCCTATTTCTTAAATTCCTAAAGTTTTAAAAATATATTTATATAATTAATGCAAGTGTGTATCTGTGTGCATGTATATGCTATGGTGTGTGTATGGAGGTCAGCGGTAACTTCTTCCTGGAGTTGCTCATCTTTGAGTTGGATTTGGGTTACCAGGCTCACAAAGCAAGGGCCTTTATCCACTGAGCCACCCTGCTAACCTTATTTCTTTTCTTTTTTTTTTTCTTAAAGATTTATTTATTATATGTACGTACACCGTAGCTGTCTTCAGACACTCCAGAAGAGGGAGTCAGATCTTGTTACGGATGGTTATGAGCCACCATATGGTTGCTGGGATTTGAACTCCGGACCTTCAGGAGAGCAGTTGGGTGCTCTTACCCACAGAACCATCTCACCAGCCCCTAACCTTATTTCTTAAATTCTCTTAAGCATAGGATCAAATGAACAGGCTTATTCACAGCAACCGATCTCACTTCAGACACTAGTCATTGCATATTGGAACTTATAAAACATTTCCTGAGAACTGTATTGGTTCTGATCATTAACATAATTATTATTATAATACTTAGCATTTGTTGAACACTTATTGTATTCTGATAACAACACTAATAATTTCACATAAATTATTTCATGAAGGCTTGAAAATAATGCTAAAGATCACTTGCTTAAAATCCCCCAGCTAGGGCTGAAGAGATGGCTCAGTGTCTACTCTTCCAGAGGTCCTGAGTTCAATTCCCAGCCACCATATGGTCACAACTAACTGCAATGGGGTCTGATGCCCTCTTGTGGCATACAGGTGTACATGCAGATAAAGCATACACACACACACACACACACACACACACACACACACACACACATTTACAAATTCCAGGGCAGCCAGGGATAGATTCACAGAGAAACCCAAAACCAAAACAAGCCAAACCGTCTTCTTGACCTTTGGGTCTCTGCAATTACAGAAACCATTGTGTTCCTGCTGTTAGCCACCCCCTACACTGTCATTGCTGGGTTTTAGTTCTCAGGGCTGAATGCAGGCCCTGCCTCCCTGCCTTTCTTTGCTATCACATGGGTGTTTGCCTGCCTCCCTGCCTTTCTTTGCTATCACATGGGTGTTTACCTGCTCCAGACTCAAGGCCTATCACACACCAGCTCAGCTTCCAATCAGTAAGATACAGGCTAGGTCGTCCCTCCCTGTTTTGGTGACTCTCCGGCTGCTACCTTTTCAACCCATTCTGTTGGCTTGTAGTACTGTACCAACCCTCCCCATTCCTGTAACAGGAACACATCAGACGGAGGGCTGCCTATCAATGTGAGGAAAGGCATCTACTGCCAAATCTTATTACCTAAGGGAAGAGTCATTAATCTGACCTTGGCATGCATCTCTCTCTCTCTCTCTCTCTCTCTCTCTCTCTCTCTCATATATATATATATATATGAGTGTGTGTATGTATATTCTGTAATACACACACACACACACACATACACACATATATATTCTGCAAATAGAATATACAAGCGGGCTGGTGAGATAGCTCAGTGGGTAAGAGCACCTGACTGCTCTTCTGAAGGTCCAGAGTTCAAATCCCAGCAACCACATGGTGGCTCATAACCATCCGTGACGCTCTCTTCTGGAGTGTCTGAAGACAGCTACAGTGTACTTACATATAATAAATAAATAAATCTTTAAAAAAATAGAATATACGTGCGGACACACACACATATATATATTCTGCAAATACAATTTTTTAAATTTCAAACATATCAAACCCAGAAGAATTATGAGCTATTCAAGACTAGACTGCTAGTTAAGGGAAAGATTGTAACTAAAATTTACATCTCTGACTCCCAGGGGCAGGCTCTTGCCTTCATATAGCACAATCTGTACACAAGCAGAGAACAAGACACGTAACTGAGTCAAGGTTAATTATTTATTAATCAATGCTGGGGACCAGACCCAGGGCATCATGCGTATTAATTATGCACTCTACCATTGAGGTTATCCCCAGCCCAGATATTGTTTTAAAGATTTATATTAGTATTTATTTATGTGGATGTGTACTATGCAGGCATGTGAATGTGGCCAGGGAGACCAGAGGCAGGCATCAGATCCCTTAGAGCTGAGTCTATGGGTGGTTGTGAGCCACCCGATGGGCGTGCTGGGAACTGAGCTCCAGTCCTAAGCAAGAGCAGTACATGTTTATAACCAATGAGCCACTGTTTCAGGAGTGATTTAGCTCCATAAGACAGGCACTTCCAGATGATCTTTGGTAAAATAACTCATGCCCTTTATTCCTTGTGGATAGGACCTTATAAACATTTTGGAGTGGGGTGGGATCTAAAGGCAGATACTTTCTATTGGCTTGGTCCGGTAGGGATGCCTCATCTGCATGGAGAGGGACTTCGGGTACTGTTCCTGCATGACTGCTTGTCACAGTCCCCTCAATGGGGTGTCGTGGTCACATGTTCCAGGACGTGAACCTGGTTGGGAGTAGATTTAAATGCCTACCATTCTCAGTTATGAGAATTGCCTGAATCTGCTCAACCTTACCAGGTTTTCAGTCTGGTGGCACGGTCCACTGCCCCACATACACAGAGAGAAAACTAGAGATTATTGGTTTATGGTCCATTCTTTCCATCAATAGCTAAGCTTCATGTTTGGTGACCAGGAAGGATTCTGGAGGGCTGAGGGACATAATCACTGACTCTGGATGGTTGGTGATTAGCGGTTGCCATGGCAGCCACGGCAGAGGCAGCACAGAAAGCCCTGGCTGGAGCTAAGAAGCAGGAAGACAAGGGAGTCGTCCTGGGCTGCTCACAGGGTAAAAACTCTCTCCCCTGATCCCTGCAAAGGCTTCTCTCTTCCCCTTCTCTCTGTACCTTTGAATCTCCAGCTCCTGCTGGGCTGGGGGCCAAGAGCCTCAGGGCCTGGGAGTGTCCTTGCCCTGGGTGGTTGGAAAGTAGTAGTACCTTGTCAATCTCCCTAAACCCCAGCAGAACTCGGAACAATGGCCTCCTTAGTCCTGGCATTTGTGTTGGCTCTCCTCAAGGCCACCTCCTTCCATTTAAGTCCCTTTTTATTGAAGGCAGCTGAAGGCTGTCTTATCCGCATTAAGGGCTTGGGCTGCTCGTGGCCACAATTTGGTTTTTATGCCACCCGAGCACAGAAGGCTCACTTCATTCCCCACGTTCACCCTTACAGTGGGGTTTTCCTACTTTGAAGTTCACAGTTAACTTAAAGTTTGTTTTAAAGATTTCTTTTAAAATTGTTTTATGTGAATAGGTGTTTACCTTGCGTGTGTCTGGAGCCCGAGAAGGCCAGAAGAGGGTGTCAGATCTCCTAGAATTGGAACTGCATATAGTTGTGAGCAGCCTGGTTGTGAGCCGCCATGCGGGTTCTGAGAATCGCATCAAGTTCTCTGGAAGAGCAACCAGCGCACTGAGTTATCTTTCCAGCCCCACATGTAACTTTCCATCAGCAGACTGTTACAAGAAAAGAGAACTAGAGCAGTATATAGCAGTCAGACACTGGGTGCATCTGACAGAAAGTCCAAGACAGGCAGCGTGGTTGCCAACACCAGCCATGGGACAACTCAGTAAGGACAGCTGCGAATGCTCCTATAACTCCCCTTGCAGGCCAGTGTGAACAGCTACACAGGAAACGCCAACCAACCAGCCAACCAACCAATCAAACAAGCTGCCCACTTCGGGCTCTTCACACACATCGGGGCACAAATAATCCAGGCTTAGAAAGAACAGGGCTAGAGGCGTAGCTCAGTGATAGAGCATTCGTCTATCACGCGCAGAGCTCTGGGGTCAGTATCCCGCACTGAAAACAACTGGAATGAACAAATAAGCCAGACGTGGTGGTGCATGCCTTCAGTCCCAGCACTCGGGGACTGGAGAGATGGCTCAGCGGTTAAGAGCACTGACTGCTCTGCCAGAGGTCCTGAGTTCAATTCCCAGCAACCACTTGGTGGCTCACGACCATCTGTAATGGGATCCAATGTCCTCTTCTGGTGTGTCTGGAGACAGCTACAGAGTACTCATATACATAAAATAAACAAATAATAATTAAAAAGAAAAACATTTAAAAAAAATCTCAGCACTAAGGAGGCAGAGGCAGGTGGATCTCTGTGGATTCCAGCCCAGCTTGGTCTATAGGTCCAGGTCAGGCTACCTAAAAAAACTATGTCTCAAAAAAAATCTGAATAAATAAATAGATAAATTTAATCGGTAGCTTATGTTTTCTGTTCGAACAGGAGAAGCCCACGACTCACACAGGAAACAGAATGACACCATCACCAGGATGAAGAAAGTTGCCCTTCCCATTGTAAAAAAATGCCGTGCCATTCACCTTCCTAGGCTTTGTAAGAAAGGGCAAGATTTATCAGCACAGCACTGAGGAGCCTGGATATGTCAAACCCACGGCATCCGGCGAATCCCAGGGTAGGGAATCGAAGTGAATTCTTTTTGTTGAGTCTGGCATTTTCGGTGATAAACGTGGCACATGAAAGAATGCCATCAATTCAGTTATCTCACTGAAGTGACATTTTTAGTTCAGAAAGAAAATGCCTGCTACAGACACGGTGAGACGTTAAACGCTGACGGTACAGCCAAGTCACTAAATCTGATGGGAAGGTGACATGGGGGGAGGGGGCAGTCTGCCAGCTACAGGACTTGCGGACAGAATAATCTGAGAGTATTAGGGGAGACATAAGTACGGATCTGCTATAAAAACTCATTGTCACCTGGAATTAAATAGTCCCCATGCCTCAGAGACTTATCGTTTAACAGCAGATTTGCCATTTCTTGCGTTTCTGCCATCATTAACACTCCCGTGACGAGGTCAGCTTCTAATCGAATCTCATAAAAAGATGCCGACTAATAGAGGAATGGTCTTCTCCCGGTGGTTGGTTAAACGGCTCTGAGAAAACAGGCTTATTTGAGGCCCATTTCGAGGTTTCCCCATTAGCTGTCTGAAGTTCTCATGCCCTTAGTGCTTTTATGTTCTTATAATAATTTACCAACCAATATGTATGGCAATTATCCTCGCTATTGATGCCGTGGAGTGATTATTTATTGGTGATTAGTTGCTAATATGGAGCAGAAGATTACTATGAGATCATTCACATTAAAATATTAAAAAAAAAAATACCCATCCCTACTTCATGTCATTTGTCCTGTGTGACTCATACAGACTCTAAAGTTCTTCTGGCTACACTGGCCACTGCAATCTTCAAAGGGTGGTAACTAAAATAAAAAAAATGATATTATGGTCTTTTTGATCATCAGACCAAGCTGGGACATGGTATGAGCTGGAGTGCCTTGGATCTGGATGCCACCTTCTAAAAGAACTGTTGCCAGATGGGGAGGTCAGACTGAAAACAACAAAGCAAAACAAAACAAAACAAAACCTGAAACTACTAGGTAATGGTTTCATTGGAGAGACAGAGACAGAGACAGAGACAGAGACAGAGACAGACAGACAGACAGACACACACACACACAGACAGAGACACAGAGACAGAGACAGACAGAGACACAGAGACAGACAGACAGACAGGCAGACAGGCAGACACACACACACACACACACACACACACACACACACACACACAGATAAAGAACAAGACTAAAGGTGTATGATGTCAGGAAAACATGGCTCTTTCACCCGCTCCTTACATCGTATCATCCTCCTGCTCTGCCTATCTTTCTTTTTAGCTTTAGGTTCCATGGGACAGTATTGCAGCATTCTCTCACATTCCAATGACTGCCAGCCCCTTCCCCCAAATCCAAACAGCAGCACCATCAATAACAATAAATAAAACTAAACTAAAATTAAAAAAGGATCTGTGACACGGAAGTTTCTGGTTGCATCATGTGATGTAGACTCCCATGATGTTTTGCTGAGGCAAGACCCATGGGAGGACATTTGGCGAGGGTATAGGTAGGGCTCAATGGACAGTGATGGCGCGTTTGCATGGCTAGCTTTGCAACGCTTCCTTGGTCTCGAATCATAGCTGATCTTTGCTTCACTGAGAGGGGCACAGCTGCGAACTTCTCCTGGTATCCCCCGCCTCCCATGCCCACTCCAGTGAAGTCTGCTTGACAGGCCGAGAGGCCTGGAAGCACTCATGAGGCAAAGAGTTTCAAGGAAACTCAGCCTCCTGGAACCTTGGCATTCTCATAACCCGTATACTCAAACCATATCCCCACCTTAGTATGGTGTATGCTCTCTTTCAGTATTATAAGTGCCTTTAAAGATTGAATTTTATCATAGGTGAGCCTCCACCAGTGTTCCAATGTCCTAGAAAAATCCTTGATGCCGACTAGCTTGGAATTCAGTAGGAATTCAGTGAGAAGGTTACCTATTCAGTAAACATTCAAATTTACTTCTAGTGAGACTAATTAGGCATTACAAAGAACAGAGCCATGATAGCTCAGGGCTAGTCTGCAGAGTGATTACTGAGGACTGTAGCCAGTCTCACCCAAACAAGGGAATACACATTGGCCTGGTGAAAAGGTGGGTTTAAAATGAAAGATTTAGGAAATCCACCTGAAACAGGTTTTCTCACTAGGCCTAAAGGAACAGCATAATCAGGCATTTACTAATGTGTCCCTTCTGGCCTTTCTTGTTTTTTTCTTCTGTATAAAAAGTTTGATGCTCGATTTGAAAAATTACACTCAGATTCTACATGCTCTCTCGTGTCAGGTCTGTTTGTCGATTCCCTTCTGACTCCATGCGCTTCTGTCTGAGACTCTGATTTGCATGGATTGAGGAGGGCCCACTGAGCCCAGTCCGAGGCACCCACCGATCTTGCTTAGCTCCCGCTGACTTTTGCCGGTTTGGTGGAGGCCTGGCTGTTTCTGCTGGATCATGCTGCTGCGGCTGCTGCCACTGCCGCTGCCGCTGCCACTGCCGCCGCCCTGCCGCTGCTGCCGCCCGCGCTGCTGCTGCTGCTGCTTTGTGTTTGCTATCCTGACACTGCTGAACTGGACTGCTGGTCTCTTGACAACAGATTGGAATCGCCCCAAAGAACTAAGAACTACTTCTAAAAAGGTCCACATCCCTTGTCCTATTTACCATCCCTACTTCATCTCATTCAACCTGTATGGCTAATACAGACTCTAAAGTTCTTCTGATGACATGGGCCACTGCAATCTTCAAAGGATGGGAACTAAAATGATATCTTCTGAACCAAATCACCTGCCCACTTCTCTACTGAGATGCCCAGCTGCTGAGCCCAGGAAAATACATGCATCGCTTCCTCCACAAACTCATAGGACCAAATTTGATTGGTCCCTCACAACAGCGCAGCACTTAGTATTTTCCCAGGTGGTTCCCTTTCTCTGTCTACCAAGTTTGGCAGAATTCAATCTCCTATCCTCTCCCCAGTCCCTGACATTATCGTATGACTGGAACTAGAGAGAATATTGACTTTCCCACACTGAAGTGGCTTGAGTAGACACCCAATAACTGCCTCTCTGGGGGTCTAGAGCATAGAGAAGTTTTCATATGTGTTTGTTGGCTTCCACTATTTAAATATTCCCATATTTGGAGATTCCACATGTGATTTTTTGTACCCCCTTTTTCTTTTTAAAAGAATTATTTATTTATTTATTTATTTATTTATTTATTTATTTATTTTTTGAGACAGGGTTTCTCTGTATAGCTTTGGCTGTCCTGGAACTCACTTGGTAGACCAGGCTGGCCTCGAACTCAGAAACCCGCCTGCCTCTGCCTCCTGAGTGCTGGGATTAAAGGCCTGCGCCACCAGGCCCGGCTTTATTTATTTATTTTTATGTATATGAGTACACTGTAGCTATCCTCAAACACACCAGAAGAGGCCATCAGATCCCATTACAGATGGTTGTAAGTCACCATGTGGTTGCTGAGAATTGAACTCAGGACCTCTAGAAGAGCAGTTGGTGCTCTTAACCACTGAGTAATCTCTCCAGCCCTAACCCCGCCCCCTTTTTAAAAGATTTATTTATTTTATGTATATGAGTACACCATTGCTTTTTTCAGACACACCAGAAGAGGGCATCAGATCCCATTACAGATGGTTGTGAGCCACCATGTGATTTCTGGGAACTGAACTCAGGACCTCTGGAAGAGCAGTCTCTTAACCGCTGAGCCATCTCTCCAGCCCCCTTTTTTTCTATTGCAATAAGCAACACCTCTAAGTTCACCTTGAAATGTATGAGGGAACTAAATCAGAGAATGAATGGCTTCCTCACTGCTAACAGTGCAGGAACATAGAAGGTTGGTCTCCAATTATAACACCTAGCCTCCTGAGGAAGGAATTAATGGTGAAGCTAAACAGCAGCTAATCTCATGATAATACCCATAAATTGTTTTAAACATCTACATTGTTTCTTTTTGATATCTTGATTAAACAACAACACATAGAAATGTGCTTATGTGAGCCCATCAAGAAACACTTGGGTCTCCTAACCACCAATTCCCAATGCCCTGGTTTTCCTTCCCAGTTGTTAATATGATTATCACAGAACAGACAGAACTAGGGAAGTTCAAAAGTGAGAAAGAGCTGCTTACGGGCTTAGCAGATTAGTGAAATCCCTTCCTATAATTTCCTTCCCCTAATGCATGCTACACATCGCTGAACTGTCTTATTTTTGTTTTTGTAATGATTTAACATATTAGGATTTAGATGTCTGTGCACAGTGGGCGCTTACTGAATACCTATTGAATAGATGGTGTCTGTCCCCCTCTGAGGAACTTCATCACAGGGACTTTTGCAGGGAAGGAATCACAAAAAGAGGACTTTAGACTAAGTGACTATCAAAGGAGTGGAATTCTGTGGGTCTGGGCATATTATTTGTTTCTGAAATATTTGGCCAGTCGCTCCGTAGCTGCCCCAAGCTGCATTGGCTTTAGCCTTGCTCCTTTAGCCAGATTGATTGAAGTTTGTCACTTAATTCTTTTATTAGCCCCATGATGCTGACCTTCGTAGGTGATCTAGCCGAGTGTGTACCACACTCCCTCACAGATGATAAAGCTGTAATGGATAAAATTTGGTGAAATTATAATTAGAAACACCAACAGATTCATTCTTTCTAATATTTATAATTTGCCCTTTATCCTTTTTCTAAGGATAACCTATGTGTAGTAAGCGATTTATATTGCCTTTTAAATGTTCACTTATTTGTTTTTGTGCATGCATGCTTATGCGTGCACTTGTGGAGGCCAGAGTACAGCTTGCTGCAATTGTTCTTTCTTTCTGCCTTGTGGACCCAAGGGACTTGAATTCAGATCCACCAGGTCTTGCATTCTTATACCACTAGTCAAGCATTTTTATACACACTGAGCCGTCTCGCTCACTAGCCCTTGCCTTGATTTGAATTCTGACAATTTTCACACCTCTTATGATCGATCTTTTTTGTACTTTCCAAGAATCTTTTCTCCTCTGGGAACACTGGCCCGAAGACTCCAAATTACTGATAAAGAAAGCACGCATCCATTTATATCTAAGAAAGCACACGTCCATTTATATCTAAGAAAGCACGCGTCCATTTATATCTAAGAAAGCACGCATCCATTTATATCTAAGAAAGCACGCGTCCATTTATATCTGCCCCCAGCTATTGGACAGAAAACAGAATCAGAAAAATATCCGCTTCCGAGAGGAAGATTTGAAGTGGGGAAAAAAATAACTTCACTCTTTGGAGACCACACGGCAAGTTCTCCAGGGTGTATTGTGTGGAGCTTCCAGGCAGGGTAGAGATAGCAGAGGGATGATAAGGTGGAGCCAGGTGTGTGAGCTTCGTTGAGGATGATGAGAAGGACCTAGGAGTTTCTATATAGGGAAAAATTTTAACTTATGAAGATTTTAAGAGTCTGGCAAGATGGCTCTATGAGCAAGGGTGTTTATTCCTAGGCCTGATTACCTGAGTTTACTCCCTGGAACCCACGTAAAAATGAATGGCAAGAACTGGCTCTGGCAGGTTGTCCTCTGTCATCTCTGGATACATAGTATAATATAAACTTTAAAAAATGTTTACATTTGTACCTGGTGCCCTTAAAATATTTTATTATTTATTTACTTACTTACTTACTTACTTACTTACCTGTGTGTGTGTGTCCATGTGTGTGTGTGTCCATGTGTGTGTGTGTGTGTGTGGTGTGTCCGTGCCACAGCATGTGTGTGGAAGTTAGACAACAACTTGTCTTAGTCGGTTCTCTCCTCCTCCATGTGGGCACCAGGGATCAGAGTCAGGTTGTCAGCCTTGGTGGCGGGTCCCCTTACGAGCTGAGCCATCTTGCCAGCTTTTAAAATGCTTGGGAGAACACAGACCAAAATTTCTCTTCAGAATGGTTTTTATGCAGCAATGTCATTCTGCAATTGTTCTACAGAAGCCCCTGCTTTATAAAAAGCTTCTCTGTGCTCATTTATAATAGCTGCTTTAAAACATTTTTTCAATGTATTTGTTCACTTTATATGACGAGTACCCTGTAGCTCTCTTCAGACACACCAGAAGAGGGTGTCAGATCTCATTACAGATGGTTGTGAGTCACCATGCGGTTGCTGGGAATTGAACTCAGGACCTCTGGAAGAAAATGGTCAGGGCTTTTAACCACTGAGCCATCATCTCTCCAACTCTGTAATAGCTGCTTAAGGGAGCAGTTAGAACGCAGAGAAATGAACAGCAGGAGCACAGATCTTGTTTCGATCCTATCGGGTGCCTTTTTCACGGTCAGGAAGGTACAAAGCTGAGCGAGCTATGTTCTCTGTCCTCTAAGATCGTTGTCTTAAAAAGAGGAGAACAAAATGTCATCAAACATTCAGTCACAATCCTGACGTAACCAAGGTTTATCTAGTACATTCCACGAAGAGCCAAAGAGTTGCTCTCCAAGGGAAACACACGAACACACACGAACACACACACACACACACACACACAC
>NC_034602.1:57249029-57253478 GCF_900095145.1 Mus pahari
TTCGGAAGAGCAGTCGGGTGTTCTTACCCACTGAGCCATCTCACCAGCCCCCATGGTTCTTTCAAATGTTTAACTTTTATTATGAACATAATTAACAATTTATACATTAGTTAAAGGTCATCTGATCTTTAATTCAGAATTATGAATCAAACAAACAAACAAACAAACAAACAAACAAACAAACAACAAAAAAAGCCGAGGTGTAGAGACCTGCCATCTACTCTACCGTACCCTCTGCTTCAGTAACGTCCTTCCTCATGATGAGTCAAGACCTAGAAGTGTTTTGGTGTTTTTCTTCGGCACCCAGGAATTTCCAGGGACCTAAAGGATAGGCCTAGGTGACTTGTCAGCAGGTACCCTCTTGCATCTTAGTATTGGTAAAGGTCAGGCCTATCAGTGTGAGCAGAGCCCCAGGTCTGACCTCTAGCACCAGAGGAAGGATGTGTAAACGTGTCAAGGTCAAGAGTATGCTATGCGTGTGGGTCTCTTCAGTGTTCTAAAACAGAATCTTCAGCTAAGGAATTACAGAGGCCAGAATGAACTCTCTCTCGTCTCCTCGATCACCACAACTAGTGGTCAACAGATTGATTAAATGTGACTCTGTAGTGGAAAAAATGAAGTTTATACCCTAGAAAGAACTTATCTAAAAATACCAGTAATTCCAATGTTACAGAAGCTGAGATAAGAGGATCTGGAGTTCAAGGCTAGATGTGGGGCATTGGGCTATACACAGACAAGTCTGGTCTCCAGTCGAGTTGAGGTCTGAACCCTGGTAAAACCTGGTGGTGGTAATTCCCACCTACATGGGATGGAAGGCGTTCCCTCATGTCTCCTGGACCCCTGGCTCCTGTCGAAGTTACTGCCCCCACAGCCCCCACAGGAGAAGCGTGACTTTTAGTGACAGTACACAATGTCCCAAGCTTCTGACCTTCAGCCTAGACTCCTCCCTGTTACCTAGCAACAACAAGATAACAAGCCCACTATAAGAGGAGCTGCTTGGCCCCACCTCGCTCTCTTAAGCTTTTACTTTCTTTACTCTCTAACCTCTTACTCCAACCTCTTACTCCCTCTAACCTCTTACTCTCTCTAACCTCTTACTCTCTAGACTTCCCTCGCTCTCTCTTTCCCCCTTCTCTCCTCTTGGCCATGGCCAGTCTCTCTCTCTTTTACCTTCTATCTTTCTCCCTGCCTTTTTACAATAAAGCTCTAAAACCATATTGTGTCTCTGGTCATCAAGGCCCGCTGTGCTTGGACGATGGGACGGGCTTTCTTCTAAAGAGCCGCTTCTGACCTCCCATCAGAAGACCTTCCTGTGCTCCAGCCACGGACCAGACTAAGGCCTCTTGCCTGCGTGGGAACCTCTCCCTGCCCTCTTTCCGTATCTCTGGGGCCAAGAGTGTTGCCCTGGAGCCCCTATTCTGTTCTCATCTTCTCTGCTGTGTCCAGCGTGGGATGCTGTAGACTGAGACCCTGGTACGGGGGCTGCCCCTTGTCCACCCCCCACTGAGTGGGGTCAGTGGCTTCACTCAGCCAGATGCCCACCCGGGGCCAAGTGGAAAGCATCAGGCGTCCTCCCAAGTCCGCCTGCCCAGAGCACAGGAACTCTGGCCGGACGCAGGCACTCTCTCCTTTCCCCCTCTTCCCCTCCACCCACAGCCCCACAGACAGACTAGACTAAAAAGCCAGACTCTGTCCTTAGAACAGAATAAAACACACAAGCAAAAGCCCATAACCCATCAGCGGCTTCGGCGACAGAAAAAGTCCAGACAGGAAGCCAGATGTGAGACAGACTGGGTGAGGGCAACATTTCATGTTGAAGCCGTGGAGACAGAACTCAGACTTAGCAAGTCTAAATAACTGTGCCAGGGCCACACAGACAGGACCCCCCCCCCCATCTCAGAAACAAAACCAGAAACCAAACCAGACAACAACAAAACAACTGTGCCGCTTAGAGTTCAAGGAAGCCTTTCCCGAGTCACAGGTGTTTCAAACAAGGTGGCAAAGGCGTGTGGAGCTGTGCCAGCTTGGCATGCCTAAGGGCGGAGAAATTACATATCTTGAGATTTAAGGGGGCATCTGGTCAGTTTTCTAGAAACCCAAACAGTCCATTAAAAAAACAAAAAACAAACAAACAAACAAAAAAAACAAAGACAACAATTGACCAGCAGATGGCCCCCTGAGTCCAGTTTATAATGAAACATACACGTGGCCCTAGTAACAAATCTTATTGAGGGTTTTGTTTTTGGTTTTGGTTTTGGTTTTTTGTTTTTCAAGACAGGGTTTCTCTTTGTAGCCTTGGCTGTCCTGGAACTCACTCTGTAGACCAGGCTGGCCTCGAACTCAGAAATCCGCCTGCCTCTGCCTCCCCAGTGCTGGGATTAATGTCTAGTTTGATCAGTTTTTCATGGGGTGGAGGAATTGAACATTTTTATTTAGTTCTATACAAATGTTCAATAGGCCTCCCCTCCCACTTCATGCCATGCTTTGTGGTCATGCTCAGGTTTGTTGTCACTGACATGCCTGTTGGCACATATTTGTGGAGCTATTTATGTGCTATTGCGTCTTTCTGTGTCTATGATGTATTTTGACCATATGCAGCCTCTGTACCCCTCTCTTGTCCCCCCTCCACAATCCCCAGAACCCTTCCCTTCCTACTGTTTCCCCAATGTTTTGATATGTGTACATATATAATGTGCAATGACCAAATCAGGGTAACTAGGATTTCTGGTTTTTTTTTTGTTTTTTTTTAATCATTTGTTTGTAGTCTGAGCCTCTCTTCTAGTTCTTCTCTAATACATAACAGCTTGTATATAGTATAAGCACCCTACTGTGCTGCAGACTCCGAAACACACCCTGCCTGTAACACAACATGATACGGTTCTGTCCATTTTTGTGCAAATGGAAGGGTTTCATGCGGTCTGATCACATTCCATGTTGTGTGTATATGTATGTGGGGGCATCACATCTTCTTTTTGGTTTTGTTTTCCTTTTTCTGTAACACGTCTTTATTCAGCCACATGATCCTTAAACTTAAAATTCAAGTGAAGAATAAGTAGAAACTTAATTTTTCATGTTTCATCTCTGTAGTTAGAAACATAATTAAATGTTGGGACAGTGTATAATAAGCCCTGACATTTCACAAGGGAATCCTGTGTCTATTAGACTATACATGCTGAATATTAGGACAAGGCTCTTCCATTAAATATCATATCTTACCGTTTTCATAAAGTGAATAAGATGCAGATGTCAGAATATTTTGACTTTTTAAAACCAAAACATACCCAGGAGATATAACTCAGTGGGTAGAATATTTGTCTAGCATGCATGAGGCTCTGGGCTCAATACCCAGCCCCATATCAACTGGGTGCGGTGACAAACCTATAATCTCAGCATTTTGGAGAACTGAGGCAGGAGGATTAGAATCAAGGCTGTCCTCAGCAACAAAGCTCAAGGTCAGTCAGCCTAGGCTACAGCAAACCCTGTCTTAGAGGCCAGCCTAGGCTACAGCAAACCCTGTCTCAGAGGCCAGCCTTGGCTACAGCAAACCCTGTCTCAGAGGCCAGCCTCGGCTACAGCAAACCCAAAGGAAAGGATTAAGAGTACACCACGTGGGACCAGCACTCCTAATGAGACTATTGATCAGTTGAAATTTTAGACTTGCCACAATTAGCCTTGCTAAAGGATCACATTTTTAACTTACTGGGTTTTGTACATACAGGATATTCTCTATAGTACTTCGTTGTGGTTTTAACATAATCCCACAATTTATTGGTATTTATCTTATTTGTCTGTGTTCCACGTTATCTCTTCCTCTTAATCCATGTCTTTAAAAATAAGTATGTTGGACATGTGAAAAAAAAAGTGAGGACAGAAAGTGCTGTAATGGGAATTAACCACGTGCTGGGCGTGGCGGCACATAACTTAACCTCTGTGCTCAGGAGGCAGAGACTGGATCCCTGTGAGTTCTAGCCCAGCTGGAGCTACATGGTGAGACCCTGTCTCGAACAAACCCAAAAGACCATACACTTTGCTGTGAGGCTGATGACTGCAGACACACAGGGTGGGGGTGGGAGACATACATAGAAGGCTTCTGTGACCAGGCCTACACGCACCCAGCTCACCCCCTCAAAAAAGTAACAGCTTAGACGAGAAGGGATGGAAAAATGATAAGGATGCTGAAGTGTAGCTCTCCACAATTCATGACTTCTGATGGGGTGGGGTGGGAAGAAATCAGTGTTATTTAAAGGCCTGGCTACTGGAGTTTGCCCATGCTCCAGTGAGTATGCGGGCAACACAAATGTGGCTTGTTTCCTTCCTCCTCCTCCTCCTCCTCCTCCTCTTCCTTCTTCTCCTTCTCTTCCTCCTCCTCCTCTTCCTCCTCCTCCTCTTCCTCCTCCTCCTCTTCCCCCTCCTCCTCTTCCTCCTCCTCCTCCTCTTCTTCCTCCTCCT
>NC_034602.1:57253543-57279050 GCF_900095145.1 Mus pahari
TCCTCCTCCTCCTCTTCTTCCTCCTCCTCCTCCTCTTCCTCCTCCTCTTGCTCCTCCTCCTCCTCTTCTCCTCCTTTTTCTCCTTCTCCTCCTCTTCCTTTTCCTTCCCCCTTCCCTCTTCTCTTCTCCTCCTCCCCTCCCCTTCCTTCTCTCCTTCTCCTCCCCTCCTCCTCTTCTTCCTCCTCCTCTTCTTTTGAGGGGAGGAGATCACAAAGATGGAAGGAAAGACCTAGGAGGAATAGGAAGTGAGTGTGGTTGCTGTGCATTATGTGAAATTCCCAAATAATAAAAATCTTATATTGGCAAAAAAACCCTATTTCAAGAATCAATAGTAAGCCGAGGCCCAGTGTTTAAGATGACCCATTTAAGCCCCTTGCATCTCATATTCCTCCTGCCTTCTGTAGCAAGCACCAGTGGAACTGGACATAGCTTTCTTTTTTTTAAATATTTTTAAACTTTATTTATTCTCTATGCGTGTGTGTTTTGCCTGTATGTATATCTGAATGAGGGTGTCAGACCCCCTGGAACTGGAGTTACAGATAGTTGAGAACTGTCATGTAGGTGCTGGGAATTGAACCTGGGTCTTCTGGAAGAGCAGCCAGTGCTCTTAACCACTAAGTCATCTCTCCAGCTCCTGAACATAGTTTTCTATGTCCACATTAAATTTAAATAAGTAATCAAATATTACATGGATAATTTATACTAGAACTCTCAGTCTACTTATTTTTTTTTAGAGTTTATTTATTTATTAAATGTAAGTACACTGTAGCTGTTTTCAGACACACCAGAAAGAGCATCTGATCTCATTACAGATAGTTGTGAGCTATCATGTGGTTGCTGGGATTTGAACTCAGGACCTCTGGAAGAACAGTCAGTGCTCTTAACCTCTGAGCCATCTCTCTAGCCCCCTAGTACTCTCAGTCAAATGTAAGGAATGTTAATATATAAATATTTCAAATATTCTACCTCCTGAGGGAAACCATTCTTTAGGTTCCTTTAACAGGCAGAAAGCCCTAGCTGTCTAATTCTGAATTCTGTATCATTTCCACCTTAACGTTCTGATCACGTTACAGAGTGTAATTTAGACCAAGACTACCTATTTTTATTACCCAACTTTCACAACAACTGAACGCATAGACTTATTGCTATAGTTACCTGTTTGTGCTGTACACTGAAATTTAATATGTTTTTCTGTAGCCTTCACTTCTAGTACAAGTCTACAATGTGGCCATAAGCCAGAAGAGCTAAGCAAGCAGGGTTATAATCACTTACACACATGATTAAAATAACTAGTAACCATGACTTTGCTAACACAGCTGCCTGCCTAAGTTCTCCTTAAGGAGTATGGCTTTTCTTTTTTTCTTTTCTTTTTTTTTTTTTTTGAAAAAGGTTTCACATATGGAACCATTATGATTTAATTTTTTTTTTTTTGGAGTATGGCTTTTCTTAATTAATGTCATTTTCAGTACAGCCAAGTGCCACACATTGAACTACTATATAAAAAGAAGTTCCTCAAACTGTAGTCTGAAAGACAATACTTAAAAGTTTATAGCTATCTAGCATCTCATATCCCCTGCAGATTAGAATGTACCACTGTGTGGTAGATAAACAGTAAAACTTATCATGACCTCCAAGTAAACTTCCGTATTTGTAAAAAGCTCTGTGACCATAGCATTTTTGCTCAGCATCTTAGAAAAAGAGAGATGTGTAATAAAAATGAAGATAAAGATCTAGCAGAACCGTTTTAGAGTGTGTGTTTTGTATCTGGAAAGAATAGAGAAGGTCAATCAATATAGATATGTACAGAGATATCAATAATGAAAAAATGGAAGGTGCCAAGATCTGAGTTCCCCAACTGTCGTGTCGTGACGGCCAGTCCCTGGTCCTGTCTCTGTTTGTTTTCTGCTTTCAGTGCTGAACACAATGGCAAACAGAAAGTAAGATTTAATAAACACTTGTTCAAATCAGGGAAAGGGTTTGCATATAACAGGAAAACACTTTTCTGTCATTATGAATCCCCCCCCCTCACCCCCTTCACTTACAGGAATTCCCTTGAGTTTTAGTTGGATGCATTTCCCAGCCTTTGTTATTAAGCATGCTCTGTGACTAATTCTGGAGTGGAAACCAAGCAAAGTGATGTGTGCATCTTTCCAGCCCTGTCCTTGGAAGGCATTGGCATGCCGTCTTCCTCCCCCTTCTCCCCTTTATCACTGCCTGCAAGTGGACTCGGGATGAGCCCTCTTACACCAACTTGACAATGATATATTCCTTGGGTGAAACCCCTAGGAGGAGCCTGGGTCCCAGAGAACTTTGTGTAGGAGAGTCAGACCAACAAGATGAGGATGGAGACGGGAGTGGGGTTGGGGGAGGGGATGGTGATGGGATGAAGACGGGGGATGAGGATGATTAAAACAGGGTCTCACTATGTAATCTGGGTTGGCTTTGAACTCCCTATACAGACCAGGCTGGGCACATGGAGATCTGTCTGCCTCTGCCTCCTAAGTACTGAGATTAAAGGCCAGTACCACCAAGCCAGTGCCAACAGGGTCTTGAGTGTCAACTTTCCATTGGGATTAAGTCCACTGTTATTTTGTATCTCTGGCTCAGCAACTAAATTTACATTCCGATAGAGGCAAAAGTCCAAAAAGGCCTAGTTTCAAGGATTTTGTAGGAGTTTACCAGGTAGACAAAAAGAAGAGACTTTTCAAGGTAAAGAGAATCCTCACGGGAGTGCAGGCTTCTGAGGTTGAGTCCTAGAGAGGTTGAGGCAGAAAAATCAAGATCTGAGTTTGGGGTTGAGGGAGTGGGGGGGGGTGAGGGGGGGAGCAGAGGAGAGGAAGGGGAGGCCAGAGGTGGAGGGAAGAAAGGGAAACCACACACACACACACACACACACACACACACACACACACACACGAGTGTGTTTAAAGATCCCAAGCAATTAAAGCAACAGGGGCCACCTACCAGAAGACCTTGCCTTTCTCCAAGATTTACTGAGTTGGTAAGATACTGCTAGCAGATGCAGGAGTCTTCCATGCCATGGCCTTTGGGCTAATTGCACAGGGATTACAAGAGAGAAAGAATGAAAGAAAGAAAGAAAGAAAGAAAGAAAGAAAGAAAGAAAGAAAGAAATTACACGAGTAATAAATAAATAAAGGGATTACAAGAGTAATAAATAAATAAATAAATAAATAAGCGAAATCTTGAGTCTCATGCCTAGACTCAGAATCCCCGATGATGGGTCCGGCATCTGCATTTTAACGGGGCTTCAGGTGCCTGAGAGTTAAACCGCCAGAACTACACCACCTACTTCAAAATATCTCTAAGTGTTTAAAGAAGGAGACCAAGCCAGAGTGCTCAGGAACCCTGGCCTGTGAGCTTCCAAGAGGGACTGAACGACTGTCACCCGCACACAAGAGTACAAGAAACTGGTGAAGAGTCACTTCTACCAGATCCCACCGGGAAAGCCTGGCGCGGAGCCCTTCCCCCGCCCCCTCCCGTTGCCATGGAGATCCGGGCACCCTGCGGGACCCGCCCAAGCCTCCGGGAGACTTGGCCGAAATTTCCGTATCCAGGGTCCAGTGTGGACCCAGCTCCTTGCTCCTTGCTGCCATACCCACTAGAGCTGCCTCACGAACTCCGGGACGGTCACGAGAAGTGACCCCTCAGGGATCCAGAGCTCCGCCTTCTTTCAGGGACCCGGAGAGAGCCGAGGGCTCCGCCTGAGCAGTGTCCCGGAGCGCGAGGGCGAGCCCCGAGGAGGCGGCGTCTCCCTCAGGGACCCTGAACGTAGCTGGCGCGGGCGCCGAGCGCTTTCCCCCGCCCGAACCCGGCGGGTGGTGTGGCTGCACTTAAACCAAACGGCCTCCGCGGGCCGCGGCCTCCCGGGGCTCCCGAGGGCCTGTTACCTCCTCCATCGCCCCAAGTGCAGAGGCTGCCTCTTCTTCAGCCCCAGAGCCCCGGGAAACATCCCAACCCCAGAGAAGGGCGGATTCGCGGAGAAGGTGATAGGACCTTTGATGCCGGGATGCTAGGGGGACCTAGTGGGTCTGTCCTTAATGGGCTGTGACAAAGGGTTCTGCTGCTGGTGATGGTGGTGCTGGTGGTTGTGGTGGTGAGGTTCTCCAGCTGTCTTCCCCCCTTCCCCCGTGCAAGTTTTCGTTGCAGTTGGGAGTATGGGATGTTCCGATGGGCTAGTACATGCCAAGTCTCTAAATTCACAAGAAAGGGGACATCAAGCAGGGCGGTAGTGGTGAATGCCTTTAATCCAAGCACTTAGGAGGCAGAGGCAGGCAGATTTCTGAGTTCAAGGCCAGCCTGGGCTACAGAGTGAATTCCAGGACAGCCAGAGCTACACAGAGAAACCCTGTCTCAAAAAACAAAACAGAGAGAGAGAGAGAGAGAGAGAGAGAGAGAGAGAGAGAGNAGAGAGAGAGAGAGAGAGAGAGAGAGAGAGAGAGAGAGAGAGAGAGAGAGAATATTAAGAGAGGTGCTGTAGAAACAGAGATTTACCAAGATAACCTCTTTTTTCTCAGAGACGATGCTTAACACTACAAGGATAGTGATCTCTCTGGACCACCTGATTTGAACTTGAAGCTTGAGTTATTGACATCA
Organism: Mus pahari; assembly: GCF_900095145.1. NCBI lineage: Eukaryota > Metazoa > Chordata > Mammalia > Rodentia > Muridae > Mus > Mus pahari. The sequence goes on from NC_034602.1 coordinate 57,258,158, forward strand.
GGGGCAAACATGCTGGACCCAACGAGTGAAAGGGACCCTTTTGACCAAGAAAACATGGAGGAGATCTCCCACCTCGCTTCCCTGGAGATGTCGGGGGATGTAGTCGCCAAGACAAACTCTACAACCGTCGTCCTAGAAAAACCCAGCTACCCAGACTTCGTGTACGTTAAGGCAGCGAACATTTTTCAGGGTATTCGGACCCAAAGGTCACCAGACAAAGTCATAATAAATTATGGAAGCGAACCCCTGCGGCCCTCCTCGACCCACACCGAGGATGAATCTTTTCAGCGCCTGTCCTATGAATTGGCTTTCAGCACCCTGAAGTGTGAGTAATAGCCGTCCTGAAGAGCAGCGCTGAAAGAAAGTAGCAAAGCCAGGCAAGGGTGGCTTATGCGCAGTTCAAGGTCAACCTGGGTCACAGAGTGAGATTCTGTTTCAGGAGGCAGGGGTGGGGTGGGGGTAGGATGGAGGGTGGGGGTGGGAATTGATGGAATACAGAATGCAGCCTAGCTCCTCAAACATGTGTGTATCTTTGGTCAGTCACAACAGTCTAAAAATGAAGGAGCCCTAAGTGGGGACTAGAGAATTCTACTGCACTTGTCCTTACTTAGATAGGCATAGTGTGGTCGTTAAAATGAACAGGAGCCGGCATGGTTGTATAGGCCTGTAATTCCAGCTGCTGAGCCTTGAGGATTTCGAGTTCCAAGCCAGGATAGGCTATAGAGCCAGGCCCTTCTCAAAAAGAAAAAGAAAAGAACAAACATCAAAGAAACCAGGGAAGAAGTCCATTAATGGAAGAGTGGGAATCTACCCTTTCATCATCCCCTCTCCCTCCATGTAGCTCCACCTTGTAGTTTATGTTCATGAGGTGTGACAGCGCCAAGGGAGACAGCGGAGAGACAGAAGAAGAAAAGTATAGTCTTTAAACAGTGAATACTATAACTAAGTCAACCCGATCAGGATTATTCAGTTCTTAGCCAATAGCTTTAATTTGGAGTGCCAAGTGTAAGCAGGATTCTCCTAATTTGCCTCCAAAGTGCCAGACTCAAATCTCCAGAGCTCCTTCATGGTAATTAACTGCCAACTCGCAAGGGTAAGGATAACTGTAGATAGGACATAACCAGATATTCCTACTCTGAGCAGAGCTGTCAAAGTGTGTGTGTGTGTGTGTGTGTGTGTGTGTGTGTGTGTGTAAAATCTTTGTAGATTTATTTATCTTTATTTTTGTCTATATGGGTGTCAAGTTTCCTTCACCTGCCCAAAACGTAGAATACATAGAATAAAGTATAGCTGTTATTTAAATCGCTATTTCAGAGTAAGAATGCTATATAACTTTAGATATCTAAAGCTAGTGCTTCCTGCATGATACGAAAGGCTGCCAGAGGTGAAGGGGTGACTGTTTCTGCAGAGCCCTGAAGAACAAGTGTAACACTGGCAACATCATGCACTGCTTTCCTGCATTCGGCCCTGCAATTTTGCAGTGACTCCGGTGGGCAATGTTTTAGAGCCCACACACACCTTCCGCGTCAGAAGTCTGTCACGCTTATAGAAATTATAGTTTCTGTGACAAAAACCGAGATTATTTTCCCTTATAAATGAAATGAGAATATTACTTTGTCTCCAAAGCTGGCAGCTTAAATATGTATAATGTTTTCCCAAAGATTTTTTTTTAAGATTTATTTATTATTATATCTAAGTACACTGTAGCTGTCTTCAGACACACCAGAAGGGGGCTTCAGATCTCATGATAGATGGTTGTGAGCCACCATGTGGTTGCTGGGATTTGAACTCAGGACCTTTCGGAAGAGCAGTTGGGGCTCTTAACCACTGAGCCATCTCTCCAACCCCCTTCCCCCTGCAAAGATTTCCTATGAGAATTATAGTCTCCACTTCAAAATTTGTCTTCTTTTGGTTTTCTCATTTCCCAAATAAAGATTGAAACCCACTGTCTACAATATCACTAAGTTTTGTTTCTCATGAATGGTGAATGGATTAAGGCTAGGGCTTACTTCCTGTTTGCCGTACTAAAACATACATGATGTTTATAGTTTAAGTGTATCATAAAATCCTCACAAACCTAGGGGAGGGTCAGAAATATGTTTACCAGTTTCCACGCAGTGCCTATGGAGTTGTTTCTCTGCCCTTTGCTGTGTGGACTACTGTCCTTACACAGATCCTTATGTGGCAACGCCTGTCATTTAGGTCTTAGATTAAGTATCTCATCTATGCCTTGATTAGTACCAGATAAAATTATGCCTAATGAAAGAAGTGCAAAAGAATAGAGGAAGAGAAACACTTCCCATCACAAGGCTAGCAAAAACCTTGGTAAGCAACACCAGCAGGAACGTTCAGATAAAGCAGCCTCTCTCACAAGCAGAACAAAATGTTAACACTTGATAATTTATACAACATGTCAGCAATACTTAAAACTGAAAAGAGAAAGATCATTTAGCATTTCAAATATTTTTATGTACATGGTTGCGTATGTAATGCTATCGGAGGCCAGAAGAGGGCACAAAATTCCCTTGGAAGTGGAGTTACAGCTAATTCTGAGCCACACAATTTGGGTCCTGGGAATCGAACCAGGATCCTCTGGAAGAGCAGTCAGTGCTCTTAACTGCCCAGCCACCTTTCCAGAGCACCTGTTTAATATTATTAGTTATATCTTCTTTAATGTCTTTCAAAGGTCATAAATTAAAGGTTAGAATTCCTTTACGACTACTTATTCAGATAGTGTTTTGAATCTATGTAGAACCTGAACTGTAAGAATGCAGGCTTCATAAAGATTATAACTGTCTCATCTTGCTGTTACAATTATGATTTATTAGCAGTTTATACAATTAGGAGGTGTATATTAGATATGAAAGTAATTTTACAACATTACTTAGAAAGCGTATGTAATGTAAAGTCTGTCTTTTCAGATTTGATATTTTGGGTAGCAGGCTTTTCCCTTGTCTTTCAGATCAAGATATTTTGGAAAGTATATTAATAGATAGCTATATCTTCTCAAGTACCACAATCGTAAGTAAACAACTTTTAGAATCAGTTGGCCTCATTATGTTGAGAAAGTACACAAACCCCCTCAGATCTAAATAATAGTTTGCATTATGTTGAGACTTCTTTAAATCTACGTTCTTTTCTACTTCTTCTTTTTTTGTTTGTTTGTTTGTTTGTTTTTCGAGACAGGGTTTCTCTGTGTAGCCCTGGCTGTCCTGGAACTCTGTAGACCAGGCTGGCCTAGAGCTCAGAAATCCACCTGCCTCTGCCTCCTGAGTGCTGGGATTAAAGGCGTGCGCCACCACGCCCAGCTCTTTTCTACTTCTAAGACTTTCGTTTTGACCTTGGCTCTATCATTGTGACTCCTATACCTCAAATTGTCTTTTTTGAGGTTTTCCTCTCAAACTAGATATTTTTTTCTTTTGAAGACCTTCTCTATTTCTAAATTTAACCATAAGGTGTAAAAATGATCATGTTCTTATCCTATTATGAAAAATAACAGGATAAAATATTTCTATCACCCATATTCTCTCTCACACTTGGGAGGTCAATCCCAAGACTTCATTCATCCTAGGCAAGCACTGTACTGAGTTACACCTCAAGCCCTTGGGCAGCGCTTCTTCAGCTTTCTTCATGTGTGATTCCCCTTGGTAGGCGAATCAGTTGAACAGTCTTGTCATTGTGATGCTCTATGACTTCCAAGATAGAAAATTTCAGCCCCGTGTCCTTTCTGAGAATGAAGAGACCATACCAGAAGTTCAAGAAGTAGAGAACCTTCTATACAGGTAAAAAGAACATTCATGTGAAACCAACATCAGCATTTTGATTTATGAAATATTTATGTAATATAGTTTATAGATACCTATGTCTCAAAAATTTTTGGAAAAATATAAGTGTTTTGAGTTCCTTTGCAAACAGTCACAGATAGTTTAAATATCTAACTTTAAATCAATTTGTTGTAAGATGTTGAATTGCATGATCCAAGGTATGAACAAGTGGGAAATCATTACAAATGTCTCATAGTTTTAGTATATGTATAAACTAAATTTAATTTGAAATAGCTACTATTGTCTTCCTATTGGCAGCCTTAAAAAAAACTAACATATAACAAATGAGAAATTCTAACATTATCCAAGAATTCACTGTTCTGTCAAACTGAAAAAAAAAATCTGTTTAGTTAAGAACAAACTAATGTGTCTTAGTTTCTTCTTTATCCTAAATATCAACAGGAGACTGCCATGTGGCTAAGCGCTTATGTCAAAGGGCGGTTAGGAAAGATAACAGATTACTAGTGAAGTCACTGGACATATAGTAAGTGGTCAGTGCATGATAAACATTACTGTGTGTTAATGGCACTGGGTGTGATGTCTTGAAGGTGTCCCCGGAATTCAGATGTTGAAAATTTAATTCTCATGTGGCAGTGTTGGGATGTAGAGCCTAGTGAGGGGTGCTTTAATCATGAGGGCTTTGCGTATGTGTGTGTGTGTGTGTGTGTGTGTGTGTGTGTGTGTGTGTAGACGGGTGCAGTACCTGTGAAGGTTACCGGTCAGTTTCCGATGCCTTACTCAATGATTCTGTTCCCACTTAAGTTACAGGGTAGCTCACTGATCCGGTGAAGGTGGTTGGGCCAGCCAGCCCCAGCAATCCTCCTGCCTCTGCTTGCTGAGCATTAGAATTATAGGCAAGGGATGCTGCATCTGGCTTTTTTTTTTTTTTTTACATGAGTGCTGGGTGTTTGAACTTAGGTCCTCATGTCTGTACAGTATGTAATTTACCTACTCAGTCATCTTCCGGTCCCCATTCTTTCCCCCTTTGAAATGGGTTCTCATGTAGCCCCTGATTAGCTCGGAACTGGTCACATGGCTGAGAACAACTTTGAACTTTTGATTCTCCTGCTCCCATCTCCCAAATGCTGGGATTACAGGCTTGCACAGGCACCCCTGGAAAATGCAGTCATTGAAGGGTTTGTAGAAGCTGGAGTGCAGTTGAGTAGAAACGTGCTTTTCTAACATGTCCAAGGTCAGGAGCTCAATTCTCAGCACTAAAAAAAAAAAAACCCAAACAAACAAACAAACAAACAAAAAAGAAAAAAGAATAGGAAAGGAAAAAAGTTTCTGAATGAGTTTCTGCTTAGACTTGTCCTTCGTGCTTCAGCCTGACTTCCCAGCAGATTTTTTTTGTTGTTGTTGTTTTTCTTTTTCTTTTTCTTTTTCTTTTTCTTTTTCTTTTTCTTTTTCTTTTTTCTTTTTGGTTTTTCGAGACAGGGTTTCTCTGTGTAGCCCTGGCTGCCCTAGAACTCATTCTGTAGATCAGGCTGACCTCGAACTCAGAAATCCGCCTGCCTTTGCCTCCGAAGTGCTGGGATTAAAGTCATGCGCCACCACTGCCCGGCACTTCTGTTCTTTATAAATTACCTACTTTGGGATATTTTTGCTTTGGAGGCACAAAATAATATTCCAATAAACTGTTAGGTATAGGTTGAACTTTTTATTCAGTATTACTGCGTGCATCTGATGTGTGTGTGAGAGTGCAGAGGCTCATGTGCTACAGCGTGTGTGTGAATGCCAGAGTGCGTCTGCGGGTTGCTTCTCTTTTTCCACCATGGGATCTAAGGACCAAACTTTGCGGACTGAGCCATGTCGCTGGCCCAGCTATAGCCTTTGCTGTTATACTATTTGTTGTTATGTTATATTAACTATTGAACTTTAGCACCAGAGTGTAGCAACAACAGTCTTGTAGAAAGAACAGTCTGTAAGAGTTGTCAGTATACCTAATTTTATACTTAGCAAAAATTTAAGTCGCTTCAGTTAAATTATTAAATGTCAAGACCAGAAGATTCTGGTAATAGAATAATAATAATTGTTGCTGTTTTGAATGCTTGTCTCATTTGCTGCTCTAAGAAGTGACCTTATTACATAAGGTCTTTACATAGTGACCTTATTAGTTGGTTACTATAAAGGGACCTATATAGTCCCTTTATGTAGTAATGCCTATGTCCATCATAACCATGAGATGTGGGATGGAGAAGAGAAAGCAATTATCTGTATGTCCTCTTTGTACTATGTGTACTATGTGCCAGCTTCCTTTTCCTGGTTTCTGTCTTTTGCTTTTGGTTTTATAAAACCACCTCACTGTCTGTATCTGTTTTTGAGCCAGCTGCTTTCCAGGTGCACATAGAGAACAGGTTCAGAGGCCGATGCAGCAGCATGCTATGGGGTAGCCTTAACTTTGTCTTCTTGTGTTTCGCTGGGTCTCTCTTCAGGCATTAAGAAATTCTCATGGGGGCTGGAGAGATGATGGCTCAGTGGGTAAGAGCCCTGACTGTTTTATTCCAGAAGGTCCTGAGTTCAATTCCCAGCAACCACATGGTGGCTCACAACCATCTGTAATGGGGTCTGATGCCCTCTTCTGTTGTGTCTGAAGACAGCTACAGTGTACTGGCATACATAAAATAAATAAATAAATCTTTAAAAAAGAAATTCTCATGGCCATCACAACATAGTCTCAGACTGGCTGATGGGAGCTCAGGTTTGCTGAGTTAGCCAGGAAAGCCACAGCACTCCAAGAAAGACCAGTGTGTGATCCCATCAGCGACAGACTAGGTGACAACACTAGCCAAAGCCTGGCGCATGAAGCCAGAGATCAGAAGGTATTACTGCTTAATTAAGAACTTCTGAATCCCATGTTCCCTTTCCTCACAATATACTGCACCCTCCTTACAATATACTTCACCCTCCTTTGGACCATAACACGGATCTGGCTGCATTGCTACTGATATACCCACCACCCCTACCCTAGGTTTACGTAAAACCAGGTCTAGTGGTCCATGCCTGTAATCCTGGTACATGCGTGGGAAACTGAGACAGAAGGATTGTATGTGCCAGGCCAGTATGGGCTACACAGTGAGGCCCTGTTCTTTAAAAACCTTCATAAAATGCAAACCTTATTTGAAATTAGTTAGTCACATTCATGTTTGTTATTATGCACAACTCAACAATATACTATGTAAGAAATGTCTGCATTTAATTATCGAGTTGCAGAGAATAGCAGAGCAATATAGGAAAAATATATGTATGAAGATGAAGGCATATGGGGGGCTGGAGGGATGGCTCAGTGTTAAAAACTCTCACTCTGCTCTTACAGAGGACCTGAATCCGGTTCCCAGCACCTGCTTAGATAGCTCAGAGGATCTGGTGTCATCTTCGGACCTCTGCCAGGTTACACTCATGCGTACAATGCCCCCTTCTCAGATACACATACAAATAATGAAAAAAAAAATTTAAATCGTTTTAAAAGATACAATTACACTTTTTTTTTTTTTTTGGTAATGATCTGTATGGTTGAAGTTGGTTTCAAACTCCTAAGCTCAGGTGACCCTCCTGCCTCAGTCAGCAGGTGCTACCATGCCAAGCAAAACCAAAGTCGTTTAACTAAGGCTCTTAGCTTTCGAGAGGCTGTACCAGTTAGCCTGAGCACGAATGGAGAATGTTCTGATAGAGGGAGGTGCTCCCACGAGGCCTCTGGGCTCTTACCCCTTTCCTACTGCTTCGCTCTTAGTTACTGTTTCATTCCCTCATTCTTTAACGTTCTGCCTTCTACTCCACTTCCCTAGCCCATGCTGGGAAAGTCCTGTTGACCCTCGTGCCTGCATGTTTATGGTACAGTTGTGTGGCTGTTTCTTTTCTTTTCTATTCTTTTCTTTTCTATTTTTAAAAATATTTATTTATTTGTATTATGTATGTGAGTACACTGTAGCTGTCTAGATGGTTGTGAGCCTTCATATGGTTGTTGGGGGTTGAATTTTTAGGACCTCTGCTAATTCTGGTCTGCTCGCTGAGTCCCTGCTTGCTCTGGCCCAAAGATTTATTGATTATTATACACAAGGACACTGTGGCTGTCTTCAGACACACCAGAAGAGCGTGTCAGATCTCACTAGGGGTGGTCGTGAGCCACCACGTGGTTGTGCTCATTTCTTTTCTTAGACTAACTCATTAGCTCTAAATTCCTGTCAGAGGATTTCCCAACTGTTCAACCTCAAGTCTTCCATGTTACAATGAAGGCACTACCATCTACCTACATACTTAGTTTAAGGCCCCCTCCCCTCCCCTCGGCTATACTCAGTGATGGCTAACACATCAAGTCCTCAAGTCCGATGGCTCCGATTCCAAAACACATGCTGAATCTCTTCATTCATTTGCAGTTTTACTACCGCTATCCAAAGCCATGCGCTACGAATTAGACTCTCCATTGGATTCCCTGGTTAATTCTTCCTTCTCCATGATCTGGTCCACAGGGCAAGTAAAGTGAAGTTTGCTTATTTTTGAGGCAAGGCCTCTTGTCTCCCAGGCTAGCCTTGAACTTGTTGTGTAGCTGAGTCTGGCCTTGAACTCATGATTGCTTTGCCTCCCACCTCTCTCTCAGTTGTTGAGATTACAGCTGTGTAAAACCCTGATTGATAAGAGTGATATATTTTAGCTGGGCGGTGGTGGCGCGAGCCTTTAATCCCAGCACTCGGGAAGCAGAGGCAGGCGGATTTCTGAGTTCGAGGCCAGCCTGGTCTACAAAGTGAGTTCCAGGACAGCCAGGGCTATACAGAGAAACCCTGTCTCGAAAAAAAAAAAAAGTGATATATTTTAAGATGTAACTCTGCTGTCAAAATAGAATATCATGGATATTTAGAAAATGTGTGGAATAAACGAGGAAAGGGTTCTAGCTGTTATACAAGAAACAACATAGATATCTGATCCCCGAGAGGACAAAAATGAGTAAGCTGAGCCTTAAAACAATCTTGGCCTTATGCCTAGAGGGACTTTCCAACTTGTGATAGAGGAAGTGGAAAACAGGCATCTCCCTGAGTTAAGAAAGCAGAGATCAGTTTTAAAGGCCGTAGTGACTTGTTTTTTCTTTATTCTAAGTGGTAATGCATATTAAATGATTTGTAAATATTAAGCTAACTATGCAGGCAAATTACGTTTGCTCCGATATGTTCTTTTTCTTATTTTCTCATTACCCATTATGCCCCCAAAGTGTGTTATTTGCCAGAACATCCCTTAAACCATCCTTTAAAATGAGTTTTTCCCTCATGCTCTTTTTCCTGGCCCTTCTTTGGAATGAATCTCTTTGACCAGTTAACCTTTCTAGTGAAGAATCTGAAACAGGTTGTCTGTATAGGATTTTATGATTTTTCCAGTGGGAGGTTATCTCTAAGCATCAAGAAATTGTTCATTTTGGAACTGGGGAAGACATTGGCTTAGAAGCCAAATACATTGGAGTCAGAGGCTAATCACAGGGTATCTAAGGGAACAGGATTTTATCAGGCTGACAGCTACATTTCTTGTCTCTACAATCTGCTTGCTTATCACCCCCAATGAACTTCTTGTATAATCAGACCAGTAGATGCTATTAACCACTGCTGTTGCTGACGTGGACACCAGTAGGCCAGCCTTGGGAACCTTTTCCAGGAAACCAGCAGAAGCTGCATCATGAGATATCTTGTAGAAGGGGCCTCCACTGACACGTGCCCCAGGACTGCCCTCAACACCCCAACATGGAACCTAAGACATCTGGAAAGATGCACAACTTTCAAAGGGTGCTCTGACCACCACACTGTAGCATGCCTGGCTGGATCGCAGCAATGACTGTTGAGTAGAGAACACCTCAACTGTCACAGCTCCTGGAAGAGGCCACCAATTCCATGAGTGAAGTTAACATGAATGTGGTTCTGAGCCTATCCAAGGTCAAAGGTGGTAGAAAATCCACTATCTCCCCACCTATTCAATATAGTACTTGAAGTCCTAGCCAGAGTAATTAGACAACAAAAGGAGATCGAAGGACTACAAATTGGTAAGGAAGAAGTCAAAATGTCACTATTTGCAGATGATATGATAGTACATATAAATGACCCCAAAAATTTTACCAGAGAACTCCTAAACCTGATAAACAACTTCAGTGCAGTAGCTGGATATAAAATTAACTCAAACAAATCAGTGGCCTTTCTCTACCCAAAAGTTAAACAGGCTGAGAAAGAAATTAGGGAAACAACACCCTTCACAACAGTCACAAATAATATAAAATATCTTGGTGGGACTCTAACTAAGGAAGTGAAAGATCTGCATGATAAGAACTTCAAGTCTCTGAAGAAAGAAATCGAAGAAGATCTCAGAAGATGGAAAGATCTCTCATGCTCATGGATTGGCAGGGTTAATATAGTCAAAATGGCTATCTTGCCGAAAGAAATCTACAGATTCAATGCAATCCCTATCAAAATTCCAACTCAATTTTTCAACCAATTAGAAAGGGCAATTTGCAAATTCATCTGGAATAACAAAAAGCCTAGGATAGCAAAAACTTTTCTCAACAATAAAAGAACCTCTGGTGGAATCACCATCCTTGACCTCAAACTGTACTACAGAGCAATTGTGATAAAAACTGCATGGTACTGGTACAGTGACAGACAGGTAGATCAGTGGAACAGAATTGAAGACCCAGAAATGAATCCACACACCTGTGGTTACTTGATCTTTGACAAAGGTGCTAAAACCATCCAGTGGAAAGAAGACAGCATCTTCAACAAATGGTGCTGGCTCAACTGGTGGTTAGCATGTAGAAGAATGCGAATTGATCCATTCTTATCTCCTTGTACTAAGGTCAAGTCTAAGTGGATCAAGGAACTCCACATAAACCCAGAGACACCGAAACTTATAGAGGAGAAAGTAGGGAAGAGCCTCGAAGATATGGGCNCAGGGGAAAGATTCCTGAACAGAACAGCAATGGCTTGTGCTGTAAGATCAAGAATCAACAAATGGGACCTCATAAAATTGCAAAGCTTCTTTCTGTAAGGCAAAGGACACTGTCAATAAGACCAAGAGGCAACCAACAGATTGGGAAAAGATCTTTACCAGTCCAAATCCAATAGAGGGCTAATATCCAATATATATAAAGAACTCAAGAAGTTGGACTCCAGAAAACCAAACAACCCTATTAAAAAATGGGGTACAGAGCTAAACAAAGAGTTCTCAACTGAGGAATACTGAGTGGCCCCCTTCCACTCTTCCCTTGTCTTAGCTGGAACTGAACTCCTAGGAAATGTTTCTTGATTCCCATAGCAAGGGCCTTTTATTACACCATAAAATTTCGTTACACAATGAAATATGCTTTTACTTGATATTAGTACTTAGGACATTTCAAAGGGTTCTTTGTTTGTCCCCTGCTAGACTCTGAATTTTGTATGAATTCCTGGTCCATTCATTGTTTTCTGGAACTTAGACCAATGCCTGCATTATATACTAAGAAAACAAGTGTATCTGTTCAACAAATTCGTTACTATGTCTCTATGTTCAGGCATCCCTCTGTTTTCTGTTGCAACATCCTATCCTTAAGAACCTGTGATTTGTTGTCCCTTCTCTCTGGGGCTCTCTCCACCCTCTACTCAGTAAATGTGTCCCACCATTTCTGGTCTCCAGGAAATGTGTCCCGCCGTTTCTGGTCTCCAGGAAATGTGTCCCGCCGTTTCTGGTCTCCAGGTCTCTAGGGCACTGTGCTCTGTGCATGTGCGTCTCCTGTCTCCTCTCATGCTGTGTCTGGAGAACCCTTGCTCTCCATGTCTTCTCTTCTCTGTGGTCTGGATATTGCTGGATATTGCTGCCCTTTACTAATTAACTCAAGAAATCCCCTTGGGACAGATATCAATATATCTCTTCTTAGTACAATTATTATTTATGTATCTCATAGCAACCATCAGATTGCGCCGGGACTGTTTTCTCTGTCTTTTCAGTACCAAGCTGCCAATGACTTAAGGATCAGAATCCTTTTGGGGGGGCAGGGGGACCACAGGGTATCACTAAGTATTGACAGCTGGTTTGAAACTTGTCAGGTAGACCAAGACTGCTTCAAATTTGCAACACTCTTGTGTTTGCCTGTCTGCAGCTGTCATTACAAGCAGATGCCACTAGAGGCCCAAATTATCTTTTTAGTCATTATAGGTCCAGGTCTCATCACAGTACTTAGTTAATAGTGGTATAGGAATAAACATAATTATAATCTTCAGGGGCTGGAGAGATGGCTCAGTGGGTAAGAGCACTGACTGCTCTTCTGAAGGTCCTGAGTTCAAATCCCAGCAACCACATGGTGGCTCACAACCACCCATGAGATCTGGTGCCCTCTTCTGGTGCATCTAAAAACAACTACAGTGTATTTAGAATAATAAATAAATCTTAAGAAAAAATTATAATCTCTTGACTAGCCTGACTGTAATTTTCATAAGTATCTTTGCAACATTCTTGTTCATTAGCTACTAATTACTTACTTGCGTAGCTTAGAAAAGTTCCATATCTAAAGGCATGCTTCCAGCATTTGGTGGAAAGTTTGAACTCAGGTAATTTGATGCAGAGACTGGGCAGAGGAGAAAGATGGGGAGTGGGAGAGGAAGGGAGGGGGGAAGAAGGAGGGGAAGAAGAGAACAAGAGAAGAGAGAGAGGGATAAGATCATGCATATTAGGGGCTTGCAAAGAGTCGTATGTGTGACTAAGGATAGATTTATGGGAGGGAGCGGTGGGATTCTGGCATGAAGAGTTGGTGGTTGAGGCTAAATTACTGTATCCCAATACATCGTAATAAAGCTTACAGATTCTGTTCTATGGCTAATAGAATTCACTTAAGATTTAAGCTTTAGAAAGATATAGCGCTTAGAAAGGAATCTCTGACTGTGTGTATGAAAGGAAGCTGGTACAGGTAAATGAGACTGTTGGGCAGCTATAATAGCAGAAGTCAATTGGATAACGCACTCAACAACATTTATTATGGCAACCTTGACCTAAGTTAGAATTTGGAAACAATCTTTTTAGCAAAAACATTTTGTTATCAAGTATATACATATGTGTCCTATAGATAAGTGATATCTTTGTATGTTCTTTGGTGTGCATTAATATACTATCATTTTTAAGTGTCTCCTGCTATGATTCTATAACATTTAGATATAAAATTAGATACCACCAATTTATTTATAGCTCTAATAAGTGCACTGTTTGCCAAGTCCCCCCTCCTCAGGCGTTCCTGAGGAACCTACTAATTAAGGGTTTTATGTTGGTAAGTGGCTATGAAGTTTAGCCTAGGGAATCTGTTTTGAATAGCATAAGGAAAAGAAAGCAGCGTCCAGCACTTGGTGCTGAAAGGATAACCGGGTAACTCATTTATCAAGTTCTGTGCCCCGTTCTTTTGTTTGTTTGTTTGTTTTGTTTTATTCTGTTTTTAATTCACATCAAGCAAACCTCAGAGTGCACTTGGCCTTTTGTGACATCTGTTTCTTTCTCCTCCCGCCTTCATTTCAGTTATATTCCTACTGGGAACATTCTAAAAGACACACACACACACACACACACACACACACACACACAAATCCTGTTTGCACTCATTATACTGTATTCGGTCTTCACAGTGATACTAACATTTTTCTTTCCTCTTGTTTGGGATTTCGAGACATGGGATATTCAGAACTAAGCAGGATTTGATAGAGATTAATGGATTCTTTCAAGTATTATCAACATTATACTTTTGCCATCTTAACATTGTTAACCAGACTATAATCTCTCCCTGCTATGTGCTAGTCCTGGGCTGTTCTGGTTGGTATACGCACATTGACACTAAGGTAAGTTGGCTGCCTTTACAGATGGAGAAACTGAGGCCAAGAGAGGGAGCAAGTGACATTCTCAAGGTTACACATCTGGTGAGTGACAGACCCTGCACCCAGTTTGTTTCATCTGGCTCAAAATTCTACACTCATCCCACAAATGGTTTTCTCTAACTATTGATGTTGTGGATGAATATGTGAGGGCCATATAACTATCTAGAGGCAGAAAAAAAAAACCAGAAGATCAGGACTATAGGATTTCTATTTTTGAATATTACAAATTTTTATTTTAGGCTTCAAAAGTTTGAAATGGAATGGCACACAAGTTTGTTAAAATTCTAAATGTGAGTTTTTAAAAATGCTTCAAATGAAGAGTTGATAATCTTGTTTCAAGTTCACGGGTTTTCTATCTCTAGCTTTAAGACAAAATTGGCTGCAGCGTTGGCGAGATGTCGAATCAAACATGATGCCCTCTCAATTTACCATATTCTGCCAGAGACAGTTAGGAAACAGGAACAAAGGGCCTCAACTTTGCCTCTTTATGCTTGGATAAATACTAGTAAAATAAGGTATGCATTTTAATTCAGTTCTTCATTCATATTTCAAAACCCCATTCTTTTAAGATAATGTAAAAAAAAAAAAAAGAAAAATTACCTTTCTAAGGGTGGAGGCCACATTTAGGGAAATGATTAAAGTCATAGTTTAAGTTTAGCTCTCACTGCCATTTACTACATTGTTGATAAAATTATACTAACAGGCTAACATTTTCTGTGTCTAATTATCTTTTAGCTGAGCTAGAACTGTTTTATCAGGTGCATTGTGCACAGTGATGCATTGTAGCAATAACATGTATTAATGTTAAATACATTTGAGTGCACCCTATTTGTAATTATGTTTATATTTATAGCCTTGAAGAAGTCTATAGTAATTTGAGGAGGAAAGGTTACACTAAAGTCAAGTCTATAACGACTGTCAATGAGAAAGTCTATGCAGTAGACCAGCACTGCTACAACGTCTTAATTTTTCCAGCTCATCTCAAAACAGACCTTTTAAACGTAGATCTTATAAAAGACTATAAACTTATTTTCCAGGTAAACTACTATTTATTTTCATTGTGAAGCTGAATAACCCTGTTTGCCCAAAGAATCCTTACACCTGAAAATGAAACCTCAGGGGGATTTAAAAGCCTGAGGGTCGAGGGTCTGTCCCCTCGAATCAAGTGAGTCCCTCTTCCGCCACCGTTTTCATTACGATCAGGTCTCCAGGTCCCATGTAAGTCGTAAGGAATACATACATTCTCAGGCAGTGGAGATGGTGCCCAGGTTTGATCCCCTACACTCACATGGCAGGTCACAACTACCTGTGACTCCAGTCCCAGAGGATCCAGAACCCTCTTCTCATCCCATGGGCACGAGGCATACCCGTGGTTCACTTCCTCCTGTACATGCAAGCCAAACACTCGAACACAAAATAAATCTGGAATACAATTAAAATAGTGTATTCTCTTCCTCATATTCATAAATATGAGGAAGATTTTAGTAGCCACCTTTAAAAGGCTGTGATTTTTTTTTCCTACTAAGAGAAGATCCAAGAGAAGCTACAATAAGACTTTCTCCTTCCTTCTTTTCTTCCTTCCTTCCTTCCTTCCTTCCTTCCTTCCTTCCTTCCTTCCTTCCTTCCATTTCTGGGAAGATATAGCACCAGTGCTCCTAGAACAAACAGTGTGTAATGCTTTCTCATGCTTTCCCTGTTAGAGCACTACAACTTTGATTTGTAAGAGGTGTATTATGCGTTACCAATACAGGAAGGTAGATTGACGTAGCACCTGAGGTTTAGCCCTTTCCCCGAACCTACTCTTTGGCTTTCTTGAGACAGGATCCTGGAACTCTTCACTTTGCTCACATTAGCCTCAGACTCACAGCAGTCCTCCAGCCCCAGCCTTCCATACCATATCCTTGGGTAGAATATCATATCCTTTCTGCCCAGTGTGATCCAGCAGCAATTTAAATGGCGGTGTAGTTGGGAATTAAAAATGGTAGGAATGGGTGAATGGGATTTCATGAAGGGCTAAGTATGGAAGCTCAGGGACTGGAGAGATGGTTTGTGGGAAAGAAAACACTCACATGAGGCTTCTCACTACTGTCTGTAACTCCAACTCCAGAGGACCTGACGCCACCTTCTGGCCACTATGGGCACTGCATTCATGTGCACAAATCCCCACACAGACACCTGTACACACATATAACTAAAAAAACGTTCACAACACAGAAGAACAGAATGCAAGCCATAGTAATCTATAAGTTACACTTTGAGATTTTAGGATTGGCCTGTTGCTATCCGGAGACTAAACCGTAGACGTAATTGGGGTAAAATGAGAAAGCCTTTTGTTTTAAACACGTTTGTCAGTTATTCTTGTTGCCTTCCATGTAGACATATATTAACATTTTTTACTAAAATGGATCAGGTACCTTTTTAGGTTTTCCACCAAGGGCTGGTTTTCAATTAAAGTAGAAATAAGTCAGCTTATTTTTCTGTTACACACTTTCAAACTGTAATTATACTATTGTCTATAGGACAAATCTCGAAGTCTTGCCGTCCACTCTGTGAAAGCTTTGATGAACATTGATGATGATGTCCTTATGGTCAACATGGGTTCGTGGTACACAGTTGCCCATATGTCCACCTTAACAAGTGGTCACACTTCCAAAATATTTGCATGTGGAATACAACCAGGAGAGAAGGATTTTGATGCGAGGAAACTTTTTGCAAGAATGGGATGTCAAAGTATGCACCAATGATTATTTGATGATTCGCATTCTGTAAGAATTTAGAAATGTTAAACGTGTTTGCATTTACTAATTCTTTGTAATATAAACCATATGGGAACCATCCTTCTAAAACCCTCACAGATCTGCATCATGTTTAATATTAGTTTAATAGCTCTAGGTTAATGTAACCGACACCTTGGTACTTCATAATTGAGTTTGATTTTATCCCAGACAGAGTAACATCTGACTCAAGTCTCATCATTGATATTAGCACAGATGCTTACTTGACAAAAAGAACAGGAGAGGATAGAGAGGAAGTCTGTTATGCTCATGAATCATTTTTAAGTTCTCATTGGGTCAGGAAAAGAGAAAAATCACATTTTACTAGAGGTTTAGTGAGGCTGAAAAAAAATCAACAAAATTGTTGACAGAGTCACAAAGCCAGAAAGACAAAAGGTAAATAATTTGTAGGCTTGACCAGGGAAGGCAGCCTGGAAATCTGGCGTTTTATTTGGAACACAGAACTGTACCCTGTACCAGTTCTTGACTCTCAGGCGAGAGTCAACAGTAGAACCCCAAATTTCATCCATCTTAATTTCTTCTGTTCTTTTCTTTTAAAAAATTAATTATTTAATGCATATGAGTATATTGTAGCTGTCTTCAGACACACCAGAATATGGCATCGGATCCTATTACAGATGGTCATGAGCCACCATGTGGTTGCCGGGAATTGAACTCAGTACCTCTGGAAGAGTAGTCAGTGCTCTTAACCACTGAGCCATCCCTCCAGCCTCTATCTTAATTTCTTTTTCTTTCTTTCTTTTTTTTTTTTTGAAAAAAAATTTTTTTTAAAGATTTATTTATTTATTATATGTAAGTACACTGTAGCCATCTTCAGACACTCCAGAAGAGGGCGTCAGATCTTGTTACGGATGGTTATGAGCCACCATGTGGTTGCTGGGATTTGAACTCCGGACCTTCAGAAGAGCAGTCGGGTGCTCTTACCCACTGAACCATCTCACCAGCCCTCTTTTTTTTTTTTTTTTTGGTTTTTCGAGACAGGGTTTCTCTGTATAGCACTGGCTGTCCTGGAACTCACTCTGTAGACCAGGCTGGCCTCGAACTCAGAAATCCACCTGCCTCTCACTCCCGAGTGCTGGGATTAAAGGCGTGTGCCACCTCGCCCAGCTCTATCTTAATTTCTAATTGAATTAAGGTGACCAAGGATGTATGGTCTTAGACAGGTCCATACCACCCACACTGTAAGCAGGGTTTATTCTCTCTGGGAAAAAAAAATAATTCTAACTTTCCAGTTCAATTATCTTCCAAATATTTCCAAATGCAACGTCTAGCACTCAGTTAAAAATAGGCAAAAAAAAAAAAAAAAAAAAAAAAAAAAAAAGAGGAAGGATATGACTTAACAACACTTAAACTGCAAAGAAAAGAGACCATCATTTTAGCCCTGAGCCTGAGAAATGGTACCTATGAATCAAAGACTAGCCAGGAATGAGACCTACCGAGAGTGGGGATACTGGATCTGTCAGCTGTGGACTCTAGCTAGGACTAATGGTTACGAGCTTGTATGCTAAGCAGGCTACATAAAATGAATTAATACTGCAGGCATCACAGCATAGCTGCTGGACAATGAAGACAAAGCTCAGCGTTCTGCAGCCAGGATTACCAGCAGTAACTGAAGAGGCCAATGGCAAGCTATAGCATGTGAACTATAATAGAAGCTGAAAGGATATTCTAGAAATACAAAACTGCAGTGTGTGCAAATAAATAGGCTGGGGGAGCCCAGTAAGGGGAGATGTGCATAGCATGTTTGACTCCCTGGCTTTGATTGCCATTACCAAATAAAAAGGGGAAAAAGAGAGAGAGAGGAAAAGAATGGAGAAGAATTTCAGGCTGAGAATGGATACACCCACACATAACATGCACAAACTCCTCACCATGTACGCACACATGAAAAAATAAATCTTAAGAAAGAGGGCCAAGCGTACCCAACCAGAACACACTGGAGATGAAAACAAGGGGGAGAAAGATTTACTTCATAAAACATTCGTCTAATATATCGTCTTAGTTTGAGTTTTATTGCCGTGAAGAGACACCGTAACTAAGATAACTTTTATAAAGACAGACATTGAATTGGGGCTGGCTTAAAGTTTCAGAGGTCTAGTCCATTATCATCATCATGGGAAGCCTGGCAGCATGCAGGCAAGCATGGTGCTGTAGAAGGAGCTGCGAGTTGTACATCTCGATCCAAAGGCAGCAGGAAGAGGCTCTTCTGCAGGCACCCAGGAGGGGACTGGAATTCCACACTGGGTACAATTTGAGCATAGAGACCTCAGGCCCATCCCCATAGCAACACAATTCGTCTAACAAGGCCACACTTCCTAATAGTGCCATGTCCCATGGACGAAGCTCTAGTGCACGAGTCTGTGTGGGCCAAACATATTCAAACCACCACATATGTAACGATCTACAACACTGGATGCCGTGTCCCTGTGGATAAGTAACCCAAAGGGGCAGGTAGAGTCTCAACAAGGCCTGCACATACAGTACTTCCATTAGGTCGGAGCAACCCTGAAGAATGCCAGGGAGTAGATGGTCTCTTTCGTAAACCATGCTGGAAAGAAAACTGATACTTCATTTCATGTGTACGTCTAGAACAGCATAGACTATGTTATGGGAGAAATACTTCATGACCTGGGGAAACAACTTGAGAAACATTGACCATAGAAGACTGATTAACTGGGCACCAGAAAAAAAGTAAAAGTTCTGCATAGTTATAAAATGACAAATTATATAAGAAGTATGTCAACTGATCTTTATCTATCATGTTTAGAAATTCTTTTGAATCAAAAATAAAAACCACATGCTTCGGGCTGGCAAGATGACACCTTGGGTAAAAAGACTTTGCTGTGCAAGTCTGATGATCTGAGTTTAGTCCCTGGAACCTTTACAAAGGTGGAAATAGAAGTTGTCTTCTGACCTCCACTGGCATATCATGACACACAAGCACGCGTGCATGCACACGCGCGCGCGCGCACACACACACACACTCACACACACACGCAGGCACACACACATACATTCATACACTTAAATGATGATGATGATGATAATGATAACAAAATCACATGCTTCAATAGGGAAAAATATAAGTGGCATAACTACATATTGCACAAAAAAGAGTATAACCAGGGGGCTGGAGAGATGGCTCAGTGGTTCTTCCAGAGTTCAATTCCCAGCAACCACATGGTGGCTCACAACCATCTGTAATGGGATCCGATGCCCTCTTCTGCTATGTCTGAAGACAGTGACAGTGTCTCACATACATGAAATAAATAAATAAATCTTAAAAAAAAAAAAAGAATATAACCAGAGCAAAACCCAAAATGCACACTAAAAGCAACAAACCTCAGTGGTAATCAGGGAATTGCAATTAGAATCACAACAGTGCAAATGCTCACCTACAGAATAATTAAAATAGAAAAGATGGGCAATTACCAATTGGAAATGTACCAACACTGCTCATGAAGCTGTGACTTTAGATAACCAGTTTGGAAAAAAAAAAAACATAGTTATTTATTAAAGTTGCATATAACCTGTAATCACACCCAATAGGTCTAGGTTGATCACATTCCCACCATACATAGTGCAAATATATGCACCCCAAATGGCACGCAGCAGTATTCATAGAAGCATTATCTATTTTCCAACAAAATACTGGAGGCCAAATAATTATAAAAAGTGGGCTGTTTAGATTACAGTCGTAGACGTTGAAGAGCACCAGCACCTGCTGGCTCTATGAGGCTTTCTGCCTACATCGCAGTACTGCAGAACTGTGAGACCACATACAAGAAGAGATCACATGGAGACTAGGAAGCCAGAGGCCAGAGAAAGCAAGTTATGGTGTCTTAAAAAAATCCACTCTCATGGGGTCTAAGTTGTTCAATAAGTCCCTCCTTAGTTTCCTCTGGGAGCAGTGTCCAAAATCATCTAATTATCTTCCATGAACTTTACCTAAAGCTCCCACCTGAGGACCAAGCTTCTAACATAGGAACTGGTTGGTGACAGACCACATCCAAACTCTAACATGTTACTTGCCATAGCCTCAAACTAGAAACAACATCCATATCCATCTATAACGGGATTTAATACAGCATGAACTATTATCATACCTAACAACACGAGTGACTCTTACAGACATAACATTTCATCTTCTAAGTAATCTGGAATAGATTTCTAAGACAAGTAAAGTGTTAGTGAGGCTTAGAGGAGCAATATTAATAATAGGAACTACCTAAAAATCTAAATGATTTGTTCAACAAATATTTACTGATGTATGTGATGCATATCTCTCTGCCTATCACTGTCTTAGACATCATGACATTAATTTTGTTTCATTTTGTGAATACAGCAGTGAAACTTACAGTATAAGAAGGATAAATATTTAAAAATACACACACACACACACACACACACACACACACACACA
>NC_034602.1:57279933-57314057 GCF_900095145.1 Mus pahari
CACACACACACACACACACACACACACACACACACACACACACACACACACACACACACAAACACACACACACACACACACACACACACACATGCACACACACACATACACACACGCACACACACACAGCTAAAAAGAAATCTTAATAAAGGAAGTAAATCACTTCTTGAATAACCTTAGGATGTTACAGAGAGGAACAGCTTCCTTTTCTAGCTCTGTTGTGTTTAGTTTGTGTGGGGTTGAGAACTGGAAACTAAGGGTAAAGAGCTGCCGTCACGTGTTGCATCCAGAATCCAGATTTTTAATATTTAACATAAGTGTTTTCTTTTGTTTGTTTGTTTGCTGTTTTTTTCTTCTCAGACATTGAAATACTTCACGAAACATTTCTTAGCATTGAATCCAAAGATCACCGCTTACAGAACGTGAAGGTCATTCTGCTGCTGCCTCGCTGTTCAAGCCTGGGCGTCAGTAATCCAGTGGAATTCATTTTAAACGAACGCGAAGGTACTTGTTTTGATTTCTAAATTAATGAAATTCATTGATTAATTACTCATGAAGTTAATCATGAAATTCATTGGTAACTTATAAATTTCAACATTGGAGAATAACTCTTGTTTTTTTTTTGTTTGTTTGTTTGTTTTTGGTTTTGGTTTTTTGAGACAGGGTTTCTCTGTGTAGCCCTGGCTGTCCTGGAACTCACTCTGTAGACCAGGCTGGCCTTGTACTTGGAAATCTGCCCGCCTCTGCCTCCCGAGTGCTGGGATTAAAGGCGTGCGCCACCACACCCAGCTACTCTTGTTTTTTTATTTTCTGGATTACTCTTTGGACTGCTTGTATTCATTGTATAAGGGATTTATCTTTGACTTATTATTTCATAGAAACTTGGAGAAAACCAATATTAAATGTTCTCTATATCCCTTTTGAAAAATAGCCATAAGACTAAACATAATTACCATTATGTTCAATTATAAGTCGATATTTTACTATGGTCAACTGCATTAGTAGGAATCGTCTATGAAAATTTATATTAATATACAATTGATCTTAATTTATGGAAAGCACCTATAGTGTTATATTTTAAAAGTTTGTTTTTACTTTTCAAAATTTAGATACAAGTTTACTTCAAGATCTTTCTCAAGGTGGTCTACCAAAAGATAAACTTGAGATTTTGGCTCAGCAGCAGTTTGAACAGCTAACACACGCAATGAAATGTAAGCTTATCCTTAGTGCTAATTTACTAAAATACAGTGTTACTCTTTGAATCACAAATACACATTTCATTTATCTATTAGAATAAAGCAACAATATGGGAACCACAAGCAAAATTTCAGCCTTAGTGCCTTCAAACAAAATGTTCATTCCAGTCAACTTAGTACATTTTGAAAATATACCATCTTTTTATAGATAGTAAACTATACTAAGTTTAATATCATAAACTCAGTACATTTGTTTGTTTGTTTATAGTCTTGCTGGGTAGCCCAGGCAGGGCTTGACCTTATATGGATCTGGCCTCAGTCTTCTGAGTGCTGGGATGATGGGCGCTTGCCACCGTACTCGGCTCAGCATCGTCACAGCTCGTACACCCTCACCTTCCCTGCTCTGCACTCTGCACTCTGACTTCTTTCTTGGTGTACTTCTTCTCTTGTCACTTGTCATCCCTGACAACTTCTCCACAGTCCATTAAACAGTTTTTTGCATATGTATAACTTATTTTGAGACAGGCTCTCATACCCTGAGCAAGCCTGGAACTCTCTTCATACTTTAGCATACTGAGTTCTGGGATTAAGGGTTCGCATCGCCAAGCCTCTTGTCTGTCCTCCTCTCCCACTCTGGCTCTTTAGAACAAGAATGAACAAGAATCCCCTATATTGTAACTTCTCCAAGTTAAATGGTAGAAAACAGATGTTGTGGACCTCCTCCAACCATGCCTGTTCTTCCCACCATACCTGCCCCACCCACCAAGCCTGCCCCTCCCACCAGACCTGCCCCTCCCACAATGCCTGCCCCTCCCACCAGGCCTGCTTCTCCTACCATCCCTGCTCTTCTCCATACTGTCATTTCAGCTAATACCATGTCAGTAGACCTCTAGGAACGTTGTACTCTAATATACACTGGGGACTGGCCACCTCCATTACTGTCAATATGCTCACCTGAGCACTGTACACTAGGATGACCTGTTCTCCGCAGTGCTTGCAGTGCCTCTACCGTTTAAAGCAGTAGCTTCTCCTCTGAGGCAGCTCCCCACCCCCACCCCATTGTGTCACCTAAATGGTTTTCCTAATCATGTTTTACTTTTGTTAGTCCTCTGTAAGGATTAACCAAAAAAAAAAAAAAAAAAAACCCGAGGAGCGCAAAGCCTCAGAAAGTGCTTGTCACGTGGTTGGTGCCCAGTAAGTAGGAATAAGTGAGTGAAGCACAGGCCACGGTGGTACCCTGTTTCCTGGATGAGCGATTTGAGTCTTTTGAGTAATCTTTCCAGGTTCACAGATCAGCAAGAAACAGAATTACACTTCCCACGAATAGCTGTCCATTTCTGGAGTCTTTTTACCTAATTAGGTGACAGAACGGACAGAGAGGGATGTCTGCTCATGATAGTGTGCAGTTTTTATTTGTGTATGGAACTGATTGATCACAATGTTTGAATCTCTCTCTCTCTCTCTCTCTCTCTCTCTCTCTCTCTCTCTCGTACAGTCTAGCTGGATTTACATTACTTACTGGTCATTGCTTACATTACTAATCCAAGCTCTTTTTTTGAAGAGAGCCATTCAGGGGGCAGTGGGGTGTCACAACAGGTGAGGGGCGTTTGCTGAGTCTGAGGAATTGAACTTGGTGCCTGGGACTCCAATGGCCGAAGGAGAGGTTAAGTTTCCACAAGTTGTCCTCTGACTTCCATGTGTGTGCCATGGTGCACACACAAGCAAGTGCAATTTTTTTTTTTTTTTTCGAGACAGGATTTCTCTGTGTAGCCCTGGCTGTCCTGGAACTCACTCTGTAGACCAGGCTGGCCTCGAACTCAGAAATCCTTTTGCCTCTGCCTCCCGAGTGCTGGGATTAAAGGCGTCCGCCACCACGCCCGGCTACAGATGCAATTTTTAAAATTAAAAAATAAAATAAAGGGGAGATACTCAAGCATCCAGTGAAATCATTTCCATGACTATTTGGTGGTATGCAATGGGTAACCCTACTGATTTTATCGTCTTTCAATACAGTTACTAAAGCTCAAGCAATTGTTTATTGCACATGTTCTGTTTCTAAAGAGGAAAATGAAGAAGTTGTTCAGAAAGCACTGGAATATCAAAGCTCAGGGGCTAAAATGCAACCTTACAGGTAAGGAAAGGACTCTAAACCACCATCAACTAAGACTTGAACATGACAGTATGATATTTGGAGTTATATAAATATATTATAGTTCTTGTTATAATTTAATATGACTGAACAGTCTGAAATCTTACAGCTTTAAAGTGGATTCTCCCCGGCTTGTGAATGAACACCTGAACAGTTTTATACGTTGTGTGTGTGTGTGTGTGCATGTGTGTCGCACACACACACACATGTGATTTGTAGGAGTCATTCCTCTCATGTGGGCCTCGGGGTTTGAACACAGGGCGCCAGGTTTGGCAGCCAGCACTTTTGTCCACCAAGGCATAACACTAGTCTATGAACACTGAATTGTAGGTAAGTTTGGTTTTGTTATTGTTAAAGCTAAAGGCATTTGACTTTGCCTTGGTTGATTCCTGGATAAACTAGGTCTAAATTTCATATCTTTCTTAGATATATGTATTACCCCACAGAGAAAAATAAGCACTTTTAGTATTTTGTACCCACTGGGAAATTAGTGGAAAAAAAATGGCATGGCCATCTATGACCGCTTCACAATAAAATATAGCAGTAAAGTTGGAAAGAGAGAGCATTAATACTACAGTAAGCTGGTGTCTTAGTCAGGGTTTCTATTCCTGCACAAACATCATGACCAAGAAGCAAGTTGGGGAGGAAAGGGTTTATTTGGCTTACATTTCCATACTGCTGTTCATCACCAAGGAAGTCAGGACTGGAACTCAAGCAGGTCAGAAAGCAGGAGCTGATGCAGAGGCCATGGAGGGATGTTCTTTATTGGCTTGCTTGCCCTGGCTTGCTCAGACTGCTCTCTTATAGAACCAAGACTACCAGCCCAGAGATGGCACCACCCACAAGGGGCCTTTCCCCCTTGATCACTAATTGAGAAAATGCCNTATAGCTGGATCTCATGTAGACATTTCCTCAACTGAAGCTCCTTTCTCTGTGATAACTCCAGCTGTGTCAAGTTGACACAAAACTAGCCAGTACAGCTGGGTAGTAATACTACAGTGAGCTGGGTATTAATACTACAGTGAGCTGGGTATTAACACTACAGTGAGCAGGGTATTAATACTACAGTGAGCAAGGTGTGGCTCACGACTTTGTCTCCAGCCCCTGTAAGGATGAGGAAAGAGGGTTGCCACAAGTCTGAGGCCAGCCTGGGCTACATAGATTGACCTATCTCAAAAAGCCAGTACTAAGGTCTGGAGATATAACTCAGTTGTAGAACGCTGGCCTAGTATACTTAAGGTTCTTGATTTAATCTCCAGTGCTGCCCAAGACAAACAAGCAAAGCAAGCAGAAGCTGAATAATACAAAACAAATACGGCACGCACTGTGGATATCAAGAACTCACTCCAAGAGTAAGCTTTTAAGACTAATTAGTTTTTCAAGTCTGTGATAATGAATTAAACATCTATTTTCACGCTGTGACTTCTTCGTCAGAATCTTAATGCGTATATAGTCTGCTCTGTCCTCCCAACCAATCGTATTCTTTGGCATTTTTCATTTCACAAGCTGACAAGTGGCTCACACCACCACTTTCTCTTGCTGACTTTCCATTCTTTCTCAGAAGCCTCTGTTGGTAGCTGCCCTTGTGAGGTTTCTACTGTTTCGAGGAAACACCACGAATAAATACAAGTAGGAGAGGAAAGGGTTCATCTGACTTAACTTCCACATCACTAACTAGCCCATCATTGAAGGAAGACAGGGCAGGAATCAGGGAGCGGGGCTGATGCAGGCCGTGGACTGATCCCCATCCCCATTACCCTCCTCACCCCATTTTCTACCTAATTCTCTCTCTCCCTCCACCTCCAAAGAATATTTTGTTTCCCCTTCTAAGTGAGAGTCATCCGTCCTCCCTTGGGCTCTCATTACTTATTATTATTTTTTTAATAGCATGGTTATCCCATACTCTTTATGGCTAATATCCACTTATAAGTGAGTACATGCTATGAGTGTCTTTATGTCTAGGTTACTTCAATTTGGGTGATATTTTATAGTTCCATCCATTCACCTGCAGATTTCATGATGTCTTTGTTTTTGTTTGTTTGTTTTTTGGTTTTTTGAGACAGAGTTTCTCTGTGTAGCTCTGGCTGTCCTGGAACTCACTTTGTAGACCAGGCTGACCTCGAACTCAGAAATTCGCCGCCTCCGGAGTGTTGGGATTACAGGCATGTGCCACCACGCCTGGCTTGATGTCTTTGTTTTTAATAGCTTTAAATCAAGATGATATAAACCATCTAAACAGTCCTATAACTCCTAAGGAAATAGAAGCAGTCATTTAAAATCTCCCAACCTGGGAGGCAGAGGCAGGCGGATTTCTGAGTTCGAGGCCAGCCTGGTCTACAAAGTGAGTTCCAGGACAGCCAGGGCTACACAGAGAAACCCTGTCTTGAAAAAACCTAACAACAACAAAAAAATTCTCCCAACCAAAGGAAAAAAAAAAAAAGCTCAGGGCCAGATGGTCTTAGTGAAGAATTCTACCAGACTTTCAAAGAAGACCTAATACCAGTACTCCTCAAAGTGTGTTTTACAAAGTAGAAATAGAAGCAACATTGCCAGACTCATTCTATGAGGCCACAGTCACCCTGATACCTAAACTACACAAAGACTCAACAAAGAGGAATTTCAGACCAATCTCCCTCATAAGCATTGATGTGATTACCTATTTCTGAGGCCGCACATGTTTCCTGTCTACTGAGCAGCACGCTATATGGAGTAAAGAATGGGATTCTACAATAGAAGCCCTCAAGTGTTTTTTAGAAAACGAGTAACTTTTTTTTTTTACACTCCACATTCCATTCCCTGCCCTTCTCCATCCACCCTTCGACTGCTCCACATCCCACACCTCCTCCCCACACCACCCTGCCTCCACGTGGATGTCCCCCATCTACCACCCCACCTGACCTCTAAACTCCCTGGTGCCTCCAGTCTCTTGCGGGTTAGGTGCATCTTCTCTGAATGAACACAGACCGGGAAGTCCTCTACAGTATATGTGTTGGGGGCCTCATATCAGCTGGTGTGTGCTTCCTGTTTGGTGGTCCAGTGTTTGAAAGATCTCGGAGGTCCAGATTGAGACTGCTGGTCCTCCTACAGGGTCGCTCTTCTCCTCAGCTTCTTTCAGCCTTCCCTAATTCAACAACAGGGGTCAGCTGCTTCTGTCTGTTGGTTGGGTTTAGATATCTGCCTCTGACTCTTTCAGCTGCTTGTTGGGTCTTTTGGAGGGCAGTTTTGAGTGGACTTGAACTTGAGCAGGGGGAGGGAGAGTTGCTGCCCACCCCACCCCCCACAGTCTCTTTGGCAGTTTTCTAGAATTTACCTTTCTCATTTGCAGAAGACACTCTATTCAACATCTCCAAAGGTCTTTATCTATTTCAAGATAAAAAAAATTTAAAATTAATTTAACTTTAAAAAAAATCCCAAATGTTACCATCTAGATCAAGACACTGAGTGTGATAATATTTTATATTTTCAGAAATAGGCTATAAACTGGAATTCCAAAACCATTTTTTGGGAATAATTTCTGGAAGATGACTCATCTAATCTTATTTACGAATTACTACTACTTTTAGAATACATGACTATAGCTAAGTGTAATAGCATTTTAAACAACTATGTATTGGATACCCAGTATGTGTCAGATGCTCTACTAGGTACCAGCAGTTTATCAGTGAATTGAAACTAAGAACCTTTATTTTCATGTTTGGAGATGAAAATTCTACATGGATAACAAGAATTGATTTCACTGAATATTCTTTATACAAAAGTGAATAAAAATTTAAAGGTAATTTCTGTTTGCATAGAGAACATACATAGACTAGTTAAGTGTCTCACATACAAAACGATTGGGACCAAAAGCACTCCAGAGTCTATATCTTTAGATGTTGGGATATTTCTATGTACATGAGGTGCTGGGGTGGGGACGGGAGGCAGGTCTGTGCACAAAGTTAATTTATATTTCATTTGCATCTTATACAGAAAGCTGAGAGTAATTTTTGGCAGTACTTTAACATACTAGTATTTTGAGTGTGATCTGACACCTGAAGTCAGATGTGGAATTTTCTACTCATGGCATCCCGTCAGATTAAAAACAGTTGGCTGGGAGCAGTAGGGGAAGCAAAGGATATTTGAGCTTGAGGCTAGCCTGGTCTACATAGTTCTAAGCTAGCCAGGGCTGCATAGTGAGACCCTGTCTCAACAAACAAACAAACAAACACAAAATGGATTTGTGTGCACGAAGTCCCTCCTCAGGATGGGTTGGCTAGCTGTGAGTAAGGTCATCCAGCCTAGAGAGTAAGTGCCGCTGTTACCTGCTGAATCAGACTCTACGGGAGTCATTTGAGAACACATATGTCTACCCCTTTCCTAAGTGACATGTCCTTATTCACTGTTGTCCCAGTCACACGGGAAATAACTTGCTGAACACAGGGTGATTTTCAGGTTGCCAGTGATCTTTTATAAATAAACTTACTATTAAATGAGAAACTAAATTTCAAAAAGAACATTACAGAGACTAGTAATTAAAAGCTTTTCTATTTGTGTCAGAATGTCTTATATACTTTTCTTTTGTGACACAGGCTCTCGTGTATCTTAGGCTGGCCTCAAACTCAGTCTGTAGTTGAGAATGGCCTTGAACTTTGTGTGCATGTGTATGTGTGTGCGTGTATGTGTAGTGTAGTGTTGAACTGTGTGTGTCCGCATGCCCACGCGTGTGCCCATGTGCACACACGCCATAGAGCGAGTGTGATGATGGTCAGAGGTTACCTCGAGAGTCAGCGACTCTTCCTTGGTGTGTGTCTGGGATTGAGTGCAGGTCATCAGAGCTGTGCTTTACCTGCTAAGCCTCTCACTAGCCCCGTCGGTTGATTTGCTGTGTTGCTTGTTTGTTTTGAGATAGGGTATTCTGTAGCCCAGGGGTAGCCCTTGCCCTTGCTGTCGCTAACTATGACCTTGAACTTCTGCTCCGCCTGTCTCTGCATCCCGAGTGATGGCATTACGAGTCTGTGCCACTGGCCCCAGTTTATGCAGCGCTGAGGAGCCAGCCCATGGCTTCCTGTATGAAGCACGGCACTGCCTGAGTCCTGGTGCTATGCATTTCTGACTGCTGTACTCTCATAACACATTAATCCTTAGAGAGTGTTAGAAGGTTGTTGTTATTCTTGTCACAGCTATTTAGAGACTTTGGACATATAATAAATTAGGAGCTAATATGAAATATTGAACTTTCAGCTTAAAATTGGGGGAAGACAGCATCAGCGTATTTTCTTATCTGAGGTTTTTTTTTTTTTTTTTTTTTTTTACTTAAGTGACTGGCAAAATAGGAAAGAGATTCGAGGGGTGCTCCCTTCCTCTCTTGTATGAAGAGCCATCTTAACCGTTGACCCCTTCTCTCCCCCACTGCAGACTCAGCCCTCCTGTTCTCCCACTGTGCTCCCTAAAAGAGATAGAACTGTCTATGGACAGATTTTTCAGATTGGAACCATCTGATATGAACAATGGCTGTTTTCTTTCTATCTTAACGAGAGAGGTAAGAAAGAAGAGAGCTCCTAATCTATGACATATTTTGGAATTGAAAACAACCAACTCCCATCATGGGGACCCAACTCAAGACCATTTGGCAGTGGCTTGATTATATTTCACAAGTAGCCAAAGGGCAGGAACAGGATTATTGCTGTGTGGCACATAGTCTCTGTCCTTGATTCCCCTCAGTGTTCCTCCTTCTGTCCTCTACTCCCACCTCGCCCACAAGTCTGCCTACTGTCTGGTGTTCTCTAACATAGAAGAGAGAAGGAACGGGACTCTTAGGAGGTTTGTAAATGGGGAACTAAGAAAAAGTCATCTGCTGGGGCTTCTGAGTCCTGTTAGCAACTAAGGCATTTATTTAATATGTTTTATTTTTCACTAAATAACTGATAAATATTTAAAACGTGCACAGCGATGGTGACCCCTCCCACACTAACAACTGCCTGCTTTCATTGCAGCGAGACCCATCTGAGACAGTGTCTGTGAAAGACGTTCTGGCCAGGGCGGCAGCCAAAGGTCTACTGGAAGGGGTTGAGGTTGGAAAGGCACTCAAAAGGGACAAGAAGAGGAAAAAATCAAAAGCACTGCCGCCCAGGGCTCCTCACCCTGGGGACCCACTTCGTGATGGTAATGACACCAGCAATGTCCAAACAAAAATCTCTGAGTTCTTACATCGAGAAAGCAAGATAAGTACTTCAACAAAAATGTCCGCCCCGGCAAAAACTGTGTCTCAAGTCGGCACTTCCTCCCAAGTCAGAAAGCCCAGCAAGCCTTTATCAACCCCGCTGGTGAGGAATTTTTCCAGGCCGGTAGAAAGGCCAACAAACTTTGTGAAAGCGCGGCCAGAAGGCAAAGTGATTCCTCTGAAACCGATTGAAATCGTTCTGCCGCCAGTGATATTCCCATTGAGTCCCCAGGGGCCCAGGGTTCAGATGCCAGCCACCCATTTTTATTACCGCTTCATTGGATCAAAGGTTGGTGCGCTCCGCCATCTTACATCATCAACCCTCAGAAGAAAGGAGAAGGTTAAGGAGAACACACCTTCCTCCTCTGTCAGGCACCCTAGACCATGGCTCTGACTGTGTGGCCCTTGTGACTGGGCTTTGTCCAGTTTTAGATACTGTTACACGAGATGCTGGTGCTCGTGGTTGCTAAGTATCCTCTAATGCAATCTAACCTCCAGAGAGAGAGAATGAAAGACGGATGAGGAGTAACACTGGAGGGGCTGAGCTAAGTTAAGGTTCCATCAGCTCAGTGCTAACCACCTGTTTTAGGAAGTTCAGTTGCTGTTAGGCCTTGTCTCTCTCTTGGGAGGTTTCAAGTGTGGGCGGAGCATGGCTGTCTTACCTGAAGGGAACCCGGGACCCCTTCCAATAGGTTGATTTGCAGATCTGACTGGGGGGGCTTGGTAGAAAGTCCCGAGACACAAAGGATGCTGTTCTTTCCAGCCTGCTCCAGCTCTAGCCAGGAACCTGCTGACCACTCCTTAGCCAGGCAGTTACTGGAGCCGAAACCTCTCAAAACCCAACTGAGGTCAGCTTTTTCCTTAAGCATCCTACTGCTCCTGAGACAGGGCACGTCAGGAGGTTCTCTAGTGGCCTGAGCTTTGAGTACGGTAGGAAGCATAGGAAGTCCCAAGTGCCAGATGTGCACAGTCCAGATGTGCATTCAGAAAACGTTTCTGGAGAGTCTCCTGATAAGCCCTCCCTTCTGTTTGTGCCAAACACTGTTGGAAAAAGGACAGTGAGAGAGTTTCCACCTAAGGATCCTTATCCCGAGAAATAGGTCTTAACTGTCGAACAGAAGCGACATTATCACTGAAGAAACTCAGAGGTTTCTGATTCTACGCAAAGATCAGGTGGCACGGCCAAATGTACAAGTCATTTCAAGGGCACACGGGGATCGAACCTTGGGGAACTCATTTCTGATGCACAGTTAGAATATATTGTAGCACTATGTTAATTACATTAAATGTCACTACTCTTAGCTATAGTAACCATTGCCTAGTAATACTGACATGATCATTTCTGGGTCTGATTTTTTTTTTTATCATGGCAACAGAAATTGTTTGACGTTAAATAAAGTTATGATTACAATTCTTTTTTTTTTATTTTAAGTTCAGACACATTTAGAGTTTGAATGTAAAGCTTTATCTTCAGAATGCAACTGCATAGAACTGGGAGTTCTAAACGCTTGGTTCAGGTAGCAGGACTCCAGCAGATAGGGGTCCTGTCTCGGCTCCAGTGGTTTGCTTTTTTTTTTTTTTTTTTTGGTCTCACTTGAGGTGGGAAGGACAGAGGATTGTGGGGTTTGCTTTTCATAGTTCAGTTTTATTTTAGCTAAAGACTGATATTTTTCATTCAAATCCGAGTGAATGAGTTTTGTACTTGAAGTTTACACGCATATTCCGGAGAGGTTTTGCTAGTTGGTTCTTTAAAAGTACAGAATGTGGGGAACGGGCAGATGGGTTCCCAGTTGCGGTCTAGGCCGAGCTGCAGGGTAGACCCTGTCTGGACCCCTGCTGAGAGGTTCTAGGTGCCCCTTTCCCATCCCCAGCTCTGTCAATGACAAGCCTGCACTGCTCCCAGTGCTTAGACATCTCACCGAAGCATCAACTACGCATCTCTTTGAATGATGTGCTTTAGGCTGCAGCCTAACCTGCCATTTCACCCCAGGAATGGGAGCTCAGGCTGAAAAACCTCCCCTCTCACGTCGATTTCCTGGGTTAACTCTTGTTGCTCCATAGAGGCTCAGGGCATTTTCTAACCTCTAGTGGCATGTGGTTCCTGCCACGTGACACTTGGGTGTCTCCTAATATGTATCTCGGCACTAAATTTGTCTTCTCTTTGCACATTCATAGAGATTCTGCTCTTCTTTAGGACTCTTCTAGGGAGGACAGGATCAATAATTTCCTGATAAAGTAAGAAGAGAAACACGATAAAGGCAACTTAAGAGAACTCTAGTGAAGATGGCCGAGCACACTGTCTTTTAACTGGCATTTTACCTGCTTGAGCTTCTTAAAGTGTTGGCAAAATAAAAAAGAATCAAACTACTATAGTATTCAAATACCGCCTTAATGATTCATATTTTTATTTATTTACTTTGTGGTCCTGGGGGGTTGAGCCCAGAGCCTTGCCCCAAACAAGTTCCTATTTTTTACCTGAAACTGCTTACCAGTGTAAACCCCCTGAAAGCAGGGTGAAATGTTGTCCAGCAAGAGTGTCTTTAATAGTGTCAGAGAAGGTGGGCTGTAGGGGCATACATCTATAATCCCAGTACTCAGGAGGCTGGGGCAGGAGGATTGCCATGAGTTCAAGACCAGACAACACAACACAGCGAATGAACAAAACTTGGGTACACACTTTTATTTGTCTCCTGTATGTCAGGGAGTTAAAACAGACCCAACTGATCTAGTTATCACCTTTCACTTTGGAGTTAATGGATCCCCATCTCTGTTCCTCAATTTTTATAAGAATGAAAGGCAGACTGTGTGTGTGTGTGTGTGTGTGTGTGTGTGTGTAATTCTAGCTGCTGACAAGGTGGGTTTCTATGTTCAGAATGCCACTTCACTGTACTGACTAAAAACGTTCCAGCAACCACTTCTTAGTTCTTAACAAGTGGGAAGACACAAACACTAATGAAAGCAGAACCTTCCATTATTAAAGTGATTTTTTTAAAGGTTTAATTTGAAGTAAGAATAATACAGAAAATAAAATTACTGCAGAGACACTAAATTTGTATTTGTTTCTTATATATGCTGTTAGATCAAGGAGTCAGAGATTTTATGCAGTTACATTTATTCCCAGGACATTTTACATGAAAGTGTGTAAACACGGTCAACAGCAAGTGGCAACACAAAGAAACAAGATGTCCTTCCAGGAGGAACTGGCTCATGTGGCTGCCTGGCAATGTCTTCACTGCCTTAAAGTGTCAACCTTCCCCTTCGCATTCCAGGGACTAAACTCAGATCCCTGCATGTTGTTCAAGAGCCATGCCACTGGACCACACTGCCAGCATGCCTGAAACAGGCCTACTTCTTCTTCTTCTTCTTCTTCTTATTTTTTTTTTTTTTACTGGCTGTAAACACATCAGATATTAGGTTAAACTGGGCCAACTAGAGAGCTTTTGGTTTCATTAAATTGTGCTAATGTCAGGGCGAGATGTGGTTTCTGAAGTCTTGTGTTGAAATGTTCGTAAAGCGAATGTGCCACACACTAAGGGGAGTTTTGGGGGCTATAAGTTAAGAGGCCCAGTTTTGAGTAGTTTTTTACGTGTCCGTCTTAAAATCCTAATGTGGATTTTAAAAAAGGAAAAAAAAAAGTAGCAGTGCCAACAGCTGTATTACCAAGAATTTGCTTTAATGGAAGTGGGCCTAACGTCCCTTCATGCAGTAAGACAGACAGACGGACAGACAAACAAAACAGTGGCTCTAGTTAGCTATGGGTGGCCTTGAGTCCAGGTGGAGACAAAGGGCATGTGGCT
The DNA here is from genome assembly GCF_900095145.1 of Mus pahari. NCBI lineage: Eukaryota > Metazoa > Chordata > Mammalia > Rodentia > Muridae > Mus > Mus pahari. The sequence continues at coordinate 57,293,275 of NC_034602.1, forward strand.
CTGTGTGTATATTTTTGATGAAATCACACGTTTTGTGAAGATATAAAAACGAAGCACCACACAGTACCTTAGTCTACAAAGTAGAGGTCTTTGCCAGATGGCATGTTGGCCACCCCCTCGATGCTCCCAAGGGGCACGCAGATAAGGTGGTAAGGGCGCATCTATCTGCTTTTAAAAAATAAGAGGAACTTTAAGCATTTTACCTTCTACATATTCCAACAGAAATGTGACTGCGAACCATCACAAAACTAACTTCTAGGCGATGGACAGTTCACTGAGTTACTTAAGACCTGGATACAAGGACATCATACCCAGTAAAGATAATACAGTAATACAATAATGCGGTATATATTTCAGTAAAAATAGAATAAATAAAATAAAAATATTTCAAGCTGTATTTAACAGGTTAATTAAAAAAAAAAAAAAAAAGGGATAACACACACACAAGGCATCGTGAACATGGCTGCCTGTTTACCGAATCGCAGATACAGAGAATGCATAGGTAACTGAAGTATCACAGAGGCCTCAGGTAAAACATTGGCATCCTCTCACAGACAGATACAAACATACCTTCATACATACTTTTTGGCCATGGCAGAAAGTGTCTGAACATACTGTTTAACATAATTCATTTTACAAAAAAAAAAAAAATAATAATTCAACCTGCACTCGGTACGCAAAGCTACTCTCCGAACAGAACATGTGCAGTAAAAGCATTTCACACATAAAAAGGCTATCCTCCATCTTACGGCATCCTAAAATTGCATATATAAATCAGTTTGCTACTTAAAGCTAGCTCAGACTACTTCATCTTGAAAACAAACAAACATATGCTTTAAAATAAACGAAAAGGGTTTGGGTAGAGACTGCCTCTAGAAATGTGGATGTCTTCAGAGTTTTGAAGCCAAGTGCCCTAAAACATTCCACTGCAGAGATCAAAATTAAGAGACCACGATAACTGGATTCTAAGCAGTTTTTCTCTGGGCACAATAAGGTTTTCGGTTTGCAGAAATGTCTCAGATGGCACCTGTACTTCAGCTCGTGTGCAAGCCGGCACTGAGGGTAACACCCTCTCTGAAGCGACATCACTTTTACTGTAACGTTAGGATGCCAGCGGACCATTCCAGCATCTCTGCATCTCACTCAGTCGCTCCATCACGTTCTGTGGTAGTTAAGCGCCACAGCAGGGAATGTTCCTACCACAGGTAACTTTAATCTCTGGAAAGTCCGAGACGGGACCAGGCTGCTGAGGACAGACATTCTTCCTCTATGACACATTTGAGGAACCGTCCTGGACCGAGAAAGGACAATGGTCTTACGGTAAGTGGCCATTTTCCTTACCACACTGGGGGAATTCTGAGATTGCCTGACAGTATTCCTGTTCACTGTGTGGCCCCAGAGTCCACGGAGGAGGCATATGTGGTAAAAGTTTGGAGACGTGGGTCGTGATCCTGGCTCTCGTGAACTCTGGTGGCATCCTAAGTCACTTCGTTAGGTTGTGGTGCTCTGTACTGATTTCCTCAGCCGGTTTAGTGCCTTTCCTACCGTGTAAGGCTCCAATGTGAGAAAACTGTGCAGGCCGTTCTGACAGGTACAGAGCGAGGGAAACAAACCCATAATATTTTATAACGATAACAGTTTTGACATTAACAGTAAACACTAATAAGATGGGCCTTTTAAAATAACAATGTCAACAAGTCTACATTTGTATATGTTTATGGTTTAGGTTCCTTAGCTATATAAAAGAGAGGCAGGAACATGATATGTGGGAGTCACTATAAGGAAATTCATTATTTTTGCTGATTGGAAAAAATTAAATCTTGAAAATAAAATGGAAAAACAGATGTTTAAAAACACATCTAGTCAAGTCTTAACAAACTTCTAACATTAAACACATAAATTCAGGGAAACTACAACTTAAGATTCGTTGCCATGGACAACAGATGATGGACAGACAGCTTCCTGGACAAAGAGCGGAGAAAGGCTGGGGCAATGGCAGAATCCCAGGAGTGCATTTACCCCCCCCCCCCCGGGATGAGAGCTAACAAAAATCACGGTGGAGACCGAAAATCATGGTGTGTGACAGATATAAATGACATTTCCTCAACTCTAAATTGCATATTAGCTCGGTATCAAACTGAGGATGGAAACTGTAGGAATATTTCATTTTCCAGGTGTGGGCAGAGAATGGCCATAGTACACTTTAATTCTCTAGCTGCATTGTACAATGTAAGGCAGAAGTTTGAAATACGTTCCATCCCAAACGCATCATGACTCTGTAAATCTTATTTTTAAAATAACCAGTCTGAAAACCATCTGAAAAGAAAGGCTTTTTGTTTTTGTTTTTTGTTTTTGCTTGACTTTAATTCCTCAAATTTAGTTTTCTATCAATTTTAAAGTTCTTTGTTGCCCGGCACCCCAAACAGCTGTAGACGTGAACTGGTGTCCATGTGTCAGAGAGCTCTGGCTGGTGCCTGTACCGACGCCAACAGCCAAGTTTTGTCAACCAACAGGCTCACTTTTATGGAAAACTAAAACCCAAAGGTGTCACCCCAGTTTTACAGCAATTCAGCGGCATCTGTTACTCAGGATCCGAAATCAGGGCAAGGTGCCGAGGGACCCCAAGGTGGCCTGTGACAGATCCGGTCACAAGTGGACAGCAAAATGAACTTGGGAACAGTTCGTCCAAGGATGCAGTGTTAGTTGTCTAGGAAGGGTGTGGCCGCATTCTTCTGTGAGTGTGCTCGGGGAGTCCTGGTCACAATATTTACGACAAGAAGAAGACCTTCTGCTGGTCATGATGTAACTTACAGGAAGAAAAAAAAATCATGCTCCTCTCTATATCACATGGTGGCGGCAAGACGAGGTCACATGCTTGTCTAACACTGTCTGGTTAAAGATAAATTCTCTGGACACAAAGCCTCGGACACTGAGTAGAGGGCCAGGTGTCGGCTTCTTTAGTGGAGCTACCCGATCCTTGGGTAATGGTGACGGGCTCCTTCAGACCCGGCTGCTAGGGCGTCTCAGTGACGGGCCGCTTCTGTTTCAAAGTGTCAATGAGAGATAAGACCCCTCGTTTTACATTGGTCGTGACTCTTCGGGTCACCGAATCTGCTGGCGGGGGCGGGGGCCGGACTTTCTGAGAAGGTGGCCTGGCTACCAAGCACTTCTGATACCGCAACTGGAGGGAAAGAGGAAGGGGCATTTTAGGTGACATTTCTTCCTGGTTATTGTGCTCATGACTTACTACCAATATGTTGACTCTCAAGAGTGAATGCCACCACCTCCGCCACCACCACCATTACCACCACCACCAGTACCAACAGTACCACCGCCATCACCACCACCACTTAGTACCACCATCACCAGTACCACCACTTAGTACCACCACCACCAGTACCAACAGCATCACCACCATCACCACTTAGTACCACCACCACCACCACCACCACCACTTAGTGCCACCACCACCACTTAGTACCACCACCCAAACCACCAGCACTGTCATTATTACCGCTATTACTTTCATCTCCACTGCTGCTACCACGACAGCCCCACCTCCACACATACCAATACTGCTACCATAGTAGTCATACTGTGTGTGGGAAGACAGATCCCGGCCGCTGTCTGTGCAAGGCAAATGCTCTAGCACAGAGCGCAACTACAGTTCAGATTAATTTCCTTCTCAGTGTGAGACCATTTGCTCTTCTCTCCCTTTCTTCCCACCCATGGCTCACGATCAGCAGCTAACCATATGAAAAGGGTCAGCACACGGGGAAGTTTTCACCACACATGTACATGCAGGTATGTGCTTGTGCCGTGGCACGGGAGAGGGCACATGCGCATTCCAGCTCTATCCCTTGTGAGCCCCAGGTCCCTGGTCCTTAGGTTTCTCTAACCTTCTGTTTCTTTGATTACAAAGTGGTTGAGAATTACAGCCCAAACCTGTAGAAAGCCTAAGACAGGCCTGGCAACACACACTTGTCCCTGTTCGCTACTTTAGTAGAAAATGTTGTACTGCGATTTCACTATGTATTTTATGGTCATGTATGAACCCTAATAGAGTTTAAAAACCATCTTCATTAGCATTGGCAAACATGGGCACAACTAGCTTTCAGAAATACAATAACATAGGCCTGGTGGGTTGGCTCAGCAGGTAAGGGCACTTGGTCTTGACACCTATCAACTCAAGTTTGACCCCAGGAACCCTCAGCAGAGAGAAAGGATTTCCCAGTGCTGCTCATTGACCTTCACATGTGGTGAGCATGCACTTGTACTCTCTTTCTCACACCGTGTACACACGCACGCACACACACACACACACACACACACACACACACACACACAAATACTCAATATACATTAAAATCGAGGCCAGCCTGGCTTATAAAGTGAGTTCCAGGATAGCCAGGGCTACACAGAGAAACCCTGTCTCAAAAAAAAAAAAAAAAAAAAAAGAAAAAAGAAAAAAAATACTAAAAAATAAGTAGCCCTCTTGCTTTTGTAATCAAAAGTTAAGTAGTCCCTTCAAAGTTCGATGAGGAATTTGATCCACTATGAACCAACCCATAGATGATTCTCAAAAGTCAAGTTCAACATCAACTGGTTCCTTAGTGTAGTTATAGCTGCTTCTCCCTCAAACACATGACATGGCCCACGAAAGATGGGTGTGAGGTTTCCATGTCCTCTCATATCCTCAGGACAGGTAACTGGTTCCTTCAACTCAATCCGAAAGGAATGCTTCCCACAGGTCTGCCCCGTTCAAGGGGTCTCCCTAAGTCTGTCACCAACTGCACACTTCTAAAGCATGAATTTATCGCCACAGGAGTGTGGCGATGACATTGAACCCTGGACTTGAAATCTCAAACAGTGGCTTTGTGTGGAGTGAATCAAAATTACACATAACTGATGAAATTCATAAAGAATCCCCCCCTGATCAATTCTAAATTTTACTAAAGTGTCTTCACTCGGCCTATGCGACATAGCTGCAAACTATGCCTTAAAAGCAAGCGTGTGTCACTGCCGTATCTCGGATACCAGGAATCCATGTATGAGTGAGTGCTCAGGACAGAGAGTGGCATGGATCTGCATGAAGAAGGGGGTGCTGCACTGGGAGAGCTGGACTCAGAGTGTGGGGGAGCCTGGATTGTACTCAAGTGCCTGGTACCACACTGCTGGAGCCATTCCAGCTGGTTGCATTAATAACATTTTTTATTTAAAAAAAAAAAAAAGTGTTTCCAAGCAGAAAAATGAGTCTGGGAGTTTGGAAAAACAAAACTGTAGCCGCTGGTAAAACTAATTAGCTAACTGTCATTAGCATTTAAAATGTATAATTACGAGTGAAAGCCATTCATTTTAGGCCCAAACCATCTGTTATGTTCCATTTCAATTTTGTGAAATATCTAGGTTTTTGCTTGATTGAAACAGCACTTGTTTACCTCTGTAGCCCTTCCTCCCACCCAACGGTCTACACCTGGTTCCCACGCTCACCCCAGCGCCTGCACTCCCTGCTTCTCTCCCCTCAGGCCTGCTCCTCAACACCCTGGCTTAGACTCCCAGATTCACAGCACTTACAGACAATACTCCGCTAGCCATGAACCAGGGAGTGAGAAACAGATGGGGTGTGAATTCCAGGTCTCTCTTCTTTCCCTCTCTTCCCCCTCAGGTCAATGATGTCTTAGAGATGAAAAAAAAAAGTGTGTGTGTGTGTGTGTGTGTGTGTGTGTGTACGTGTGAGTGTATGTGGGTGTAGTGTGAGTGTGTGTCTGTACATCTGTGTATATGTATGTGTGAGTATGGTGTGTGTCTATATATATGTATGTCTATATATGTGGGTATACATGTGTACAAGTTTGGAGTATGTACATGTGTGTGTATGTGTGTGTAAGTATGGAGTGTGTGTGTATGTGAGTGTGTATGTGTGTGTGTGTGTGTATGGAGTTGTGTGTGTATGTGTGTGTATATATTTGTGTGTGTGAGCATGGAGTGTGTGTATATGTGTGTGTGTGTGTATGTGTTATATGTGTGTAGCTGTGCCACAGAACACATATAGAAGTCAGAGGACAACTTGTGGGACTTGAGTCTTTATTAATTTGGGCTCAGAGCTCAAAATTAGATCATCGTCAGGCTTGGTGGCGAGCGTCTTTACCTGCTGAGCCATCTCATTGGCCTTAATGGGCACCCATAAGCCATTCTGTTCTTCCTCTATTTTGTTTATCTCTGCCCTCCCTCCAGCCATCCCACCCTCACGCAAACATTTTACAAATAACCATTCTGACCTTTTGTACTGACACACTAAAACACGGATGCCCCCTTTCTTCCTTGGCTGCCTGAGAAGTGATGCCACGATGAATACCTCTAAATACCTGGCCAACTGTCTACTTCAGAGGAAACGAATGGCTGTCCATGTCCTCCCCCTGGGAAGGCAATGGTAACTAAGCCAGGAATTTAGAAAAAGCAGCCAGAATGTACAAAATGTACAAAATCACACCAGATGTCGCTTCCGTATCTGGATTCAGAATCTGGTTGTGGCGCAGTGACTGGCTTTGCTGTGATTTATGATTCTTTGGACTATGCAATGAGAAATGAACCCAGACCAGCCTTGCAAGACACTGAGAAAACACTGAGGGGAGCGGGAGGTGAGGGCGAAGCAGGGGGCATCACTAAGGCCACCAGCAGTGCCAGTGGAGGAAAGAGGAGGGAAGGCTCTGTGGTGAGGGCTCTGCCAGGGTGGTATAAACCTTTACGGAAAGGACTGGAAAATTGCAAAAACTTAAAAAAACACAAATAACCCCACCCCCCGAGTCCCCATACACTATAGGCAATAGGTAATTTTCAACACCACTATGGTCTCATGGAACCACACTGTGTTATGTGTGGTCTGTCAATCGCACAAATGTCACAATGGGGCACATGATATATGTGGATTCCCTTAGCACAAGCAAGTGTGCCGACTGTCCCCATCCTAAAATAAGCAGGCTCACACACCAGCCAGTGTCATCTCTTAGACAACCCTTGACAGACTTTCTTAGCGCCCGTTTTCAGAGCATTTCCCTCTCTAATCCCTTCTTGTCTAGCACAGCCTCTCTCTTCCACATCCTGTGGGATGTCTCTCCTACTGTATCTGAGCCCCCTGATTCAGGGATCACACTCGGGCTTTCTAGGGTCTGTACAGCCCACGGGCACAGCAGAGAGAACTCTGCCACCCCCGTGTCACCCAGTGCTCCATCAGGTCACTGCCTCCTCCTGATGACCCTTCTTGTGTCTTCAGTCTACACTGGCTGATGGGCCCTTGGATTGATCACTATACCTCAAGCTACTATTTAAACCAACCCTCACTAGGAAAGATCATCAGAAAGGTGGATGCTCACCCCTCTCAATGGCCTACTATTTTAAAACCCAAATATGGGTGGCACTTGCTTATCGTCCCATCGCTTGGAAGGCCGAGGCATCGGACTGCTGAGTTCGAAGCCAGTCTAGGCTACACAGTGAGTTCTAGGCCAGCCTGGCTACTGTGAGACTTTATCTCAAAACACCAAACCTGAACCTCAAAAGCTCCAAAAGCAAGACACTGTCAATTCCTACTTCATAGTCTTTTCTGAAAAGAGTCAAACTTCAGCAGTCTTTTATGACAGGGGTTCTGTTTTTCCCACCAGTCCCACGGACCCACACCACTGTCACGAGATGGTACCCTGGCCTCAGGCTCTGGTGCATGCCGTGCCTTTGTTCTGACCATTAAGCTTTTCAGTGTGTGCCACGAAAGGTCCCCAGAACACATCGGCTCAATGAAGAGACGTTTTTTGTCTTAATCAGATTCACTGTGAAGTACCCTAGCCCAGCAGCAGGGGGCCGATCCTATCTGCCTTTTACTGATGTTATGTCTAGTCTCTTAACTCACAAATAAAGCAAAACCAACTACTGGATAGGGTTGTTGTAAAAAGTAAGAGGTAAATAATAAATTGAATAGATAATAATATCGATGTGCTGAAAACAACCACAGGAGATGAAAATCAACTTGTCAATTATTATTATTATTTTGGTTTTTCGAGACAGGGTTTCTCTGTATAGCCCTGGCTGTCCTGGAACTCACTTTGTAGACCAGGCTGGCCTTGAACTCAGAAATCCACCTGCCTCTGCCTCCTGAGTGCTGGGATTAAAGGCGTGTGCCACCATGCCTGGCTTAATTATTATTTTTTAAATCCTGAGTTGAAGGTAGGCTTTGATAACTCACACATGTCCAGCATTTCTTGGTCACATACTAAAATTAATTCAAAGTCCCGAATTGGTGACCCTTAAATCTTACTGGTTCTTTACAAGACCCTGCCTCCTGAGATATGCTCTGCTGGTCATTAGGAGTTCTGCCCACAAAAATGAGAGTGCTATAAAGTCCATATAGTGCATAAAGTGCTATAGAGGGCTTAAGGAGTTATACTTTATCCTCTTAAATAAGGGTTTCTGCTCTGAATTACAGCATGTAGAACAGGCAGGGTAGGGTGGGTTTGTACATTCAGGATGGGCTCGCTCACCATGCAAGCAGCCTGGACAGCTTCGGACACATTGGCTGCATTAGGCTCACACCAGAACACATGGCACTCAAAGCGCTGGTTCCCAGTGTCCATGATGAAGGCGAATGTGTGGACGTCCTTCCCGACGCCCATGAAGGACAGGAACCGCACTCGGCACTCCACCAAGACCTCCTCTTCATTCTGTGGGAGAGACATCACTCAGCACTGGGAAGCCAGACAGCTGCCAGCAAAAACTTCACACCTCAAACATCTCATAGAGCCCAACCCGGTAGGACCTGCATCTTTGCAGAAAGGTGAATCCTGGCTTAAGTGGCTAGAGAAGCCCCACTGGCATTGGCGTCTCCTGGTATCTGGTCTCACTGAGTGGCACCGTTGGTGGGGAACAGGATGTGTGTCCATCCAGCATATCCCACATCCCCTTCACTATGGGCTTGTTGTCACACAGACTTCTACAAACTGCCCAATGCAGGTCACCCAGTGGCTCAAGACCTCTTTGTCTAGGCAAACCTTGAGGGCCCAGGAGAGAAAGATTCTCAAGTCTCTCTCTCTCTCCAAAGGCTTTTTTTACTTGAGCAAAACAGTGCACCAAATCATGTCTAACACGGTGGAAGGCAAAAATGCTGCCTAATCAACACGTTTGTCTACCCTGCCCACACCCCATGTCTCCACATACAAGGTGGGATAAAGATGCATTCGGAATTTGTTTCATAGCTGACACCCACTGCAACAGCCCCCAGCAATTTGTGAGTTAGTGAGCAGAGTCATAATACTGGCTTTCAAACCCTAACATCCTGACTTGTTAAATATTCAGGGATGAGACACATTCCATAGGCAGACTGCTCCAGTGGGAGAAGTCAGGAGGTTTGGGAAAGAAATGCAGGACTCAGAATTTGGGAGACTGGATGAGGATAAAGAGGGGAGAGGGAGAGGGAGAGGGAGATAGGGAGGGACAAATGAAGAAGGCAGGATTGGGGCATCAGGATGGAAGGATCCAGGGCCGAGGAAGGCACAATTAGATACAAAGCCCCAAGTCGTCTATAACATAGGCCACTTTAATCACATGGCAGTACGAATCCCAAGAGGTCAAGCTTTGGCTCAGTTTTCCAGTCTTATGAAAGGAAATTGTATCCAAAACCTCCTTGCAGCCCAGGCGAGCCTGTCCCTCCTCCAGCTCCCCACCTTTTCACCAATGACTGTCACAGTGGCGTCGGCCACGTTCATGTTCACTGAAGGCCAGTCCTCCTTGCTAGATGACATCATGAGATTTTCTATGGCACTGTTCAGGGTATCCATGCCTACAGAGAAAAGGATGATTGAAAATCCACTCTCTAATACAAGTTCCGTCTCTACAGGTCCAGTCGCTTGGCAGGTTGGCGTCCCTGGTACCGGGCCACCTTATCACTCTATTCTCGTTTGCTCAGAAGAAAAAAAAGCCAGCTTTTCTAATATAGAGCCACGAGCATCTCCAGGGATTCAGTGCAGGAGTGTGTATGTATGTATGGGCATATATGTGGGGGGCGGGGCTTGGGTGTGTGAGTGAGTGTTTCAGTGGGTCCTGTCTACGAGACCGTGACACTCCAACCTCAAACCTGCTCCAAAGACGCCCCCACGTCACGGTGTTGCCCATAAGAGCCCAGGGACGGAGAGCCAACAGAAGCCAGCATCTACCGGAGCGCCTTCTCGGTCACGTTTGACATTTAGCCAGGCTGAAGTTGACGGTCCCTTTACAGATATACTACATGCTGTTCAGTGGGCTCCTTTGCTTGTCATACAACAAACACGTTTAAAGCAAATTAAACCGGTTTATTGTAGTGTGCGTGTGCGTGTGTGTGCGTGTGTGTGTGGCACATGAAATAGCACGTGTATGTCAGAGGACAACTTTTGAGAGTTTTCTTCTACCATTTGAAGTCGGAGGGTTGAACTCATGCTGGCAGGCCCAGATACAGTAACAAGTCTATTGGGATGTAACTCACATGGCGTTCACTCTTGTTAAAGCATGCATCCCACTCAACGGTTTTCAAGAATTCAGTGCAGTCACCAGATCTACTTTAGACTATTTTCATCAGCCCTGTTAACTTTTAAGGACCACTTTCCATGTTCTGCATAGTCTAACCCCAAAGCAATGCCATGCTCTCTCTAGAGACATACCTATCCTTAGCACTTCGTGTTGGCAATCCCCACAGGGGACTTCTTTTTTTTTTTTTAAAGGGTGACTTTTTCATTTATCTCAGTATTTTCAACCTTTTTTTGGTTTGTTTGCTTTTTTGTTTGTTTGTTTGTTTGTTTTGCTTTTTGTTTTTTGAGACAGGGTTTCTCTGTGTAGCCCTGGCTGTCCTGGACCTCACTTTGTAGACCAGGCTGGCCTTGAACTCAGAAATCCACCTGCCTCTGCCTCCCGAGTGCTGGGATTAAAGGCGTGCGCCACCATGCCTGGCTTATCTCAGTATTTTCAAGGGTCATGCATGCTGTGGCATGTTTCAGTAATTTAAAACTTTTTTTCCCTTGCCATATAAAATTTCATTCTCTGAAAGTGTTAATTTCTGTGTTCATTAGTCAGGCAATGGCATTGGGAGTGTCTTTACTTTCCAGACTGTCAAAAATAATGCTACTATGAAGGTTTTTGGTTTTTTTTTTGGGGGGGGGGGATGATGCTTCTACTTTCCATGGGTAGGGGCAGAACTTCTGGGTCAAAGGTTACGACCTTTAACCCACTGCTGCCCGGCTGCTTCCCAGAGATCCTTTTGCCTTATCCCCAGTGGAGCTCGGGGCTCTGATTTCTCCATGGCTCATCCAGTTGGGAAAACACTACAGCTCCCAGCCTGGTAAGCTTGAGCAAATGGAGCAACTGGGTTCCTGCTACTGGGACGGGACCTGAACACTGGAGATGCCACTTCTGAGTCCTAGTGCACAGACACGGGGTCCCATCAGGGTTTTCCTGCCTGTCCCTGGTTGGTAAGGACGGAGGCAGGAGCCTGGCCCAAAGCTAGAAGAACAGCAGAACTCTCTACAGTCCTGGGCTGCTCACTTCTGGAATGATGGGAAAACAGGAAAGTCAAACCAGTCCCCTCAGAGTCGCTATGTATGTTGGGATCGTGTGTGGAACCAGGCTAGTTTTTTCTCTATTACTCATGTGGTCAGGACAATTATGTGTCCAGATGTGAAACTGCAGAGGCGTGAATCCAGACACGGCAAGGAATGGAACAGTGGTCTCGACCTCATGGGAGAACAAATGGCTCTCCTATTTGGAAGGGCTTGCAAAGGTTTACCTACCGACAGGTCTGTCTACAGGTAACATGCCCAGGTATTGCACGTGGAACTTCTGCACCAGCTCCGTCTTTGGTGTTGGAAAATCTACTACAGGGAACAAAAGCAGTGCGTTTCTCAGTGGTTCATGAGATGGCGAAAACCAGCAGTGCCCTTGGCATCTGCACTCCCAGACTCCCAGACAGCTACCCAGACCAGGAGGTCTTATCCCGGACGTTCTGCAAGGACAGGCATTCCTCACCTCCAGATGCAGGGGTCTGTCAGTCTAACCCTTCCCGACCTCTCTCTCACGGTGAAATGCTTTTGGAAGGCAAAGACCAGGTACTCTAAGTCTTTCCTATGCTAAGGAACAGCTTCTCGTGCCCTGTTCGTTAGGTGTGTTTGGTGCCCAAAGAAAGTTTAATCACCAAGGGAACAATCAAAGACATGTGAGAAATAATGGAGTCCCTCCTCCCCAGCTATGAACCTTCATATTTTGAAACTAGTGAGTTCCTTACCCTGGGGCTATACATAAGTTCAAACAAACAAACAAACAAAACGAAAAACTCCACTGACAATAGTATTTAATTTGTTCAACAGAAACACAAAACAAATGTCCTTTGTGTTTAACACAACTGACAAAAGCGACACTGTCCGTGGGAGAGCCTGGAGCACAAGTTTCCCCTCCAGCACCCAGGAAGGGCCTCATCTTGTAGCACCCAGGCTGGCTCCTGTTCCTGCGTCTACCTCCCAAACTCTAGAGAATGGATTCTAGGCTGGGGGGCCACCATACCCAATTTTAAGGCATATTTTTATTTTATACATATGAAACATCTGCTAGTTCGCATACGTGTACCACGGGCACTCGGTGACTGTGGAAGCCAGAGGAGGGCAACAGATGCCCTACGTCTGGAGCTACTCCAGGAGAGTAGCCATGAGGGTGCTGAGAGTGGAAACTGGATATTCTTGTAAGAGTAGCTGGAGCCATCTCTCCAACTCTTGAAACACCAATGTAGCTACACAACCCTGCTGCCTAGTCAGGCTGACCAGAGCGGCGGAGGAGGGGGAGGGGGAGGGGGAGGAGGAGGAGAGGGGGAGGAGGAGTCACTGTTGACATACCTTGCAAAGGGACATCGAGACTCATATTGGTCCTCTCCTGTAAGGAGCTGCAGGCCAGCGCTTTGGCGTTCTTCCGTTCAGCCATAATCTAGACACCAAGTGAAAGTGTAGCTTAGGTACACGGTTACAGACCCCATGTCACCAGCCAGCCCTGCCAGGAAAGCGCTGGAGTTGATTCCACTGTGTTGCTTCTGCCTTCTTCCCCTGCCATTTGCATTATATATTACCTTCCATCTCACCCACCTCCCTTCCCGGGGAAACAGAGCATCTCCTTAGAGCTACAGCTCTCTTAAGTGCTTAGGACTTCCTTCTTCCATCCGCTGGTCCTCCCTTCTGCTGAGAACAGCCCAGCAGGCACCTTGCAGGGACACCCGGCCCTTCTGGCCCCTGTGCTCAGGGAGCAGAGAGTAACACACATTCCTGCTGCTGCCCCATGTCGACTTTTGACACTCTCTCCACCGGTTCAAATCCCACGACTGCCCTTACTGGCTGTGACTTTGCATAAGTAAGCTTCCCTTCTGGGTCTCATTCCCTTCTTTGAATTTATGTCGAAGTGCAGTTGTGTGGCTTAAATGAGTATTAAATGAATCCTGAGGGCTCAGAAATGTTGGCCGCCGTCATCGTTATTCTCCAAGTCTTCCGGGCAGTGCCTCTTCCGTGAGGGACACTAATGGTCACTGTGTGCAGACATCGTACTCTTTGTTCTTGTTCTCTAGCACAGAGTTATGCAGTGGCGCGGATTTGGGAATTGAAAGAAGCCGGTCACCAGCTGCCCTATAAATAACCCACTTTTAATCCCAGCCCAAGGTCTTTATCCCAAGGCCGGGAAGTCCTTCTCTAGGTATGCAACCTCGAGGTGATCCGGCATACATAGGAAAAACATGTAAGTTACCCACAAATACTCCACCATTAGTGAGGGACTCAGACATCCGAGGAGGTAAGTGGTAAACTGTCGTCAGTGCCTGGACTTCAAAGGACCACTACACATTAATGACTCGTGCCCTCCCGACTGTCTTATCTGCTCAGGTGGTAAGGAAACGGGGAGGTAGGTTGTCCCTGCCCAGACCCATCTTACCTTAGAACAGATTTCGTGGAGACTTGTGGCAATGGCTTTTGCTGGTGTGTCACATCGAAACACATGGCATTTCAGAATCCTTGTGTCCTTGTCTCTCGCCACGTAAGCAAAGTCCCTGGGCAAAGAACATTCACCAGGGTATTAGGAAAGGAGAACCTTCTACCAACACGCTCTCTAGTTGTGGATGTTAACTGAGCTCACAGCCAGCGAGTCAGTGGTGAACTGGATGCAGGTTAAAAACAGAACCCAAAACGTCAGCAGCTATGGATGGCAGAAGCAGAGACTAGTGGCTGTTAGGGATGGGCGGCTGCATGGCATGACAGGGCCTTCTAAACCTAGGCTCTTGAACTTTGGGGTGGGGGACAACGCAGAGTGAACACGGAATTCTGCAGAAAGCGGCTGTCACAGATAGGACAGTGAGACAATGAACAGGGAACTGGGGAGATGTGCACTGCAGAACGATACAACGGCAAAGAGCTCGGCAGCAGAAGTCTAACAATGGGATGTGATGTGTGCATGTGTGCACGGAGGAGGGGCCAGCCCCCCCCCCCCCAGCTGCCTGAGAATGCTGATGGGCCATCAGAGAGAACACCGGAGTACATAGATCCTGTGGCTGGAATACTACCAAAGGCACGTGACTCTGCTGAACAGCCACACTTCAGCCCTGGGGGGGACAAGGCTGGCCTCCTGTGTTATATATCTGGTTCACTCCAGCAAGTGGTCCACACTGGGTGACTGTATGTTCTTACTGATACCCACTGTGACATGACTTGGCTTCTGAACAACCATGCCACACAATTATGTTTCTTGCTGCTATTAATGGAGAGAGTGGTTCTCCAGAGGGGGAGTCAAATATCTCACTGTATAGCCCGGGCTTGCTCTAGAGCTCCAATCTTCTTGCCTAATTTTTCAAGTTCTGAAGCTGTAGGCATGAGCTACCCAACACAGCAATTGAATGTATTTTTATATTACTTGTCTTCCTCTCTAGTATTTTTAAATCTTTAAAGATATATTCTATTTTTTAATTATATGTACATGTGTGCACAGGTGCCCCCGAGGCCAGGGGCATCAGAGCGCTCCCTGAAGCTGGAGTTGCAGCTGTTGTGAGCTGGGTGCTGGGAACCCAGCTCGGGTCCTCTAGAAGAACAGCATATGCTCTTAACTGCCGAGCCACCTCCCCAGACCCTGTATGTGGGTTTTTGTCACATGGCCTTGTGATGTGGCCACAAAATAATAGCAGTTCTCTTGTTTCCACCTCCCCAAGGGCTGGGATAAAAGGTGTGAGTGACCCTGCAGGTGAAGTTACTTCTTTAATGTAAGAACGGATACTGATGTTTTCATGGTGGACCTCAAGAAGCTCAGGAGTATGGTGCGAGGGTGAAGGAAGGGTGATGAGCTAGAGGGGTTGACGAGAGAAGCCTGCCTCCTTGCCTGTGTGCCCCGGGAAGCCTGGGAGTTGGTCCTGAACACCGCCTCCAGGCTAGGCTTTCCCTGCCTACCTCACAGGTTCTACCCTCACCTGTCCTCAGCATCTGTCCTAAGTGCCCTCTGTTCCTTCAGGGACCATCTCCGCTGGCATCTCCTATGCTGAAATCACATGTCCCCTGTCTGCCAGCCAGAGTCCTGTACCTGATTCCAATATTATGGCTTAACTCACCACCTGGACATCTCCTGAATCCCTTGGTCCCGTTGCAGCCAACCAGTACTCAGCATTCTTGCAAGTTCTTATCCCTGCCTTTGTTTACCCTGTCTTTGCCCCTCTATTGCCATGGCTGGGCTCAGCAATGCCCCCTCCAGGTTCTGAGTATATACTGCACTTGCCAGTGAGCACCTGCATGTCCGTGAAGCTCTGCGAAGGTGCCTTGTGCCGTATTCCCAGTGCCTAGTCTCGGCCTGACCGTAACAGGAATTTGTAATGTTTGTAATCTGAAGCACAGGTCTGTCCCACATGACCGTCGTGCCTATTGGGAATGGTGGCGTTGACAGATACCGTGGCACTGGGGAAGGCGTTATAGATTTTCGGGGGTGGGTAGACTTTGAGAGGCAAGCATGATCTTTCTCCACATTGTTCCAAAGCCTTCACATCCTACTCTCAAATGCTATAAAGGAAACACGCGACCTAAAAAAAAGCCACAGTTCCCTTCTGGAGACTGCTCAAGGGAAGCCCCGCACTTGGCTGCCTCCCCCAGCCCCTGCATTCCCAGATGGTTGGTACAGTAAGGCGCACGATGTCTCACAACTGTTCTCCTCCCAACTCCCGGGTCTGGCTGCTGTGTTTCCGGGGCCAAATCTCTTCAGGGAGCCCTGGGGTCACGCACACAAAGTGCAAGCACCCTTGCCTGGATTTTAAGAGATGCGGAATGACTGTGCCATCTTTTCCACATCATTCCTTCTATCAAGGTCTCCCATCTCTCTGCTGAAGAAGAGGGTTCCCCATGATTCCGTGCTGTGGTGTCTTCCCTCATTTGGTGACCATCAGCCCTTCCTGCACTGTCCAGAGCTCAATCTACCCAGTACACCCTTCCTGAGGCCTGCCTGGCCCTCTGGCCCACAATACCTTGCTTGTTTAAACCCTGTCAGTATGTAAGTTCTGCTTGCTACAGCATCTCTAGTGTAGAAATGCACAGCTCCCCTCTGTGTCTGTCCTCTCTAAGGAACAGGAAGGAACACCTAATAGAATATCGGATGCAGGCAAAGCAGCTTCAGGTTCATTCCTGGTTCTGCTTAGTAAACTTCCCTAACCCCCAAATCCTCAAGCCAGAACTTTCTGGGTGTTGACAAGTAGAAAAATGAAACTTTTTTTTTTTTTTTTTTTTTAAAGACAGGGTTTCTCTGTGTAGCCCTGGCCATCTTGGAACTCACTGTGTAGACCAGGCTCACCTTGAACTCACAGAGATCCACCTGCCCCTCCCTCTCATGTGCTGGGATTCAAATTGTGTGTCACCATAACCCAGCCATGGAACTTTTTGAATGAAACTATCAAAACGGTGTTAAAAGTTGCCTTCACCTTATATGAACAAGGTGTACACAAAGTAGAAATAATGGTCACATTGAGTTGTGGGTCCCGTCTCATCAAGTAGATGCAGACACTCCAAACCTACAAATCCTTCTGGCCTTGGAGAAGCATATTAGACCCGCGTGACCCCAGACCTGGATATGAACCCCATCTTTATGTGTGGGCAGAGACGTTTATGTCTGCACTACATGACCACTCTCTGATGGAAGTGTCTAAGATCCAGCATCCTCTCCCTGCTGGATGCTGGCAGGAAGCATACTGCCCAGGGTTACTAGGGAGGATGGGACACAGCTGGACCACTGGAGCAGTTCTCCCAAAGACAAGCTTTGTGCTGCCCGCTCTCTCATGTGTGACCTCACAAGCATAATAATAAAAAAAAAATCATTATTATACATCTTCATTTCCTTTCGGCTCAGGGGAAGGGGACAAACACCTCGGGGCACTGGTCTGGAATCTATATTTTCCCAAAGGAAAAGGTTGCAGCCTTGGGGTTTATGGGGGAGGGATTCTCACAGATTTTGAGCAGCCTATCTCTTCCTAGATAGATAATAGACAGCAGAAATATCCCAGTGAGAGCCGTGTGTGAGAGCGCTCACTGACCCCAAGGAGGCTTTGTTGGCCTCCCCAGCGCCTCTTTCTGTAGAGTCAAGAGGTCTGCATGCCTCTAACTTTATTCCACTACGTATCCTGAATCACCCTAAAATAGCTGTTAGTCCCCGGCATGGAGGTCTGCAGAGGTGGCTTGGGCCTGGAGCTTGGGCAAACATCTCGATAATCGGCAGTGAGTCCAGACACCTCTTTGCAGGTTGTTCTAGAAGCTGTGTTTTCAGAACCCCTCTTGTAGAAAGGGGCTGCTGCAGCAGACACAGTAATGGTTCCCCTTGTTCCCCAAAGATGCTCTTATCCTAATTCATGGACTCTATGAGAAGTGTCTTTAGGGATCTGCACCTGTATCTCTGGGTTGTCTGGCTGGCTGGCTCAGGGAAATCCCGAGGGAAGGGAGGCAACTTCTGCCTTAGATATGAAAGGACAGGACCAGGGCCATGGGAGAGGGACAGAGGTAAGGGCAAGCATGTGTGCTTTCCTGAAATGACAGCCCCGTAGACCTCTGACCTCTAGCACTCTGAGAAAATAGATCTGTTACTTCAGGTCACTTACGCTTGTGGTGATTTGTTACAGCAGCAACAGGAAACTATGCAGCTACCCTAGGACTTTCCCCAAATTGTAGTATGGCATTCTTAATATATATATATATATATATATATATATATATATATATATATATATATATTGAAATAGTCAATTCACTTCCATAGTTTCCTTCTGTGTGTCTGCCATGGTGCATCAATGATACAAACACACACAGACAGGGTTCCAGCCGGGAAGCCCAGTGGCAAATGTCACACACTGGCCAGAGACACGTGAGCTGTGTCCTTACACCCTCCCCAGGGTAAAAAAGGTGAAGAAGGCGCAAATGAAGCTCAAATGACTACCGACAAAGACATGAGGGAGCTGAGCACTGGGGTGTCTAGAAGAGACCCCCCCTGGTTAACCACTGTGCACAGCAGGGGCTATAGTGTAGTTGTGGCTGTAAGAATCCTGTCCCAGGACTCTGTGATCTGTCTCTACAGCACATTCCCCAAGGGGTGCCTAGCCTTTAACCTGGGGCATTCAAGCTTAGTATTCTTACGAGTGTCCAGACATGTGTGTCATGCTTCAAAACATTGGTTCTGCTGGTGGAGTTTGAGGTACTTAAAAGGCAAGAGTGGGGAGGAGGGCCAGCAACACGGATACTTGGTCTTTGAGGTCTGGGAGGGACACAGACTGGAGAGTTAGTTGAAGTCTGCAGAGCAGACAAGTGTAGAGGCTGCAGAAGTAAAACAAGGCGTGGGGTTCAAGGAAAGTCACTGACAGGCTCAGTGCAGAAACTCTAAAGAGAAGGTGGGGGTAGAGTGTTGGGACAGGGGCGGGGAGGCCCAAGGTGAGGGGCTGGGGGACATTCCCAGGGCTGAGAGACTGAGCAGTAGGAGACAGGCAAAGGGGAGGTGGGCAGTGACCTTGGCCTCCTAGACTCTGGCCCTAGAGAGGGGAATATAGAATCCTGGTTAGAACAAAATTGATCCCTTATTTACTTTTTAAAAGATCACTTCTTGGGGGCTGGAGAGATGGCTCAGTGGTTAAGAGCACTGACTACTCTACACAGAGGTCCTTAGTTCAATTCCCAGCAACCACATGGTGGCTCACAACCATCTGTAATGGGACCTGATGCCCTCTTCTGGTGTGTCTAAAGATAGCCATAGTATACTCATATACATAAAAATCAATAAATCTTAAAAAAAATTACGTCTCTCTTTGGAACTTATCAAATGTTTATGAAAGCAGACAAGAAACTCCCACATCTGACGACTTGACTTCCACAATCATCGAAATGGTACCAACTAGCATGGCATAAAATCTTACTGTCCCTGCCAGTACCGCGGTGCTACAGGCCATTATGCCTATACCTCGGATTCTTTCATGTCTTTTAGTGATCTCCCTGCATTCCGAGGAAATAAAGAAACCATATTGTATCTATACCTCCATGGTCAGAAGACTCCTGGAAGTTGGGCAAATGACCATTCTAGTGCCAGGCTCATGAACTCAGGAGACAACTAGGGGCCATGTGCCTATCATGTGTCACGTCCCAGTTGGTGAGCAATAGGTCCCTACGGCTCAGACACTGTGGGATAGGTAGCTGGTTGGTCTGCAGTAGGGACATTTCGAGAGCCACTAAAGAGTGTCTGGGAATTAGCTTCCATAGTAGCGGATTAGCTCTAGAGATAGGCTCCTCTACTGCCCCCTGGTGGCTGGGCGTCTCACACAGCTGAGCATCTTCCCAGGACCCCAGCAATTCATAGGTAAAAAACTACACCACTAGTGTAAATGGTCCCCAGACCCTAGTAACATCATGGCTTCCGTTTTCCCACACTTTCTTCTAGATAGCTAACCGTACAAGATGGCCTGCTTGATGTCAGGAACCCTTTGCTCCAGCTCACACCCTGCAGAAGGCTGCGCCAGGGGCTGTCTGTCAATGCAGGTGTGGGCCAGGCCATTTTGCTCAGAATCCTACTCCACTGTCTCTTGCCACCGTGGGAGCTGTGGAGTTTTGTTCTCTAGAACAGGGAGCGGGAGGCTTGCAGCCGCAACCTCATGTCTCCTCCTCAAACCCCAGCAAGCGTCACTGACAGGATCCAAGTCTCTAGCAGTTTGATTACTGAACTCCTGTGCTTCCAAATCTTTTCTTCCTGTCCTTCTGCTGTTCTCTCCTGTAATTATTCCCCCAGAGGACCAGCCTCAGGTTCTGCCAGAGAGAAAAAAATGTCAGCGCTGAGACATCTTTGACAGCCTCAAATTTCTTAATGGCAAAGCGAAGAACCAAAGATCGCTTTCATTATTCTCTGCTCCACGGCATCCCGATCACCCTACAGGGGCTTGCTCAGTCTTCACGGAATGAACGGATAAACAATTCTTTATTCAAAGGGCTGCTATTAAAAACAGCCTCTCAGCTCACTCTGTCAATCTCTCCGGCAACTCTCTTTGGGTATGTGGAATTTACTTATGCTTTTTTTTTTTTTTCTCTCTGCCAAATGAACTGGAGGTGTCTAAAGACCTCTTAGCTGCTACAGACATTAACTGTCCCTGCTACAGTATTCCTGACAAGTGATACCCAGATAGAAACCAGAAACCTCATTTCCTTATGGTACCAGCCTACCTTGTTGTAAGGCTTCCACTGAGTGAATGAAAAAAAGTGTGTGTGTGTGTGTGT
>NC_034602.1:57314807-57324793 GCF_900095145.1 Mus pahari
GCAGAGGCAGGCAGATTTCTGAGTTCGAGGCCAGCCTGGTCTACAGAGTGAGTTCCAGGACAGCCAGGGCTACTCAGAAAAACCCTGTCTCGAAAAACCAAAAACCAACCAAACAAATAAACAAAAGAAAGAAAAACAAAAACAAAAACAAAACAAACAAAAAGGTTGCCTTGGTCATAGTGTCTCCTCCCAGTGACAGAAACCCTAACTAACAAATCCTGCATCAACTGGATGGCTTCCAATGCCACATGCCATTAAGTTACACCCCCCCCCCCCCCACCTTTTCGTAGAAGCTGCAAGCCAGCAGCGTGGCTCCCTGCAGAGGGCAAGGTGAGGATGCAATCAGGAGGAGACAGGCACAGGGACTTTGGCTAACTACTTCTAGCACCTCTGGAGGAAGATTTCTCTCCCTTTTGCTTCACATATGGAGTTGAGCATGGGGTTTGGAAATTTGGAAAGTGGCCTGCACCAAAACACAGACAGAGGGCCGGCAGGAATCAAAATATGGCCACGAACACCTCCAGGACCTAGGAGACAAATGAATCCTGCTTCCAAGACTAACTGCGCTTATTTTCAGATTAGACTTGGAGTGGGAGGTACAGGGTGGCTGGTCTAGAACCTGCCTGCTGCCTGTCTTGGGCAGTATTTTTCTGTTTCATCGTATCCAACATCAACTATACCAGGTGTGGGTATCTGGGATCAAGCTTGGGCTCCAACTTGGCAAACTTGTGTCTCCTTCTGCCTTGTCTAGGACGATGCTGAGTTCTGAAAGGAGCAGCCCAGCACCTCGCTACCTGGGGTGAACACATTCCGTACAGCCCGGGCCTCTCTGGGAAAGTTTCCCGAGATACGGACTGTGTAAACAGCAGGCTCGAGTTCTACCATCTGTCAGGAGTGAGGAGGCTTGAACAGAAGGCAGTACATTCTCCAGTGT
The DNA here is from genome assembly GCF_900095145.1 of Mus pahari. Taxonomy (NCBI): domain Eukaryota; kingdom Metazoa; phylum Chordata; class Mammalia; order Rodentia; family Muridae; genus Mus; species Mus pahari. The sequence continues at coordinate 57,315,742 of NC_034602.1, forward strand.
GCACTCTCACTGTTAACATTCAGTACAGCTGTCATAGCTGTCTCCTAGTAAGGAGACCTGGACGCAGAGGGAAGGAGGAAGGGAAGAGCCGGCAAAATGTCTGGACACCTCCCCACTGTGGACTCCTGTAGGAGTTGTGGCACACAGAGGTAAGAGAGCTTATATCTCATGCTCAGCCCCAGGGTGTATTCCCCCCCCCAAAGGAGAACTTCTCTTAGGCACATCTTCTGTTAGTCCCCTCTCTAGCCACTGGGCAAGACAGAATGGTCACTACAATAGGGAGTGTAGCTAGAAGGGAGCCCAAAGCAAAGAGGAACTCATCCCTGGGTTTGTCTCTTCACTATGGCTGGCACTTGTCACAATGTCCTTCAACTACCAAAATTTATATATATATATATATATATATATATATATATATATATATATATATATATATATATATATATCCACTCCATCTATATTATATATCTCCATCCCATCATTTGGAGGCTGACATTCAGAGCATTTGAAACTGTATAAGCACCATGAATTTCCTGGGTATATCCTCTCCATGGATAACATCCTTCAAGGAGGACAGGAGGGTTCCCTGGCTGTGCCATGGCTAAGAACCGATACTGAAATGGACTGTATTACCCAGGAAACTTAAGAGAACACAATCAAAGTTCCATACTGTCACTCTTCAATGTGTCACAGGGGACCAATGTGACATGGGGACCCAAGCATATCAGTCACATCTCCTCCCCCGCATGCTGAGTCATTTGTTCAGTCATTGGTGAGAGAGACCCGAGACCTGGCAGGGTGGCCCTTATTCTCAGTCATTCAGCCCATCACCTTCCCCAAATAGGACCACACATGGAAGTAGGTTAGAGGCCCAGGTACAAATGATGAGAAGAGGCTACACAAGACAATGGCCTGCCTTGAGAGGCAAAGAGGCTGTGAGGATGGGGATGGAATGGAAGAAGCGGTGAGTTCTGCCAGACACATGAGATGCCAGGGAAGGGGAGAAGTGAGAAATCGCCAGTTACCTCTCTCTGAATCCGGGAAGGCATGAGGGAGGGAAGAGCAGAAACAGCAGGTTAGCATCCGTACTGTATCCAGTCTACAACGCAGCTCTCAGCGCCCGACATCCCACTGTGGTTCCCAACTTTGTAGCCATTAATAGCCTTTCTGTGCTTATTTTAGCCGCACCCTATCACCCAGAGGAGTGTATTTCGAGCCACACTATGATGAAGCCAAGAGTTGCCAGCTGAATTTGCAGAGGCAACAGATCAGCCGGGGGAGGTAACCAAGCTTAAAATATCACAGTCAAGTACAGGAGACTGTTTGTAGGAAACACTGGCAGGAACTTATCTTCAGTCTCCAGCCCCGGCTTCACACACACACACACACACACCACCACCACCACCACCACCACCACCACCAACAACAACAACAACCATGCAGAAACAATCAAGCATACACAGTCTTACCTGCTTCATGGCCCTTGGACATTCTATTAGAGCTGTGGCCCTGATACCCAGGAGCTTTAACAAAGTCCTTAGTGGGCAATGGAGAGGGACATAGGGCAGAAAGTGGGGGAAAAAAAGAGGTAGGAGATGAAGACTTCAAGGGTGCGGGCACAGAGCAGTGCCAAGAAGAGGTGTGGGTACAGAGCAGTGCCAGGGAAGAAAGGAAAGGGGTGCAGAGAGGAGCTGGGAGCATCTGGGGGTTGCGGGGGGGGGGAGAGGNGGGGGAACAACAGCAAGCTTTGAGTTTCATGATCAGAGCTACCCAGAGTTGCCAGGCGACATCTCTAGGGTCGCCCCCTATCCCTTTCTGTTCTGACAGAGGCATTACAGAAGGGCCCAGAGGCAGTGTCCTCTAAATGACACAGGTGTTCTGTAGAGTAACAACAGTTCAAGGAGGCAGGGTTCACAGGGACCTGCTCTCTCCGGCACACCAGCCTTGCTGCTGCTGTCACCTAAGCCAGCTGAGAGTGATAGTGAATATGCAATCAAGCATATCGCCAGAAGCATGGAGGGGACTCATCATACTCCACCCCAGAACAATACTTGCGGCATACTCCAGCAAGGGCGCAGGTGTGTGCGTGCCCACAAACCTAAGCAGAAGCTACAATGTCTCAAATGAAAAGCCACCAGAAAGCTTAGAGTGCATTTAAAATTTGTACCGTAAAAGGCTACAGTAGGCCAGGCGGTGGTGGAGCACACCTTTGATCCCAGGACCCGGGAGGCAGAGGCAGGTGGATCTCCGAGTTCGAGGCTAGCCTGGTCTACAGAGTGAGTATCAGGGCAGCCAAGGCTACACAGAGAAACCCTGTCTCAACAAACCAAACTAACCCAAACCAAACCAAACCAAACCAAACCAAACCATACCAAGCAAAAACCAAACCAAAAACAACCAAACAAAATAAAACAAATCAAAAAGGCTGAAATAGCACAGCACAGCACCAAACTTGTACCTTAAGGAGAAGACTCTAGAGGGTACAGCAAGCACAAATGAATTTTACACATCTACCTCCATATCCAGGGAAAAAAATCAGAGACCTCATGGGCCAAGCACCAGCACAGGTGTCACCTTTCATGTTTATGACTACAATACCACACACACACACACACACACACACACACACACGCACGCACGCACGCACGCACGCTATCCGCTGAGCTCTGGGGTCACATGGTCTGCGCAGGCCCTACCAGCAGCCTGACAAGGTCGTCAGTATGTCGTTCATGGACGTAGGAGAAAACAGGGTCAAAGAGTTTGAGGAACTTGGCCAAGTCATACAGCAGAACCATAGTGCATACAGGGCTTGTGACTGCAAGCCTGTCTCGGTTCTGTCTCTCGGATGATAAACCCATAGAGCCGAACAAGTTTGCTTACAGCAGAGCCAAAGGGTTTGACAAGGAGCACCGGTTCTTGAAGGATCAGGGAGTTCAAGTTTCCGGGAGAGACGCTTTAGGCTTAGGAGGTAGGCGGGGTTCAGGATCTTCTATGACAGAGCTTGCCTTCTCGTTGTCAATGTATCAGGCTCTTCCAGTATGCCAGGCTCACAGCATCAGATGACACACGAGGTCACCCATCAGTGAAGAGGGGACAGAGACACTAGCTCAGGGCATTCACGAGAAATGAGATTAAAAGAGATGGCATTTAACCAAGATGCAATCACCTGCTAGGCTGGTATGGGCAGTGTTTGGCCTTGAGGGTCTATTTGGAGGTTTTTGCAGGGGACTGTGGCTATGTGGGGGACAGTCTTTCTCTGTGGGACAAGATCATCTTCAATGAGGCATGCAGCTTTGGAAGGGCGCATGTGGGACAGTAAGGGAGTGGGAGGGCATTTGTCTCCAGATCAGCTCAATCAACCATGGTTATCAGTGAGATGACAGATGTCACAGCCATATTGCCCTCACATCTATAGGTGGCTTCTGAGGGACACTGTCTCTCATGGGAAGGCATTCGCTAGGAAGGGAATGTTTCTTAGACTCACCGCATGTTCTTATACACTCTCCTCACCCTGCTATCAAAGGCGAGCTTTAGAAGTAACACTTTGTAAGTCAGTGACCCTATGGAGTCTCAGGTTTTCTACCTCAGACAAAACAGGCTCTTAGAATGTCCTTATAACCGGTTCCTTCTTTTAACAACAACAACAACAACAACAATGATAACAATAATAAATGTCTTTTAGGAAGAATGTGCAAGTGATGTTTCTTTGATTCCATCTTGATTTACAGCAAGAGCTTTTAATTTCTCACTCCTCTCAAATGCTTCTGTCTAGTGTGTGACAACAACTTTGCCCAACAGCGGGAAATCTGAAGACCGAGAACATGATGTTTTCTTCTGTGTAAAGCCTTGGCTATTTAGACTCAGACCCATTGCAAGGGACTCATCTGAACGAACAACCCTGACACGCAGCTTCTATGTTCCGTCCTGCAGGAGGAACTGGGAAACATCGAAACAGAGTTAATTCTTTGGGGTTTACGAGATACTGCTTGCTTTAAGTGCTGAAGTAAAAACCAGCCATAAAGAGAGATTTCAGGGGAGCTCTGAAATGTCATTGGAAAACCCCCAACGAGTCACTGACAGTGGTAGGTACTCCACCACTCGGTACGTTTGCTAAATGAGAAACATCAACAACAAAACACCCATCGGCCCAGAGCTGGGCTTCCCACGGGATGAGCCGTTCTGACAGAGGAAGGGGCTAAACTTAGCCAGCTGCAAGCCTTCTCCCTTCGCAGGGTATATGGTGCCAGTGGGAAGACTCAAGTTCCAAGATTAGTTCCACTGAAGTAGCTCACCAGGGCTGCCTGATCAGCAGGCTCTTGCCGCAGCTCCTTGGAAAAACAAATGCAGAAAACGGGCACTGATTTCCTTAACACAAATCTCAGGCAACAGAGCTACTTTGTCATGTGCGCTGGCGTTCCTGAAAAACAGCATCAGGGACTGCACGCCAGAACGACACAGTATAGTATGGTTCTTTGAAAGAGGATGTCATCATCTGTGCCCTGGCCAAGCTGTTCCCCACTAATGAAAAAACACAACCACTCCTTTCTCACACCCTGGGCTCTCACCAGGCAATGGCCCTACTTATCCACTGTGGTGGAACCTGTACATGTGCTTTTTTTTTAATACTTCTCTTCATCACCGTGGGTCTTTGGATCTCTGGATGCAGAGTCACCATTGCTCATGTGACGGTGAACTGTGGTGATAAAAGCATCCGACAGGACAGTCCGTTTTCCTACCTTGTCTCACGTCCTTAGTTATCTGACTTTTTATTATCTGTTTGCCCTTAGTTGGGGCCCTTGGTTGCTTTGTTCTCCAATTTCATCTGTAATGTGGGCGAACCAGTGAGACACACATCTTTACAGGTCGGAGTGCTATGTCTGAGTCGATTCACAGAACTCCTGAGCTATCACGGGTGGTGGTGTGACCTGAGTGAACGTATGGGGGGCAAGAAAGGCAGGTCTCCCCCCCCCAATAACTTGTTTTGGATTATCACCTCTTCTGACTTCCAGTAAGAGTCATCTGAAACACAATTTTAAGGTCAGTTCTGGAAGGGATGGAACCTGAATGGCCCAGTAGACCCCTGTGGACTCTCCACCTCAGAACTGAGGTGAATAACAAGTCTATGCAAATCACCCATCTGGTTTCTGCCGAGATTCACAGGCTTCAGCTCAGGGACAAGACAGGGATGCTGTCCAACCAGGGATGCTGTCCTTCCTAGGACAGGCTCCTTCCCCCAGCTCCCACTTCCAGCCCTGGCCTCAGTAGCAGTCACAGACTGGGGCCAGAGAGAGTAAGAGTGCCTGAGGACTTACAATGGGTAACAATATTGAAATGCAAAGCATACTCTTCTCAACAAAGGATTTCTCCTGATTCTGGAGAGAAGACACAATAGTTAAAATGGCAGCTCGCTGAGGAGGGTGGGAGGGACAGTTAAAAGCAACCAAGAAATGGGTGTCTTGTTTTGCTTCATTTCCCTCCCAAGTCCATCTTGTGAAGAGCTGAAGAGTTCCAGCTTTCCTTTGTACAGCGTTACAGATCAAAAACACAAAGCTCGCCTCTCTGACCGAGAGGAAATTTAACATTTAGTTTTCAGATGGGGGAGTAATTCACGACATGCCCCCGGTTTGGAGGGGAAAAGTCTGAGCTCATTAAATAATGTATGTTATACGTGAATGGTGAAGGCATGGCTTTCTTTGGGAGAGCAGAGACGGTAAGACAGGAGACGCATGCCACCCAGAAGGCGTCTATCTGACGGAGTGCACGCCGCTCTTTGTTGAAGACTTTGATACAGAATGGGGAGATGACAGCTCTCCACACTGTGTAAGAAGCCCCTGCGGCGTAAAGTGCCTGGCAAGGCCTCGCAGGGATTCGGCTTGGTGGCACTTAGCATGCACAGAAAACAAAACCACAAACCCTAAGGCAAAGCCACTGCTGTGCCTGAAGGTAAATTCCTCTCTCCTGCAGACCCACTTCTTCGGATGGATGGGAGGGACCCTAGGGTAAATAACACACCAGTGGTTTGTTTTGTTTTGTTTTGTTTTATCATCTCTCTCTTTGATGCAAGCATTTTTGATAATCTATACATTCAGTAGTGTCTAGAGAAATGCAGACAACACTAGAAAGAGTCGTTCATCACTGCTGTTGAAATAAACGCAGGTTGTCTCTGGTCACAGGGCATGCTTTATAAAAGGGAATCCAAGGTCCAGAGAACTTGCGCTAACTTGCTTCAACTCCCATGACTAGTGGGCGGCCATTTACCCAGGAGAGTCTGGGCTGCATTCAGCTGAGCTTGGCTCTGCGTTGTCATGTGGGAACCAGATCGGCTCTAGTTAGCTGACTTTGCTCAGGGCCCTCTCGCGCAGGAGATGCAGCCTTGGTTCTCGGGACTGTTCCCTTTCCTTTTTCTCATTCTCTGTGTCTCGCTCTGCCTTTCTCTGTCCCTACCAGATTATGGTTTTTCACTGCTGGGGACAACAACAACAATTACCTGCTGTGTTCTTCTGTCTTCTCCCATTTATAGTCATCTCCAAATTCCCTGCCTTCCCAACCCTACAATCCTGGGCTCCCAAATATCCCGGGTTTCTTCCTGCTTTGGACCTTTTTGTCTATTGCCCATCTGTGCCCTCCCCCCAGCCTTGAGCGTGCTGAATCAGACCTTGTCTGCCACAGTCGGCTAGCTCACCTAGGGTGGAGTCTTCTGTCCTAGGTGAAGTCAACTGTCCTGCCACATCTGCAGCTTCCGGTAAGAAGCCACTACCTGGTGAGCAGCTGAGCTTGTCTTCCTTCCTGAAGAGATCCTGGCAAAGCTATGAGATCCTGGCAAAGTGGGAGATGGGTCTCCCCCCCCCCTTTTAAATTCAGACCCTAGAATTAAAACATTGAGCCTTGATCAGAGAACTGTCTTGGCTCGTTATTTCTCTCCGTCCTTCCCATCCATCCCCAGCTTTCCTTTCAGGAACCCAGTAACACGTGGCCACCGGCGACTATACCCATCACCCCGTGCTCTGTGCAGGCTCCCCTTGATCAATCACCATCACCCCTAAAAGGCTCCACTGCCCCCAGTCACAGCTAACTGGAACCATATGAACTGCCCTGTTATATACTTGTAAGTTCCCCCTCTCTGGCCCTGACTAAAACGTCAAGTCCATGTGAGCAGGGGCCTTTCACCTCGATGACCCATCACTGGCTGGCATGGGGCAGGCAATCAACAAGCCCTTTGGAATGAATGAACAGCTTGAACAGAGAGCATGGGCGCCACTCCCTTGCCAGCCTTAGGCATATTGGTGAGAACCTAAGGGCACTTTGCCTGCCCAGCTGGCGGGATTTCTCTTCCTCTGATTGTAATTCACAGACAGTTCTTTAAAAATGACTTCAGTTCATATCGCATTCTCATGCCATCTGAAGTCATGTTATAAGACACCCACTTCACTGCAATGGGCAGGAGGAGAGTGCTTGGAAGTTCATTAGTCTCTTGTGACTATCTGAAAGCTAAGCACATCTGTACTCGGTTATCTCCAGCAGCAGTGGCAATGATTTTCTAGAGTCCCTAAACAGATTCTTTCTCTGGGACATTTGTCTAAACAAAAAACAGTTCCTCTGGTCCTACAAATCAATACATAAATTTCCCCCAGATATAGATTTCTATCAAGATTTATTGGCTCCGCGGAGAATTTTCTTTATGTTTGTACTCTGAGAAATAAACTTTAGCTTGTTACTTGGGAAAAAAAAGCCAAGATAACAGGTGTGCAGAAGGAGAGGAGGTAGAAAGCTGTGGGAGATCTTGAGAGCATCATCCCCGAGGGCACCGTAGCATCATCCTCCCTGAGGGCACCGTATCCCAGCAAGAGTTACCCTCTCATAGTGTGACATGTGCACACTCTTCCTATTTCTAAGCGCTATTCTTCCTACTATTTCTAAGCTCTCTCTCTCTCTCTCTCTCTCTCTCTCTCTCTCTCTCTCTCTCTCTCTCTCTCTCTGTGTGTGTGTGTGTGTGTGTGTATGTGTGTAAATAGAGGACAACTTGCAGGAATTGGTTCTCTCCTTCACTATGTGAGCTCATGGGATTGAATTCAGGTTGTACGTGTGTGTGTGTGTGTGTGTGTGTGTGTGTGTGTGTGTGTATGCATGCATGTACATATTATGTGCATGCACACACACACACACAAATACATATATGCACTTTGAGGGGGGTGGCTGCACTCGAGGCTTGGCTTAGAGCCTTGTGAATGCAAGAAAAGGGCCTTACTCTCAAACTATCTCTCCCGTCCTGCTAAATTGCTCAAGCTAGCCTTGAACTTTGGATCTTCCTTCTCGGCCTTCCAAACAGCTGGGATTACAGGCCTGCATCACCGGACCTGTCCTTAAAGAAAGTTAGTCAATCAATCAATGTATCTTAAGAAAATAAAAATGGCAGCACCATCGATTTATTACTCTAGTTTTACTGCTTGGGTCCGCCTTTCTGTTATTATGTTGATACTTGGTAATTCATATACATCATGTTAAGAAAGAGTGTGAGAGGGGCTGGAGAGATGGCCCAGCGGTTAAGAGCACTGACTGCTCTTCCAAAGGTCCCGAGTTCAAATCCCAGCAACCACATGGTGGCTCACCATGATCTCATCTGTCATGAGATCTGATGCCCCCTTCTGGTGCCATCTACAGCTACAGTATACTTAGATATAATAATAAATAAATCTTTAGACGGGAGTGAGCAGGGCGGACGAGGCCAACTGGAGCAAGCAGAGGTCCTGAATTCAAATTCCTAGCAACCACATGATGGTTCACAACCATCTGTTCAACTACAGTGTAGTCATATATGTAAAATAAATAAATACATCTTAAAAGAAAGAAAGAAAGAAAGAAAGAAAGAAAGAAAGAAAGAAAGAAAGAAAGAAAGAAAGAGATTAAACAGCCTGACCTACAGAAATTCTTGTTGGAGGCTGTTTTCCAGAGCTGGATAAAGGTAACTGGGACTCTGACTTCCACAGGACTAACAAAACAAAACAACAAAAGCAAAAAAAAAAAAAAAAAAATCAATGTTCGTTCATTTCAGNTG
>NC_034602.1:57324798-57325920 GCF_900095145.1 Mus pahari
GGGGGTTTTTTTTTTTTTTTTTTTTTTTTTTTTTTTTGTTGTTTTGAACTCATGTGTTCCTAGATCAGGACTTAGCAAAGTATGATCTGCCACAAATGTATTTAAATGTATAGAACACTGTGACACCAGTCCTCTTAGGTGTAGGCTAAGGCTGTATGTGCTATAGGCAAAGTAACTTCCTCAGAGGCCACGACACCAGCAAAGACTAAACACCGACCTTGGCCTCGGAAGAGTCCCTGAGCCTGTTCTTGATGACCTGGTTCAGCTATGTATAAGGTTGGCAAGTGTGTGCTGAATGGCTTCTAGTGCGCCCAGTGCAGAAGAGAAACATACAGCTGCCCGTTAAAGAAATTCTTTAAAGTTTCGGGACAGTATCTGATCCTAGCACTATTAAGGGAAGAGAAAAATCAGGGTCATATTGGCGGACCAAGCATGGGCCTGGTGCCAGGGCAAGGCACTAGAGTAATTTTTATTATAGATAGGTGACAGACTCCAGCACTGGCTGAAAACTATTCCATCCATGCGCTAGTTCATTTTGGGTTCCTAATAAAATCCCAGAGACTGGGTACTTTATACAGAAAAGAAGTCTATTTAATTTATTAGAGATTCAGGAGCATGGCATCAGCTCAGCTCTGGTGACAGTCTTTGGCTATACCATATATGGTGATGGTGTCACAGTGGAATCAGGGTCACTTGGCAAAACAAGAAGCTGGAGAGATCTGAGAGAAATTCTAGGCTCGCTTCTAAAATTCAGTAGTCATGGGACTTCCTGCATTAATAACTTACAGGATGCTGCCCTGTGACCTAATTTCTTTGCATGAGGACCTAGGTATTAAAGGCGCATTACCTTAACATCAGCCAAGCAAGGTTCCAGCACATGAACCTTGGTGGATAACCACAAAGTGTAACTACCATTAACAACCAAAATATAGGAACAGAAGATTCTCCAATTTATAAATCCTCCAGACTGAAAAAAGAGAAATCCAGTTGTGGATACAACTCAGTGATAGACACAAAGCCCTGGGTTCAATCTCAGTCTTTGCCTGCCTGTCTCTGTCTCTGTCTCTGTCTCTGTCTCTGTCTCTGTCTCTGTCTCTGTCTCTCTCTCTCTCTCTCTCTCTC
>NC_034602.1:57326655-57337934 GCF_900095145.1 Mus pahari
AACTCACTTGGTACACCAGGCTGGCCTTGAACTCAGAAATCCGCCTGCCTCTGCCTCCCGAGTGCTGGGATTAAAGGCGTGCGCCACCACGCCTGGCCTAAAATGATTTTCAAAACCCACGTCTCCTGTCACAGTTGCCCTCAACTTTTGGGTTCATAATTCTGCAGTGAGAAGGAGATTAACAGAAGGATTCCTCCAGAAACTAAGTGCAAAAGATCCTCACTTAGAGTGGCTCTTTTTTTTTTTTTCTTTCTTTTTTACAGCTTTCTGAAGGAGGGAAAGTGAGACACATCCAGTCAAAACTGTACTTTGAATTTTGATCTTTTCTCAGGCTAGCAATATTTGGTACAATGGTCTCTTGTGGTGTTTGGCAGTGAGCTATGGTTCAAGTCAGTCATGTGATCAAGATTAAAACAACAACAACAAAACCCGACCAACTATACAGTATGTTGGCTGGCTAGGCCATGATGTCAGTTAGGGTCTCTAAAGACATTTTCTGCTTATGGTATTTCCATTTTCCCACGGGTTCACAGGGAGGAAACCCTAGTTTAAGTTGAAGAGCATCTGCACCTTATTTCCCTATTCTTCAAAGACTAGGTCCTTCTAGCTCCCAAATGCTAGTGAATTTCCTGTGAAGTTGCTGGAGGAGTCCAGCCTTTTCATTTGACATACCTATAGAAAAGTCTTAATTATCAGCTGTTAAAAATATACCAAAGGGGACTCCATCAATGGCTCCTTATAAAATTGGGAGCAAATATAGTTTTACCATGTAGGTTTATATCTCTCTGCCCCCCACCCCCTATTTTAAATCTTTATTTTTAATCCAGAGCAGAGAAAAGAAAAATGCTTGCCATCTGACAACAAGCAGAGAATGACATCAAGAGCACTGAGGGGTAAAAGTGTCTCAGAAAGACAGTCAGATGTGTAAGAGTCCACTGGGTACGAGTGCTCAGCCACACTGCCAGAGACAACAAAGTGAAGTCAAGGTCTCGACACGACATAAATTTAAAGTGAGTCACTCCACTGCTTAATAACTCTGTCCTTGAACAATCATTACTTCCATTAACATGTATTCCCAACAGAACAAAACCAATGAATCCAGATCACCGCCTTCCTGCCTCTTCCGCATTCAAGCTGTCAGTTGGGTCTCTACAGCAACCCTTCTTTCTGCTTGTTTCTTCTCTTCATGCCCTCCATCCTGTGGGATCCCACCTGGACCAGGACCGGCTACCCCAACCCTTTGCTCCCAGGATCCTTTCCTGACAGCCCTGTCCAGGATCTTCGTGGATGAAGTAGATCAGTCCTTGGGATTCCTCCTTTCAAGAGGTCTCGAGACCATCAGAACAAAAGTCAGATTTGCAACCAGAGTTCTAGGACCCTGCTTGACCTTACTCCGCCGGTTTCTTCTGTCTGCACACGGACCACTCTGGTCTCCTTAGTCCACCTTCTGTCATTCTGTCCAGACCAGCCTTGAAGCCCAACTCAAGCCTCTCCTCCTAGGGCAGGCCCTCTCCACTGAATTATGTTATATACTGAGACAGTTAACTACTGCCTGCTATGCCATGCTGTTGACTGTCTTCAAGCAAGCCTGAGCCTACGTGGTCTTGCTCCCAGAGTTGTTTTCCTGTGCTTCCTTGAGGATGGACTGTCTCCTTCTCCGTGTACTTCCTAGAGTGCCTGACTCACAGCCTCTCTATAGCTGTTAAACAGATTAAGCTATGGATTATAACTAAAGATGATTGCAATCAAACTCTAAAACAGACACCGAAGAGTTTCTATCGACATCTGTTCATGTGTACATCTAAAAGTTCAGTATAAGACGCACATTCCATGCAAGGGCACGAGAGCCAATATCTAAGAATTAAAAACAACAACAACAACAAAAAACCACCACCAACAAAAAACCACCACCAACAAAAAAACCCATGGTTTGTGTTAACCATTTAGTATATCACAGGTGAGATTGGTGGAAGACTGAAAATCCAGATGAATATGAAGTTATCTGGCATTAATCTCCCTACGCTGTTGCATCAAGAGTATAAATACATCCGAGGTCCCCACCTTGGAACCCATCTCTGCATGCCGGGGACTGTGGGAGACATAAGCTTTGCTTAGTTTGTAGTGCAGGATGAGATTCATTTTTCTGAGGGTTTGCTCAAGGTAAAAGCTGCTCAGGTGACAGCAAGAGACAGCATGAATGATTTTTTTTTTTTTAAACAGATTAGAATTGCCACAGCTGAATGAACAATACCACTGCTCACACCCTTGGAGTTCAGCTCCTGCTCTGCTCGAAGCCCAGGCTACTCTGAGAGGAAATCTGTGCTTGGTATAGGAAGTTCCAGCCTGACAGAGTCATGGACTGAACTTATCTCTCCCTACCTCATCTTTTGAGTGGAGACAGCTTGGGTTCCATCTGTTTTCACAAATAGCGCTGGGTTCAGCTAACCTCACAGTGCAGTTGTCAGGGCTTAGGTTCATCCACCCTGCTCTCCAGGGATGTCCAAGCTCAGGAGACCTAAAATTGGCCCCACGACAGCACAGTAGGAGTTAGAAGAATACAAGGCACCCACTATGCTCAGCACTCTATCTCTGAGACTAAGCCTCAGCACTCTGAAGTTCAACACTTGTTAAATAAATAAATGACTCCCCACTGTTTAAAATCCATGAGAACTAAAAATAATGTGTGCAGGTTTTTTTGTGTGCTTTTGTTTTGTTTTGTTTTTTGTTTTTTAAAAGCAGGATTTCCATTGCTGAGCCAAAAACCATGGCACCTTTTTTTCCTAGACAGTGCTTGATATTAAGTCTCTCCCCCTGTCTCCCGCTTGGTTTGATTCTCATCTCATTTTTGAGGACACAGTCACGGGCAATATAATCACAAAATTGTAAGGTAAAAATGTGTACAAATACAAATTTAGGGTTGGTTTTCTTGACACCATTTTCTGCCTCTAACTTCTTGGGAAATATCTCTAGACATTTACTCCTTTCCAAAAGCAAATAACTAAGCTAGAAGTAGCAAAGCTCTGGACGTCAGGTAGAAAACTTACAAAATGCCCTCCTGTCAGAGTGAGGGAGGCTAGGAGAGACAGAGCGCTCAGTGGTCTGGGAAAACCAAGGGAAATCAGGCAGAATTTCCCCGGAACGGAACCCCGTAGGCACCAAGGGAAAGGCAGGCTGCAGCGGCAGAGTTATCAAAAGAAGGAAGACTAATGGCCCCGCCTCCTCCCTTCTCCTTCCACCCAAAGCAGTAATGAAGATTCACAGCTACACATTCATTAGGGGATCGATAGACGTGCCTGGTTACAATATTGGGACAGAGAAATGGGTAATTGCTAGAAAAGGCGCAGATTCCTCAAGAATTTAACCAAGTGTTTTGAGCAATATTTAAACGGTTGTGTTTTTCTTTTTCAAAACCACTACTTTTTCAATGCCAAGAACATGCACGTGATAAGTTGGCTGTGCTTCCACATTTTGGGAATTTCAGGCATTTTCTACCCATGGAAATCATACTGATATTCTGCCACATAGATAAAATTACTTGGGAATGAGGTTTTTCTGCACAAAGGATATTGCCCTTAATTCAAATACCGCATTTTAAAAAATGTAATATTTTTCACTTCTAATTTAGAAAAGATGTACACGAACATTTCCTGGGGCACATGTGAGATGAATACACTCAGCCACTGGGCACTGCTCATCACAGAAATGCCCGGTGCAGACTGTCTACAGTCAGGCACTTCTTGCAGCGATGGTAAACTGAGATCAAAGGAATGCCTCTCACTCATTTCTCCCCAGAGTGGTAGGAAGATCCCCTCCTCAGACCATCTGGCTACCCTTCCCCGGGCATCAATCTAAGCGCGCCCCGTAGGCAGGGAGGCTGCGGCCTTTGTCCCGCGTGTCTCCAGGACCCACCTCCATGCCTCCAAGCCCAGTACCCCATGCACCTACAGACAAAGGCGTGCCATCTCTCTCCAACTTCCTCACCTTGAGTTCTCGGTCTACCAGGTACCAGGGTAGGGCGGAGACACTGTCCGAAGCTCTAGGACGAGGACCTGGTACCCTAGCCAAGCCAGCTGGGTGCACTTGCTTTAAGCCAGCGGCAGAAGCAAGCACCGGTGGCAGCAGCAGCGGCAGCGGCAGGCAGCGCTTCCATCTCAAGTTCAAGCTAGCTGCTTCCGCGCTGCCCCGCCCCGCCCGCGAGGCCACCGTCTCCTATTGGCTGCTGAGCAGGAGCCCTCCTGCGGTGCTCCCGCCAGGTGCTCAGGCCAAGATGTTTCAGCAGGTACTCCAGTTGCAAGGGGGCTGTGCAAACCCGCCACCCCAGACTACGTTCTGTGACTAACATTCCCCTTTGTACAGTCTCGAGGCTTGTAAAGAAAGTTAATTCTGACCCCATTGTGTGTGTGTGTGTGTGTGTGTGTGTGTGTGTGCGCGTGTGCGCGCGCGTGCTACTACCCACAGCCAGAGAGCTACCTCCACGACAGACACTTCCACAAAGCACAAAGTGAATGAAATGAATAGATTTCAGAAGGGAGCCCAAGGTGAACTGGGCTAAATGGTACACTTCCAGACTACCGGATCATTTGCACAAAGCCCTTACAGGCAGCTCACTTCTCCAGCCCTGCTTAAGGCACCTCTTATGAGCCGCAGACTTGAAGCCAGGCTCACCCTGGCACTCTTAACATTGTCATTTCTAGCTGACGGCCCTCCCCCCATCCCATCTACATGGGAGCAGAAAAGTGTCCAGTTGGCTAGGTGACAGCATTTTAAATGGGACTGGCGGTCAAAATAGAAGTTTGAAAGGAGGAGGCAAGCTCATTTGCTGATTACATTGTGTGCACAGAATATTTCCTTTGCCTAATTGTGCTGGGCAAGAATAAGTTATTTGATTGATTAATTAACAAAATGAAGTAGAAGATTGGCTGTGTTTTGTTCAGACCCCCCCCCCCCCACACACACACTCCTTGTGCAGAGAAAAGAAGAGAAAATGGGAAACAGACTCAGAAATGAAGTCATGCTCGTTAAACTAGGAAGTTTGCTTTGGAGAAGCACAGCAGGTGTACTGGAATCTCTTAATGTTCATGTTTTAAAACAGGACCAAACATTGACTTATCTGTTCAATATTTATGATACACATATGCTAAGCACCAGGATCTGTGCTGACAGTTCCCTTTTCTGGTTGGCAGGTGTCTCTGTGGGGACAGAGCTATTGACTTCATAGTGATCCTATGACCCATGTTACTTACAAGACTTCACTCAGAATTGGCTGCTTGCAGCAGCTACAAGGTATGGATGCAGCCCACCTGAAGGTGGCGCTGTGGGTGATCAGAGGGTTGGGGTTCAGCAGTCAGGGCAGCCATCACCAAGGCTGGTTTTCTGCCTCCCTGCCTGTAGCAGGATTGAAGCAACAAGTCGGTCAGATGTTCTGAACAGGCAGCACCTTCACTACCTAACACTGGCTTCCCCCACAGCCCTTGCTGTGGTTTGGCAATACACCTTTGGAAGAGCGCTTGCATCATCACCCACTTTACTGTGAACTTTAAGGGTAAACAGTCTAACTGTTCTGGTGTGGTAAAGAACATAAGCCTGGCCACAGAGCCTGGCATCTTTTGTTCTCCAAGACCCTGGGATGCCATGCCTCCCAGAGGTGGTGTTTACTGGAGGCCTTGGGTGTTGTAACCTTAGCTCTCTCCTTACTCTGCAGGTGCTAGAGACTGAGATCAGCCCCTGGACCAGTCAACCTCCGAGATGGAGCCCTCAATTCTGGCCATCAAGGCTGGGACAAAGCTCTCGTGGTTGAAAATATTCTGTGTTGCGGTCACACAGTCATTCTGTCTACATACAACCTGAGAGGACAGAGCAAGTCCGTGGTTCACATAGGACTCGCTCCCCATGGCTTCTTCCCACTGGTGACTCTAATCGACTTCCTTTATAATAATGCAGTAATCCACCCGTGTGTGCCCAGAGTTCTTCTAGAAGTCAAAGGTGGAAGTGGGTGGAGTCAGGGTCTTGGGGGCTCTTTCAACCATGAGCGCATTTCCCGACAATAATGCATCTACATTTAGTGGTTATGTTCAGTGACTTTTGTCCTTTTTAAAATTTTCAATGATCAGCACATGGCACTTTTACAAATTAAAGGGCAGAATCCTTTTCCCAAACACCTACTGTGAATTAATGTCCAGATCAGTGGCCACCTCTTTCAGGAGTCTCTTCCAGAGCTTAGCATCCTTGCTTGTGTGTTCTCTGGTTCATAACCCTGTTTTTGGCAGTGGTCAGCAGGACTGGAACATTTTCCTTTGTGTGTGATATATGTCAGACCAACTCCAAGTTCCTAGCGTCAGTCACTGTATCTCCCTACACAGCTCCGTAAAACACGCTTCCAACATGAAGGCAAAAAGAAAAAAAAAATTTCCCCAAGTATCATAGCAGAACAACAACAACAATCCATTTTACTTCTTCTGGACCTGCATTTAAACTGGTAATAACCGTTTTAATGTGCAACAGACATAACCCAAGTCCACAGAAACATAGGTTCAGTCATATGTAAAATTTGGTACTTATCCCAACATGTTCCCTGATAAATAAGGAAGCTGTTACTGTAGTAACCGACTATTATGAGGATGTACACTATTATTCTGTTTTTTTTTTCTTTCTAAAAATAAGAATGTTGCTCAAAATTATTATCTACTTTAGAAATCTGACACGAAAAGAAACCTGACATGATTTATAAAAGCAGGGAGGCAGCTCACGGGACTCTCCAGCCGTTATTCTTCCTAATTAGAATGAAATATTGCAGTTTATTTGCATAATATATTAAGGGGGGAAAAAAACCCACCTCGGCTACTTATCTTTCCCTCCCCCAGACAAAGCTGACTGGAAAATACAACCGGCATACCAATAACCCAGGGTACAATCTCGAGAAGCATGGAAGAAAAAAAAAATCAATTTTATTTCCTTCAGACCTGCATTTAAACTGGATAATAGCTGTTATAATGTGCAACAGACATAATCCGATTTCAATTTGTTTGATTAGAGGAGTATAAACATTAAACAAGAAAGTCAAGGGATTGTCATAACAACATTTACACTCTTAGCTCATTACAGAACAAAGCCTTCCCATTCGCTCCTGGAAAGAGCACTACTAGGAAATATAGGATACGAATCTGAACCCTCTGGACGTATCATCCACGAAAATGTTTGTACCGCCTCAGCCAGAGATGGAGGCAGCTCTGAACCAGCTGCCACTCAACTTCCCCAAACTAGGAGGAGGAAGCCCTGAATGTTCCCTTGAACACGTGAGACTGTGCTTAAGTATTCCCTTCCGAACACACTGCATAACCGGAGCCCCGCCCAGGCCAGTGCTTCTCAGGCTATGCTGTGAATTATAACTGTTACAACAAAGGGGCAGAGTGTGGGAGTGTGGGGGAGTGGAGCGCGCAGGTCTGGGGTATTTATACTGCATTATACAAGCAGTCCATCTTCTGGACCCCACACAAGCTCTGCAGGCAGGTGTGTCTTGTGGACTGTGCATGGAGAAGGCTTTTCTAGAGCAGGCACCATGCATGGCTGACAGGAGTCAAATGGCAATAACTGGGCCCTCCTCTCCACTCTCAGAAGGAGGTAATCACACTCCCCTTGGTTTTGGATCTTTGGTGCCTGGGCAGGATGCTGTGGGGATCAACACCTTTCACACTCCCTTGTGTAAGGCTTCAATCATCCGGGGACTGGCTAAAACACAGAGGTCTGGAGTGGGAGGCCTCCTGGTGATAGTGTGTCCTTATTCAGCTGATTATACCACTTTGAATAGCAAGAATCCCAATACAAATTATGCAAACAGTGATCACAATTCAAGCAAAGGGCAGAAAAGAATTCAGTTCAGAACTGCAAAGAACCCTAGGCAATAGATACCAAGGGCTCAGTCAGCACCAGGGATATTCCCAGTGTAGAGGATACTGTCCTGGAAGACATCATTCCTGGAGGCTGTGGTGTGTATTAGCAGAAGAAACCCCACTCTGCCACACCAAATCCGTGAGGCAGAAGCGTGGCTTGCATTCAGATTAGGACATGACCTTTATCAAAAAGACTTCCAGGTTTTAGCACACGATCTCTAACTGTGCTCTCTCATGGAAAAGTTTGCCCCCTCCCCAAGACAGTCTCCTGTCCAATGGTCTAGGCTTTGCCTGTCCTGATCTATACAGTGCAGAGGCTCCTTATAATAAATGTTTGTTTACAACTAAAATCTTTGTATGTGGGAGAGTTCCGAGCCCCAGGCAGGCAGCACAACTCATTTTCTTTATGCAATATTCAGCGCACAAAACTTCCTAGTAGACCAAAGACTTTGGGCAATTCCCTGGCATTCACTAGACTATAAAGGGATTGACTAGTCCCTCCAACCAACTGTTCCCATGTTGCCAACAGCTGGGGGAATGGAAGGTGGAGGGGGTGGATGAAAATCACCACCCTCCAGGAGTTTGGAACAACCACCACAAGCACTCAATTTCCAAGGTGCTCAGCCCTGCCCTGCCCCTTCCCTACCTGCCCTGCCCTTTCCCTAGCTTCCCCCCTCCCTCCTGCTCCTTCCCTACCTACTCAAGCCCTGGCCTCTCTCCTCAGGGGAGCAGTGTTACAATGAAAGCCAGGGGACAATGCCAGCCAGGTGCCTCCATGCTCAGTGCTAAGGGGGAGCAGCTGTCTGACAACATCTACAACCACAACCAGAGAAAAGCCATGCTGTGGTCCCACATGAGAAATTCAAGCCTCACTTGATGTGGAGTACACATCTGGGATGATGCAGGGTGGTGCGGGGGTGGGGTGGGGGAGACAAAGCTGGAGCACGGGAGTGAAGCCAAGAGAAATTATTATTACTTTTAAAAAATATTTTATTAGTATTATTTTATTTTGTGTGGGGGTACACGTTTTTCCTGCATGTATCATGTGCACGTCTAGTGCCCTAGGAGGTCGGGAGAGGTTTCCTGGGACTGGAGTTATGTTGTGGATGGCTCTGTGCTGCCTGCATTTTGATGTTAATTCTGTTCTTCTAGAATGGGCAGTCCGGAATGATGAATAAGTCATGTCCTCAGGTGACTTCTTGTGAACCTCCCCAAATGAATAAAGAGATCAATCACTGGGCGAGTAGGTGGGACTTCCAGGTTGGAAGGAAGGGGAGAGGAAGCAGGAGAGAGTTAGAGGCTGGTGGATCAGGGATAGAGAAAGGTCAAGATGTAGCTGCTTGTGTCTCCCAGTTTCATGTCGGACCTGCCAGGATTCGCCACCAGAGGAACTAGATTTAATGTGGCTCACAAGATTAGGGTTCTAGGTGTTGCGCCCAGAGACTGAGTTACCATTGTGTCTGAACTAAGTTTGTGTGGTGTTTTTCTTCTCACAGTGACTCGACTGGGTTCCATAAAGAAAGGTACGGCGGCAAAGCATGGGTCTCCCTGATGTGCACCACAAAAGCCATAGGGGTATTGTGAAGCATGGGGCTGGTGTGGTAGCTACCGGCCAGTGGGAACTTAGCAAGCTGGGTGGAGACATTTCCGGAACCACTGGGCCAGAGAGCCTGCCGAGATGAGAACACCCTGCTGGTGTCATGTGGCCCACTGGTGCCCAGCATAGTGCAGGACGTCGATATTACTTTTAATATTTCCCTTAACTGAGTTATAGATGGTTATGAGCCTCAGTGTGGGTGCTGGGATTTGAACTCAGGACCTCTGAAAGAGCATCCAGTGCTCTTAACAGCTGAGCCATCTCTCTAGCCCCAAGATAAATGCTTCCATGTATTTTCCCCTACCTTACTTACTACCCATCTGGTTTCTGTCTCAATAATTTTACTTTTCCCCAAATGCCATAGAAATGGAATTATGCAGTGTGTGGCTTTTAAAGTCTCATTTTTGTGACTTAGCGAATGGCTAAGTCTGTTGGGCGCTCATTTATTTTCACTACTAAGAATTCTATTTGCAAAACACTCCACTCCATTTTCTATTTGTTTAGCTGTTCCACAGCTTATTTGTATTGCTTCCAGTTTGGGACAAGTTTAAGTGAAGCTAATTGTTGGTCTGTATACTGGAGGCTATCCGCGGAGTCCTCTGGCCTGGCCAGGCAAGAGGGTTCAACTGAAGGGGAAAGGTCATGAGCAGGGAGGGGAAATGCTACCACTAGGCTGCTCTGATGCCACTGCCCCATCAGCCACTGTTGCTCCCACTGTTGCAGCCACTGTTACTGCGCTGAGCTGAGCAAAAAGGTTCTCTTCCCAGGCAGTGTTACAGCTCTTGTGACAGATGCTCTCAAAAGGATGGAGCAATTCTCACACACCTTTATTCCTCTGGATAGGATCTTACAGTTTTGGGGTGGGCTGGGTCTGACAGCAGGTGCTTCCTATTGGCTTGGCCTGAGATGCCTCATCTACATGAGGAGGGACTTGTGAGCACTGCCCCTACATGACTGATGGCCACAATTCTCTTTATGGGGAGTTATGGCTACATGACAGGGGTCTGGAGTCAGGAGCAGGCGAAGCTCCTACCATCCCTTCTGGGTCTTCGGGGCTTTAAGTCCTAGCTAGACCTTACCAGGCTTCCTCTCATGGTCCACCGCCCCACAGCTAATAATAATAAAACAAATAAGTCGGTGTGGTGGCAAATGCCTGGGAAGGCTAAGACAGCAGAGTCATGAGTTCAAGGCCAGCGTAAGTTACATAGCAAGATCTTAGATGGTGGGTAAGGTTTGTAGATCACTGGTAAAAGGTAGGAGCCGCACATGTGTAAGTCCTTGGATTCAATCTCCAGTACTGAAGGAAAATTAAAAACCAATTAAAACGAACTTTGCCACAGGATGTATTTGGTTTTCATAAACACATAAAAAGGTTGTAGTATGATGAGTTGTTAAGAAAGTGTAGATTAAAACCACAAGGATGCACAGGGGAGATAGCAGTTAGTGTTTGTCAATCTCTAATACTGCAACCAACCAACCAAGCAACTGCAGGAGTTACCACGCCCCATTTCAGATTGCTAAAGATACATGTGACAAAACCCTGTGGATAAACAACTCGGGGGCTACAAAGGGCTGGTGGCCACTGTGAACTGCTGAACTGAGTTGGCTGGAGACAATGTAACATGAACAGCTATTTAGAGGGCAGAACAGCAGCTGCTTCTTAAGGAAAACACAGTCACTGCACAGCCATCAGCCTCACTCCTGTGCATTTCCTTAAGAGATGTGACAACACAGTGACATCCAAACGAGAGAGAGAGAGAGAGAGAGAGAGAGAGAGAGAGAGAGAGAGAGAGAGA
>NC_034602.1:57337991-57351447 GCF_900095145.1 Mus pahari
AGAGAGACAGAGAGACAGAGAGACAGAGACAGAGACATAGAGGGAGAGACACACAACACAGAGAGGGAGGAGGTGTGGGGGGGAAGAGAGAGAGATCTTTCAGGTTTGGGATCAACCAGCCCCCTTTAAAGATGCATAGGCTACTGTTTGTGAATGGATTTTTTTTTTTTTTTTTTTAAGATTTTAGGCTTGTCCCAGTTTTCCATGTTTCTAAACGAGTAATCTTTAACAAATAATTGTGAGATTTCGAAATGGTGCCACTTTAATTTCTCAGTGGTCACAAAGCTGTTCTTTGGAGCTTGCTGCATTGGTTCTGTCCAGGAGGAAGGCTGGCACGGTCCGTTACTGTCACTTCCCTCACAAGAAGCACAAAAAAGAACAAGCTAATGGTTCAGGCTAGAACTGCCCCTAACCTGTCTTCTTTTGACTTTGCTTCTCTGGCCCACACAGGGACACCGATGTCATAAAGAGAAATCAATTATGTCACTGACGACAGAAACCAGAGCAGGTAAGGTTGTCCAACATCTGGACTTGTCAGAGTGTGTAGGTTTTGTTTCATGTGGGTGCTGGGGATTGAACCCAGGTCATACGGAGGAACAGACAGAGCTCTTGACTGCTGAGTCATCTTTCCAGCCCCCTTCAGTGTTGTTTAAATGAAGACTTTATTTATAGCTACTAGATTCATCTCATTTTCCTGCTCACTGCAAGCTTCCAGTTGTGTGGGGCAGTGTCGTTTGGGATCAATTTGGCACAGCACCATTCTGTACCTGCTTTGTAAATAAAGATTTATGACAGTACAGACACGTGCCTTGATTTGTATCCTTTCTAAGGTTGGGTTTGCCTAACAGTGATGAAGATGAACGGCTGATACACAGACAGAATGGCCCACAAAGCCTAAGGTTCTACTGCCTGGGTGTGGGTATTAGAGCACTGCTTGTTGGTCTTACACAGTTACTAAATACTAGCATTTCTGCAACATTTTATACCTTCACAGTGGTTTTTCCTATCATGCTATTAGACACAGCAGTCTATAGGGTACATTACATTAGTTATTTTAATTTTTATTTTACTTTAAAATTTTACTTTTATTGGTGTATATGTGGCTGAGTGAGTTCTCTCTCTCTCTCTCTCTCTCTCTCTCTCTCTCTCTCTCTCTCTCAGGTAAAGAAGGGAAACTACATCATTAAAGCAGCCCTTTTTTGGAAGAGAGTAACCCAGTGATCAGTTTTTAACAGCAATTTTAACTTCAGAATCTTATGAAAACCTGATGGGGCAATGGGTCAAGATTAACCCAAAGGAGGGAAGTGAACACACAGCTCCTATCTACACTGAGTACCTCTGACTGTGATGATGAGGAATTCAATGTGCTCATGACTTATTAACTGGATGGGAAAATGCATGTTTAAACACCCCTGATACATCCAGAAGACCGACTCAGTAACCCCAAGGTCTCAGTCATCCTAGAAGGTGAAGGAATGTCACATGAGGGGACCAAATTACTTATCCTAAGCAAAATTCTGTACATTTACAGAGTGCTGGTCAGGCCCATTTGGTCTTTTAACCCCCAAAGAGCAATTTTACTCTTTTGGCCAGCCACAACTGTTAATTTTCATGGCTACTTTTTATACATGGTACCTCTAACTGCACCCACCCCCCTTTTATGTTAGCCAAAAGGATGTTTGTGTACTAACTAGCCTCTAACTAGCACTAGCTGAACAAAGGCTTAACCCTGAGTGGACCGTAGTTCTTATCAGAAACAAAGATCTTAACATTTCAGTGGGCTCTGCAGGTTCATGTTGCAAACATATGCATGTATGTGTATGTGTATTTCCTTTTGTCCTTGTTGCATTATTTGAAAAACAAGATAGTAAATTTGCCTCCAAATGTTGTCATAAAGACTGAAAAAACAAAACAACAACAACAAAAAACCAATAAATAACCAGAAACAGGAACCATCTCTTTACTAACACAGCACTTGACAGGTGACGGACAGGTGTCCATCTAGCAACTCAGACCTATAGTCCTTAGCTGCACTGGTGAAATCTTGAAGTGGATTTCTCAACCAACACTGGCTGGTTTGTCTTCCCTGGCCCCCTTTTCTGGGACAAACTGCACTACCAAAGCTATGTGACCACAGGAAGGCCCCGGCTGGTGTTTCTTACGAGGTGGACTTGGTACAGGGCATAAGATCAGGGTGGACACTCAGGCTCGGTTGGGTTCCAATCTCCTCTCGGGGAACCAAGAACAAGCAAGAAGAAACAGGGAAAGAGCAGAGTGTGTGTCACGCTGCCTCGGCCCCACGACGCTGCCTCTAGACCCCAGGCTTGACTGCGTCTGAGCTTCAAAGTCGCAGAAGACAATCGAGGTGCCTTTGGCTTGAGATTGTTCAAGTTGTTTTCTGCTGCTTACAATAACCTTTGTGTTAGTCAGCTTTTGTGACTACGACAAAATATCAGAGAGAGTCAACTGATAAAGAGAAAAAGGCTTGCTTGGCTCACAGTGTTGGAGGTTCCAGCCCATGATTCATTGGATCTGTGGCAAGACATCACATTATAACAGGAGTGCGTGGCAGAGCAGACCTCACCTCATGACCAGAACGCAGAACAGAGGGAAGAATGAGTAGAAGTCCATCAGTCCATCTCAAGGGGACACCTCCAATGACCCAGATACCCACCACTATAAGCATTTAATGTCTCCACAACTTCCTGATAGTGCCACCGTAGGGACCAAGCCTTACCATATGGGCCTTTCAGAGAGAGACACTGTGCAGGACCCCAAATTTACCAATCTTCAACCACCTCAATCTCCAAAATGGCAAAGCCCTGTGTGTCTGAGGTTAATGACTCCAAAAACACACCCCAAAATGAGTGGCTACATTCTCCCCCAGTCCATGGCCAGCAGAGCTTCTGATAAGTGGAGGTCCAAATGAGGGAGCCGCTTGGGCAACTAACTGAAAGCATGGTAGAAGGAGGGGTAGGATTCATCCAAGCAGCCACACCAAGGCTGGCCTGTGCAGACAAGGTCAGAGCCCTCAGGAGACCCACCTGCTGTGGGGGAAGCTACCAAAGGGAGCAGAGGGGGAGACGCCTTAGAACCCCTTCATCCAGGCTCAAGTGTCTTCTACTGGCCTAACCCAGGCTGAACCTGCAAATGGTGTGTGGGAGCCCAGCAAGACATGGCATCCATGCGCCATGCTGTGCTGCCACCTCAACTCTGGACAGGAATCGACATTATCCCTCAGTGGCTGGCAATGCTATTGTCTGATGAGCAAACTAAGGGATGGAGAGGGTTAAGTTGCCCTGACAACACACTAAGCAACAGTAGACTGGAATTCAGACCTTAAAATCCAGTTCAGTCCTTTTAGGTACCACAAATAGAACAAAAGCCCGCATTGTTACAGGAATGACATCTGCTTTTGGACAATGCATCGTTAGACAGTACTCCCGCTTTAAGGACTTATTATTCAAAATTGCACTTCGACTGTTTCCCCACCAAGGCTGTTCAGGGTGTTCCTGGTCACTCTGACACTGCTCACTGCTTTTTACCTTGGGAGCTACAAACCTTCCTGGTTTGCATTCAGTTCCAAATGGAACATTTCCCCTCTACAGGCATGGTCACAAGGGTCTAGTGTCTGTGTGTATCCATTGTTGAGTAGCTTTTCATCAAGAAAGGACTACAGTTTAGATTTGGACGGTGAGTGTATTCTTCCCTGCTTGTGATACTTCATGGTGGGAGGCATAGTGGGAGGAGCTAAAGGCAGCTGGCCACACCACATCCAAAGCTGGGAAGCTGACAGTGGGGAATGTTGGTCTCATGCTCCCCCAACCCCCAAGGACCCCCAGCCCACAGCGGGGTACTGCCCACATGCAGGGTGGGTTTTCCCCTCCTCAGTTAAACCTCTCAGGAGACATTCTCACAGACACGCCTCTGTTTCCATGGTGATTCTAAATCTAGCCAAGGTGACAGTGATGATTAACCAAGATCACAGTAAGTATTCAAGTGACACATGAATTTAGGTTTTCTTTTCCCTCCTCACTGTAAAAATCATTGCTATCTAATGATGCTGGGCAGTCAAAGAGTTTAAGGGTCTAAATGAAGTCCATGGTCACAATGCACGTTTCACAGTTACAATGGCCCACACCAATGCCATTCTATTCTACAGTCTCAGAGGACATAACTAACAGTAAAACAACCTAGGCGTAGTGTCACAGTTTTCAACGTCTCACACTACTAACGTCACTATGTCAGAGATGGCGTGTAACCTGGAACAAGATTCTAGCACGGGGATAAAATGTCCTAAATATAAGGGAAATGTCAGAAGGGACCATTTTCTAAACAAACTAGGCTATAATTTTATATTCTAAAGGCAGACTGTGAGTATATTGTAAAGCTAACAACCTTTGAGAGAAAAAAATTGACTTTCATGCTTCAAACTTAGTACCTATGTATCCGTTTCTTTGATTATTATTACTATCATCATCATCACCACCACCATTACCACCACCATCTTCATCACCATCATCACCACCCCCACCCCACCCTCACCATCACCATCATTAGGTGTCACTACAGTGCCCCAGCTGGCCTAGAAGTCACTATGTAGCCAGCATAGTTTAGACCGAGATATTACCCTAGCCTGCTGAGTGTTATTTTCTTGATAGCTATACAACTGTTTATTCTTCTGCCTGGACCTATTTCCTATAAATATGTATTATCTGTAGTATTTATTACTTACAGCTTATTGGAATTCTTGAATACTGAGGTACTAGGCTCTGCATGCTAGTTTAGAAATAGAAGTGTATAGTTAGGTATAGTGGCGCACACCTTTAATCCCAGCAGCTGGGAGGCAGAGGCAGCTGGATCTCTGAATTGAGGCCAGCCTGGTCGACAGTAAGTTCTAGGACAGCCAGGGCTACACAGAGAAACCCTGCAAACAAAATGAAGGAAATAGAATGTCTTGAGGTGTGAGAGAGGCCCTGGACCTGCTGCATGCCTGTGTGTCTCCTGAGATGAAGACTTTTGTACCACACAGCCCAGGCTTCCAGATTAAATACCGGGGAGAAAGAACACCACCTGTCTACAGACTTAAGATAGACACTACCTCCCGTTATACATCATCTGGAAGAAGACATAGTTCTGGAGTAAGAACTGTTCACCCATGAAATGAAGTAAACCTTCAGGGAAAGGAAGATGAATTAGTTCATAAGCATTCTATGTTTTAACTGCCCTGGGAAAGATAAAATAGAGGAGGCATGGTAGGAACTTTCTTGGGCAACCTCCTGTCTCCAGGCCCAGGTGTAGACCCAGCACTGCTGTGCAGAGGAGCAGAGTGTTGAGGGTGGACAGCATTGTGGCAAGGTCAGAATTTTACTATTATCTCATACCCACTGCATGTTGGCTCTAAGGTTCCTTGTCTACCTAGGGGTACAGAGGGTTACGCTGCTCAGAGTCACATGGGTGCAGAAAGGCTGGTTGTGGAATCTACCTGAACTGCAGCTTACCCCAGGGATGCTCACAGGACTGGTAGCACTGTGGGGGAGGGAGTGGGAAGAGTGGGGCAGGTCAACAATGGGGAAGGGAGCTGTAGGGGCCCCCACAAAACAATTCCAGAGACTAGCTCCCCATCTCTGACACCTGTAGGTAGGTGGTACCTGAAAGGAAGAGTGGGTTTTGGGGGTTGTTGTTGTTGCTTTTTAAGATTTATTTATTATGTATAGAGTGTTCTGCCTGCACATATGCCTGCAGGCCAGAAGAGGGCATTGGATCCCATTACAGATGGTTATGAGGCACCATGTGATTATTGGGAATTGAATTCAAGACCTCTGGAAGAGCAGACAGTGCTCTTAACTGCTGAGCCATCTTCTCTCCAGCCTGGAATAGTGATTTTGTAGATGGGGTCAAGTTAAGAATTATTGGGGGTGTATTACTCAAGATGGTTCATAGGTCAATTATGGGTGTCCTAACCTAGAGGCCCAGGGAGATGACACACTGGAGCAACTCGTGTATGTTGACAGTTGAGGCTGGCTGATGTGACATGGCCCCATGAAAGAATGTAAACAGTAAGCAGAGGCTGGAAGGGGTCAGGGACAGGCTCTTCCCCAGGGTCTTCCAGAACAAGGGCAGCCTGGTCCGCCCTTTGACTCAGCTCAGTGAGGCTGGGACTAACCCTCTGGCCTCCAGACTTCAAAATTAAAACTTACCTAAGAGGGACCAAGCTGGGCTGGAGAGATGGCTCAGTGGTTAAGAGCACTGACTGCTCTTCCTAAGGTCCTGAGTTCAAATCCCAGCAACCACATGGTGGCTTACAACCATCCGTAATGAGATCTGACATCCTCTTCTGGTGTGTCTGAAGACAGCTATAGTGTACTTAGATATAATAATGATAAATAAATCTTAAAAAAAAAAAAAAAAGAGGGACCAAGCTTTGAAGACAAGGCATACATATACTATCCATCCCTGCGCTCACTGGTGCGGTACAGACGGCTTCCCGCCGCATCTTAAGAAACTTTTCCTTTTCCTTTCAACCCCCAGCTTAGCGAATTTAATGAACAGTGTTAGGCTTTATCTTTCTTATAAATATCTTCTACAGCTTCTGTTACATCAATAAAAAAGACAAAGCAACTATTAAGGTGGAGATAAATCAGACCATTTCCTTTCGGCGCCAAAGGGTCACAAGACAACGGCTGCAGGCCACTGAGTTTGTGGGGGAGACATATTAAGAAATTTTCCTCCATCTGTTCCATATAACGCCTTTGGTAATCTCCGATTGCCTTTGAAATGGAATTCCCGGTGGCAGCGGAAAGGAGGCGGGCGAGCTGGCGAGCACCTCTGGAGGCAGGGCTTTCTGTCAGACTCTACGGTTCTTTAATTCACGTAGGAAGCCAAAAGTGTCACTTGGATTGGTCAATAAATACTAACTGGCTGTAGGGAGAAAAATTTTTAACTCTGCTGTTCCTTTTATGATTTAGGGACTTTACAGGGAAGAAAAGAACACCCCGAGACACTCCTGTTTCAGAATGCTCTCTGCTTCCCAACCCGAGATATGGGGGAAGGTAGGGAAGCTTGTACTTTAAACACCTTATGGACGATGGGGCATTATAACCCTGCTCTGCCTCTTTATTAAAACTTATATTCTTTTTTTTTTTTTTAAAGAGTTGTTTATTATATGTAAGTACACTGTAGCTGTCTTCAGACACTCCAGAAGAGGGCATCAGATCTTGTTATGGATGGTTGTGAGCCACCATGTGGTTGCTGGGATTTGAACTCCAGACCTTCGGAAGAGCAGTCGGGTGCTCTTACCCACTGAGCCATCTCACCAGCCCTAAAACTTATATTCTACTTGCTTTCTACAATGGATCAGTGGCTTACAATAAAAGGCACACATCATATCAAGTTCTTACATTTTTTTTTAAAGAGTTAAACTTAAATTTAAAACTGCCCTAAATTCTCTATTTTCCCCAAAAGTTCTTCTGTGGTCTTTGTAATCTCTACCCTCTGTCTCCAATAATTTCATATTAACAAAGCCATCTGGTACATATTATGTTTTGGTGTTATGTGGGGGTCCTGTTCCCTCTTTCACCAGGTACAGCTATTTTGAGAGTCAGCAGGCTGCTGTGGGGTTCAGTGGCTGGGCACTTGTTTCTCTCGTCACCTGCTGATGAATATGGCACTGGATAAAGCTTTGGCCAACTCTCTACACAGGAGAAGCCAGAGCTGGGTATGTGCCATGTGCAGAGATGCAAACAAGGCTCCAACTGTAGGGAGCAAGACGGCTTTCAACTCCTGGCCACGGTCCCTTCCCTTTTGGCTCTTTAACTTTCCAAGAGCATTCTTCCAGGGTACTCTCTGGAAAACAGCCCAGAAGACAGAAATACCCAGTTGGAGTTACAACCCTGAAACCTGGGACGCGACGCCTGAATCCAAAGGTTATGAACTCTGGGGGAGGGAAGGCAGCAGGACTCTCTTGCCCTTGGAGAGGCCAGGGAGGCCAGGAATGAAGGGCAGGGAAAAGTACAACCCTGGTGACCCAAGCAAGCATGTTAGATGACAGCAGGGTTACAACTCAAGTGACTGGCCGAGAATTCCTAATGGGATAATATTCATAAATTCTCACTTTTCTTGATCAAAACCCAACTTTACCAAGTACCATCTACTATAGGACTTAAATTCCCAGCTCTGGTATTTATGTATTCAGTCTGGTAGTGAGAAGCTCGGGGAAATATCATGGGGGCTCTGAAACATGCTGGGTTTGAGGAAGGTTTGGATACCTCAGAGGAGCTCCATGAAGGGGTTTCACATCATTCGCCACCATCACAGTGAACCAGGAAATCACAACCTTTACAGACAGTCAAGGTCACAGTTAATGCTGGCCGCCTTAGTCAGGGCTTCCATAGCTGTGAACAGACACGGTGACCAAGGCAGGTCTTATAAAGGGCATTTAAATAGGGCTGGCTTACAGGTTCAGAGGTTCAGCCCAGGATTATCATGGTAGGAAGCATGACTGTGTCTAGGTAGACACTGGTGCTGAAGGAGCTGAGAGTTCTACATCTTGTTCTGAAGGCAAACAGGAGAAGACAGTCTTCTAGGCAGCTAGGAGGAGGGTCTCAAAGCCCACCCCTACCCTCACAGTGATGCATTTCCTCTAAACAGGCTACACATACTCTATCCACATCTCCTAATAGTGCCACTCCCTGGGTAGAGCATATTCAAACCATCACACTGTCCATGTCAAGTTTCTTTCATTTTTTTTTTTTTCCTTTGAGACAGAGCCCCCTATGTAGTCTTAGCTGTCCTGGAGCTCACTATCCAGACAAGTGAGCCTTAAAACCATTAAGATCTGCCTGTCTCTGCCTCCCGAGTGCTGAGATTAAAGACGTATACTCCCGTACCTGGCTTTGTTTGCTTGTCTGTTCGCCTAGACAGGGTCTTATGAATCCCACGATGACCTTAAGCTCTCTGTGAAGCTAAGGGCAGCTTTGAACTAATCTTGCCTCCATTCCCCGGAGCTGGGATTACAGGCATGTTTTACCCCACTTGATTTATGTTGCTGGAGATTTCACGAAGGGCTTTCTGCACACTAGACTACATAACGAGGCTACATAACCATCTCTCACTTTATAAAACTATATACAATTTGATAAATTTAACAAACACATAATATTATATTTCAAGGAAGTGTTACCATGTTAATGTAGTGCACTGTTAGCAATGCATGGCACTTGTTAGAAAACACTTCTGCATTTTTGTGACTTGAAGGGATGACTCCTGCTGCAGACGGAGGGATGGAAAGACCAGGACACTGAGAAGGTGCCCCTAACAGCTCAATCAAAGAACTACAAACGGGTTTGCAAATGGGGACCCCCACTCAGTTCCTTCTCTTGGCTTCTTCTGGCTCCCAGACCTCCATATAATTGCCCATGGTAATCTTCTCTGAGCCAAACCTAGGCTCTTAAGCCCTTTGTCCCTACAGGCTCCCAAGCCACTCCTACTCACTGCATTCAACAGGAAGCTAAAAATCTCAGGGTGACTACATCTGAGATCAAAGCATCCAAGGTGACAACTGATTTATGAAAAGCGGCAGCTGAACGCTCATTTATTGGTGACATGAGGCACAGGACGTGCATATCTTCTGGTACATGAGCTGTAACAGAAGGAAGCTCTGCCCACAAGAGCTCAAACATTCTCTACTCTTAGTCCCCCTCATCCTTGTTTATGTGCGTGGTGGGAAACTGAAGGTCAAAGGTCAAAGTCTACCACGTCCGGATAGCTCCTCTGAGTCTGGCCCAAAGTGAGGGCTCCCTTTTTCCAGGAGGGCTTCCTTTCTCTGACTTTATCTGGGGAGACTGACCCCCACATTGTCTACCTGAGGAGGGCCATGTAACCCCTGGCAAGCCTACAAGTTCACCTTCTTCCCCTGTATGAAACTGTACATAGTATTCCTATCCATACAAACGAGGCATACACAGTACGTGAAGCTCCAGCCAAATGATCTCACATTCACCCTGAAAAATGCCTTCCCACTCTCCAAGGTTCACACACAGCCTCTGTTTACCCCAAATAAAGTGCAAGGGCATCAGCTGTTTCCC
Source organism: Mus pahari (assembly GCF_900095145.1). Taxonomy (NCBI): domain Eukaryota; kingdom Metazoa; phylum Chordata; class Mammalia; order Rodentia; family Muridae; genus Mus; species Mus pahari. The sequence continues at coordinate 57,348,077 of NC_034602.1, forward strand.
TGGAGAGTGTCTAATAGAGCTGTTTCACTGAGCATCGTCTAAAAGAGGTGTCAGAGAAGGGCCTTCCTTGGGGAACCACAGTTGGTCTCCAACGGGAATCCCATATGTGAGTGGTTCAACCATTGCTCCAAACAAGCCCACTTCTCGGGATGCTTCAAGAGGGTGCCTCGAAGACTCGTTCAGAACATGGTCATCGTCGAGAGCGTCTGTCTCCTGCCCTCTGCACCCCGAAAGGCTGACTCATCACTTGACTCGGGACTCAGGATTCAAAAGATGGACATTTTTCAGGGATCCTCTAGAAACTGCAGGGCAAACCCCTGGCTGCTGCTAAAACCTTCACAGGACACAGAGCGGTGAGCAAAGCCAGAGCCACCAAGATGGACGAGGCGCTTCTCACGGGATTTGGCTTCTAGAGTCACCATCAGTGACAGTGTCACCGTGACTGCTGCGACAACGGAAAGTGCCCACCTGAATTCCCCGAGGGGACGTTTCCCAGGCAATCACTTACAATGTCTTTCTTTAAAGGTCACTCTATGCTCAAAGTTCAGCGCACGCCTCATTGTGATTAATAGGAGCCAAGAAGGCCACCATGATGTTAGTCAGTGGGATGGTCGAGCAACTCCTGAGGCCCCTGCTTATCCTGAGGTTGTATTAAAAAGAAATTAACTCTAGAGGTCAAGACAATCCTGAGGCAAAGGGAGAGAATTATTATTCTTTCTCCAAAGACGTCTCTCCCTGAGGCATGGTGGCAGACACCCCAGATTAAACTTTCATCAGCAGAGCTTGGGGTTCCATCAATCTTTCATTACTGCCTGGCTCGCAGAATCCTCAATTGGGTGGAATTAGGAAACAATCTCCCGTATGGAGACCCAGTGTTTAAAAAAAGCAACGATGGAGAAGCAAAATTACAGGGAACTTTCAGATGAACTAAAAGAGCTAAAGGTGGGGGAGGGGAGGGAGGGGACAGATGGCTCAGTGGCTCTGAGTGCCTGCTGCTCTTGCAGAGGACTTGAGTTAGATCTCCAGCAACTATATCACGTGGGTCACAACTGCCTGTAACTCTAGTTCCAGGAGATCTGATGCCTCTGGCTTTCATAGGCACTGCACACATGTGCACACAGCTACGCCCATATACATAATTTTAAAAAATCAAGCAAGTCAAGAAAAAAGCAACTGCCTCATTACTACTAACTCCCTGTCATTTCAGGCGGAGATACCTACTTTCATTGACCAATCCTACCTACTTATAAAGGAAGTCTCCTTGGCCCAAGTGCTGCTGTGGCCTCTGTCTTAGTTAGGATTCTACTGTTGTGAACCATGACCAAGGCAACTCTTATAAGGATGTCTAATTGGGGCTGGCTCACAGGTTCAGAGATTCAGTCCAGTATCACCAAGACAAGAGCATGGCAGCATCCAGACAGGCATGGGGCTGGAGAAACGGAGTATTCCACCTCTTGTTCCAAAGACTGCTAGGAGAAGACTGGCTTCCAGGCAGCTAGAGCAAGGGCCTTAAAGACCACACCCAGTGACACATCTACTCCAACAAGGGCACACCTCATAATAGCACCACCCCCTGAGGCGAGCATATACAAACCATCACAGCCACCGTGATATACAACGCAAGTAAGAGCTGAAAGCAATAGAAATAAGTGATCGTGAGTTAAAGCAAGCCTTTCCGTCTATAAAGGAAAGATAAAGGTGATCATCTCAAGTCATTTTGTCATAGTGATTGGAAGCTGACTGACACCCCACCCCCAACATGAACACTATGTGACACAGTGTGGTATAGCTAGACACAAGAATAGCCACAGTCACTCACTTAAAACCGCGCTTTCAAATGCTCCGTACTGTTATTTGAACATGAAATGGCTAAGGGCTAAGGGCTCACAGTGCTAAGGGCTTGGACTCCACCCTGGGCAGCAGTTGGAGGTGATGGAACCTTTCAGAGTGGAGTCTAGTGGGAGGAAGGAAGGTCACTGGGGACATGCTCTTCCGGGGATATTAAGACCCTGGCTCCTCATTACCCTCTTTGCTTCCTGGCCACACATTACCACCATGAATGTATAACAAAGGTGTAAAAGCAACAGAGCCACATAGTTACAGGCTAAAGGGAAACCTTTCCTCCTTTTTAAAGGTGATTATCTCAGGTGTTTTGTCACAGTCATGGAAAGCTGCCTGGCCCCTCCCACTGAGACATAACAAGACTGCACAAGCAGCTGCCCCTTTAGTCTGTGCTAACTCATTTTCTTCTTAGTATGTAGCTTTATTATATTTTTTCCATGTATTTATATTTATTTACTTACATTTTATATTACATCCCAATTGCAGCTACCTCCTTTTCTAGTCCCCTCCTCACACAGCTCCTTCCCCACACCCTTCCTCTTCATTAATGAGGAGGAGGTCCCCACTGGGTGTCACCCCACCCTGGCACCTCAGGTCACTGTAGCACTAGACACATCCTCTCCCACTGAGGCCTGACAAGGCAGCCCACCCAGTTAGGGGAACTGGATTCGAAGGCAGACAACAGAGTTGGGTTTTCCACAAGACAACAATTGTTGCTTAGAAACAGCCAGTAATTTGGACAAAGACCGTGAAGATCTAAAAGACTTCCCTTGCTTTTCCAGTTCCTGCCAAGGAATTGCCACTGCGTGAATACCCCAGGACCAAGGGGGCTTCCTGTGGAGTGTCCTCCTGGGTAGTGAGGGCTGACCTGTGAACCTGCCATTAATTCCTGTGGAGGGAACCTCTGCCGGCGTGGAGGCACCTGCCAGAAAGACCCTGAGCACCCTGTCTGCAGCTGTCCTGCTAATTCATCTTTAAGTGCAAGCAGGAAGGGCCATTCAAAAAGCAGAAACAGCAGCAGTTCTTTGAACAGAGAGAAAGAGAGAAAGAAGAATTACAGCTGGTAACTCAAAGGCCATGAAGAGAACATGAAATTCTCATGAGGGCAGTCATTCCAAGTCAGGGGCTCTGACCTTTACGGTTCAGGGAACCCAGGAAAGAGGTTGGGGATACTGAAATAGAGATATATATGGAGGAGTTCCATGGAGCCAAACTGAGTCAAAAACAATTCCTCTTTTTTAAAAAAAGGAATTAGTCTCAGAATTTTGTTAAAGTGATAGCAAGCTGACCTACCCCCTCCCCCCATATACCAATATGCCAATGTACTGTGGGACCAATATGGTATACGGTTTAGCCTGGGGCTGAAGGGTGAGCGAAAGGCCAGACTGAGCAGGGAAGTGACACAAGTCCCAAAATAAAAAGTGGAGAGAGGCCAGGCGTGGTGGCGCACGCCTTTAATCCCAGCACTCAGGAGGCAGAGGCAGGCGGATTTCTGAGTTTGAGGTCAGCCTGGTCTACAAAGTGAGTTC
>NC_034602.1:57351725-57437739 GCF_900095145.1 Mus pahari
CTGGGGACGCAGCTCAGGGGTAAGGTGCTTGCCTAGCATGGTGGGGCCCTGGGTTCAATATCTAGTGCTGGGAAAGAATGAGCGGGCTTGTGGGGGGGTCCGCTGGAGTTGTTTTTATTTTTCTTCTTAACTAGATAACGGCAGTATTGTCAAGATCCAACCAAAAGCTAAGCAGTGTTTGCAAAACAAAACAGCAAAACCTGAAACAAGAGCATGCGCTGTGTGTGGCAAGAGGCCCTTGGAAAGCAATGTGAGCCAAAGTCACTCATAAAACCCATCAGAGATGACCTAGGAGATCAGAATATTTGAGAACACCCGGCACAATCCTTTATTCTATATGCATTGGATAAGTATTTCCTGAGACCTAAACCAGAGAGAAAAACTAAGCCTGAGGTAAATCATCCGACAGTTCAGGAATACTCTGTGACAACCTGGTGACAGAAGATCTCATTACAATTAGTCACCATTACAGTCAGAATAGGGATATATAAATATATATATATATATATATATATATATATATATATACACACATAGCATTCTCCAGGAGAAGAAGGTGTGCTGTACAGACCACACACACACACTCACAGTTCCATGGGTACACACTTAACCTGAGTAAGAATGCATGACCAGTCACTAACAAGTATGCACACATGCTGTTGATGGCGACTATTAATTATGTGGAACTTTTATCTTCATTAGGGCAGGCCTGATGGGGCCTCCACTTACAATCATTATTCATTGGATGCAATCAAATTATTCTTAATAAACAAACCCCAGCAGTTTAGTGTTGCTGCTAATGTAAACAGATTCGCGTTTATGACCCAGAGCAGCTTTCCCAAAGTGTGTTTCCCGGGGATACATCTCCGTGAAGGAGACTGACACATATCCCTCACCTCCACAGTCAATGCAAAGGCTTGGTCCTCAACTCACAGAACTGCTGGGGAGAGACGGGGCCTTAAAGAGGTAGGGCCTGGGTTCAAGTGCGCAGGTCAGCTAGAACATGACTCTGAGGAGGACACTGGGCTCCATTTCTTTCTCCCTCTGGTTTTCCCAGCCATGGTGAGGGAAACAGTGCCCTCTACCGCATGTTTCCCTCAAGATGTAGGGCCACCATGCCACTGTTCTAAAAGCCCTGGTGTCGACTGAGCATGGAGCGTGGTGGTGCCCTTTCGTTTAATAAAAATCAACCACCTAAGACATTTTAATCACACAAAGCTGAGTGACACAGAGAATATTCCATTGTAGACTGCAATCCGAAGCCTCAGAGAGGAAGGGTTCAGAGTGTGAAAAGGATCTGTCACCAGGTTTAACACAGTGTCCCAGGTGACTCTACACCAGTCTTCTTAACCTTCCCGATGCTGTGACCCGACCCTTTAGTACAGTTCCTCATGGTGCGGGGACCCCCACCATAAAATTATTTCACTGTTACTTCATAACTGTAATTTTGCTACTGTCATGAATTATTACATAAATACTTGTGGAGACAGAGGTTTGCTGAAGAGGTCGCTAGCCACAGTGGTTGAGAACCACTGTTCTATTTCGTGTTATTATGGATATCTTACATGCGATACCAACATGAAAGCTTCCCACGAATGAGCTCTGAAACCCGGACAATCCCATCTATCCTTTCCCACGGGAGACAGGAGGGAATATCAGACTCGACTGCCTTTGGCCATGGATATAGGATCTCAGCACCCCATCCTAGAAGATGGGCTCATATTTGTCATTGGAAAAAAGCGGGAAGCCCCTGCTAAAACTCCCTCAGGTGGAGAGACTGGGTTCACGTATGGCTGATGCTTCTATTAAGAATAAGGAGAAAGTTGCTTCCGGTGGTGTAAAAATGCTGAGTTTAAAGTCTATATAGGCCTTTGAAACAGGGGGTGACATCCCTTCTACCTTCTGTTGGAATGGTGGCCTGGCAGGCTCCTAGAGACCAAATGAGAAATGGTTCTCTGGTCATCTGCCTTCATGCCATCCACACACCCGAGGATGTCACACATCACTCTTTGTGCTACTTTGGGGGAATAGACAACCTCTAAAACTTCCTCGCCAGCCTTTGTCTCTGGGAGAAGGGAGTTTCCGTATTTGTCTCAGTGTGATTGAAGGAGTCAAAGTGTAGTGTGGCCAAGGAGGAGGAGGCAGCCCTGTTTTTCCAGGCAGTAAAGCAAGCATGTTCCTAATGAAGAAGGCAACCCTCCTTAAGCCCAGAAGACGCTGCAATCAGAACTGAAAAACTATAAGCAAACCCCAAAGAGCCAACATCAGAGGCAACTCCCTCTCCTTACCCAGCTCTTAGGGCTTTTCAGACTCAGCCCGAGAAGACAGTGGGAGGGGCGCCATCATCCATTACCCCCCAGAAGACCTCTTCATCCAAACTAAAAGGACTACTCAAGAAGCTACAAAGAAGCTAAACTCGGTCCCGGCGTGGTGGCCCACGCCTTTAATCCCAGCACTTGGGAGGCAGAGGCAGGCAGATTTCCGAGTTCAAGGCCAGCCTGGTCTACAGAGTGGGTTCCAGGACAGCCAAAGCTATACAGAGAAACCCTGTCTCGGAAAAACAAAACAAAACAAAAAACAAAACAACACAAAAAAAAGCTGAACTCACTTGAAAGCCTTAAGGAAAAACACTAGACCCAACGCTTGCAGAAGCTCTGAGGGTTCCAGGCTCAGTGGGGTGCACTGCTCTGTGGGGGAAGTCTGTACCCTTTCAGTCTGACACACATACTTTCCTTACTCATTTTAACCACATCAAGAAACACCCCCGAGAGATGCCATTTTCTCAGCGAGGCACGTTACAAAAGAGAATGCGAAATGGCCCTGTTTTCCCAGGCAAAATGAAACACTGTTAATGTTTTATTCATACAAAGTGAAAAAACCCCTTTCCTTTGCAGCATTACAAATTGAATTTGCTCTTGTAAATTGCTGTTAAGGAAAAAAAGGAGAATCAAAGGCAAAGGAAAGTTAAATATATATTGGAAACACAAAAGCTCCTTCTTTCAGGGCATGGAGGCTCAAGGGATCAATGGGAAGAAACAGAACCTTTAGGCGGCAAACTTGTTCCTTCTGTACTACTCCAAAAGGGATCAGGCTCAAAGACACCCCCACCCCTAACCACAGAGACATGTGGAGACCCTGACTGCCTAGGCGGAGGTGCCCCCATGATGCCAGCTAACTTACACTGTGTTCTTTGGTGGGGGTGCGAGTAGGAGTGGGGCTGTGAGGGGCTCTTTCTGCTCTGCAGGCCAACTGAACTCATCCAGGCTTGCAAGGGTTTCTTATCCCCTGTATCCTCCCCCCCCCACCCCCTCTGTGATCCTTGAAGCTGGCGGAAGTTTGACTCTCCCCATCACATGCATCCCCAGTGCCTCGGAATGGAAGCTATGTAATTAGCTGCATCTGGTAAGTGCATGTTGCTTTAAACAAATCAAAAGTAAACATTCATTAAGCACTTGCATGTTTCCATCGTTGTGCCAATTACTGTACACACTGACTGGCGCACGCACACGTGTGCTGTGGTCCCTGTCGCATCTTCATGTCTCAGATGACAGAAGATGAGGTGCAAAGAGCTCGCACAATTCTGCCATCGAGAATCCATGTCACGTCGTCCTCTCATACACACGTGGTGATTGAATCTATTTTAAAGCAATAGTGTAGACCAAAAACTTGCACCAGTAAGATCTACCCTCAAACGTACACCACAGGGCTATGGATGTACCACAGTGGTGAAGCACTTGCCTAGCACGCCTGGGGCCTTGTGTCAAGCACCACCTCAAACAAAACCAAAATAAAAAACAGCTGAACGCACGTTCCTAGTTGTTCCAACATATAATGGTCTCCACTTTGGCTCCTGCTGTACAGATAGACACAGAGGACAGAAATCAGGAAAGTAAGAGCTCTCTACCGAGGCTATGTGCTTTCAAAGAGGAGTGATGGCCACCTCAGAGCTCCTTTGAAAAGTAACTCACTGAAGTGACGGTGAGAACTCGGGAACTGCCCAGTGAACCACAGGTTAGGTCTAGGAGCCTCCTATCCATTCACACAAAGCACCTGCCCCAGCGGTCAGGACTCCTCACTCCGTATAGATAGCTCAGAGATGTGCTTTGCTCCCACAAAGGTTTAGCCCAACCAGCAGCTAGAGGATTCTTCCTCACATCTGGTTCCAGCATAAATGCTTATTCTTTTGACTGTCAATTACTCAGCTATACTCCTTCCTTTCTGGTTTAGAATGTTCAACTGGTCAAAGACAATCAAATACTCTGGCGCTTATATACAGTAGTACTGTAGAAGACACGGCCAGACCCTCTCCTTACAAAGAACGATGTGACTCAATTCCAAACAAACAAACAAACAAACAAACCAACCAGAATGTCTAGGAGAGCCATCCCGTTGACACCTGTGATTTTTCTTTACTACTTTTGTAACATTTTTGTCCATTTTTCAACAACATGATATTTTAAGTGTCCCATAGCTTAACCCAAGATGCCAGAAGATGCCCCTGTACCTTGGGAATTGCCAAAAAATTGACCATAATGGAAGCATCAACTGCATGTAATGGTGTCCGATTATTTTACAATGGGGTCCAAGTACAACATTAGTGATAATAGCTGCTAAAGTTATCAGCTATGACAACTTGAAAATAGGAGCATCAGTTTCTTGTGACCTTGGAGAATAGAGTCCTTTTGGTAACTTGTTTTCAGTAGCATTTCATAGAAACACACATGGAATGCTATTGTTATAAGCAAACATTCCAAGTTTTTTGTTTTTTGTTTTTTAATAGCCAAATAAATTCAAGCCCCTGATCCTCATTTGACTTCAAAATTGAAGGTTCAGGCCCAAGTGTGATCTTATCCTTTCAAACAAGCCCCTTAGGAAGAATCACCATTAGTGGCATGAGTCTGATGTAGCCCAGCTGCAACCAAGTACGTCACTGACTACAAAGGAAATGCACAGAAGAGAGAAATAAAGAGGTGCAGACTGTCTGATGAGTGTGAGAACTTGGTAGAATGAGGGAGGATTAGTATGTAGACCCGAAGGCAGGAGGCAGAGCTGACAAAAGTTGGAAGGACAGAGCCTGGAAGGAAAAAGCCTGAGATAGCTCCGGAGGCAGGGGAGCAACAGAGAGGCTTCACTCTGGCCGGCCGCATCTCTAATCAGTTCTGTTAAGTTTCATACTGAGGGGAGGGGCTACGAGGCGCTTCAGTGTCAGGCGTCCCCAGCCCAAAGCACTCACCGGCCATTGTCTCGGCCCACGCCCCACACTCGGATGTTCACGATGGGCTGGGAGTGTAACACGGAGCGGTCCATGGGGTCCACCAGGCTGAGCATGTCGTTTTCCAGGCTCAGGTACATGTCTTTGCCCTGGGAGCCAAGGAGAAAACATGGAGGCCTTACATCTGATGTGTTCCAGCCTGCGTTTCAGACAGCTCTTTTAACTGTTTACATGTCTGGATCTAGACAAATTACTAACAGGAATGTTCCAGAGGACCTTCCTTTATAAGCCTCCTCCCCATAGTTTCCCCCCCTCACTATTCTTCATGCCGAGAACCCACTCCCCTTCCTTGACCCACAGCCATGTTCTCTCCTCCACTTTTCTACTCTATGTCCATGGGATGCGGCCGGCCAAGGGTGGGCATGGCTTCGCGGTGCTTCTCTGTGTAGACGGCAGGCAGCTCACTTCCCTGTGCTTGTTTATTGAACATTAGCTATTACGCTGAAGGTCTGAGGTGCTTAGAACTCTCAAGTACCCTGTGAGAGCTTACTTAGCTGACAGTCTCCAACTAGCAGCTGGGGACACTGAGGCTGTCGGCTAAGTGTCTGCCCACGATCTGAGGCAGAGCCTGTAATGGGCACAGACGTAACACTGAGAGGTGTTTTCAACTCTTGTGCTCTGGCATGCAAGGTTCATGTCCTCTCTACCCAGATAGGCTGGTTCTAAGGGCAGGAATGCTAGCTTATGTAACTTCTCCTGTACAGTCCTCGAACACATTTTTAAGGAACTATTAACCACCTGCTGTACAGCTGAAAGGCAGTCTCTCAAGAAGGCGACCCAGACCCTGCCACACTGAAGCCAGGGAAGCCTGCCTGAGGTGAACCACGAGGCCTCTTGGCGAGGCTCCAATCCCAAAGGGACGGATCAGTTGCTCCTGGTACAATTTCTGAGGATGATGTCAAAGGGTTTTGGAATGACTGTGCTGCGCTACTTGAGGTGGCAGATAGTATCTCTGTCAGGGAGTATTTAGGCTGTGGCCAAAGCGTCCCCTCAGAGCCTGAACGATGAATTGTCTGCTGCCTCAGACCTACGGTATCTGCACAGGTCTGCCAATCGTGCTAGTGTAAACCCCTGCTAAGGAGGGGAAAGCTAGCATTTTGACTGGCGAAGAACAAAGACTGTTAACATTTCTTGTTCAGAGAGATGTTGTGAGATCACACTTCAGGGTCAGAGTCGGTCCTGGGTGACTGGGTGACAGAAGTGAGAAGTCTCAACAAGGGTTTTCTCGAAACAGAGAAAACTTGTCTTCCTCCTTGCACAGGGTTAGCGAGTCTGGTTAGCCATGTCGTCCAGCCCTGCAGCAAGGCTCTCCCTTGGGACAGACTATGCGATGTGGAGCCTGAGAGCTGGCTTTTCATCATGATGTATGGCCGGGAGAAACTGGCAATGGAGTTCCAAACAGTCCACGCTGAAAGTCAGGTTCCCTACCCTGTGGGACATGCGCCGAGCACTATTTAAGGTGCTCTTTATATGTTCTGTAGGTCAGAGAGCTTGAACATGGCTTTCCCTGCTTGATGTCTTCTTAATGCGCATCTGGGGGTGCTTCTTTCACTACTTTCTATTTGGATGCTATCTCTCATCTTTTTGGTTGTGAGCCTAGGCTTTAACAGCTGAGCCATCTCTCCAGCCCTCAGATATTATCTCAACTAATAGTTCAAAGGAGACTCACTTTATTAAAAGTGAGACAACACATGGGGCACCAGTTCTAAGTTCATTGTGCAATGACTGTCAGGTTCCAAAGCTAGAATGCTAAGGGGTCATTAGTCACCTTTTAGTGCAGGAGTGGGAATCACTTGTCAATGCGAGGCATGGTTTGTTTCCCCCCAAACTGTTAACAGATGGACATTTCATTGTGCACATGTAAATGAGAAGATTTCTCAGCTATGAAAGTCCGCGGTTTGATCTTTGAAGATTAGAGCATTAGGGAACTCATTTAACCACTGAGAAATGTTCTTTCATAGGGGCATGCTCCTGAGTGGGATGTGGCAGGGTTACCTATAAGCTGCCCCCGTGCATCAGGCTGAGTTTCTGTCCATTGCCATCAGTAGACACATCAGGGCCCCCCACGACCAGGTCTCACAGAGTCCCGGGTTTAACGAAGCATGGCAGATGACAGGAAAGTAGCTGCTGTTTTCCACAGGTGACTCACCTCTCCCCAGATGCCGACTGTGTCCCGGATGTCGTTTTTGCAGTAGGAAAGCTGTCGGATGCAGTTGTTGACAGCGACACTGCTCTTCCCGGGGGCAAGGTCCTCCTCTGCCATCTCTACCCAGCCCAGAGAACGCACAGCAAAACACTGGAAGGCAAAGACAGAAGGCAAAAAAAAAAGTGACTCATCGGCTGGGGTCCGTCTGTATCTCCTTACTAAGAACTACAAGACAGACAGCTGCAGGGGCTGCTCAGGGCACCTTTATTTGTCTCACTGTGGCTGACCACCAACTCAGTAGACGTGCTACTGTTGAAAGATGACATTGTGACAATTTGTATTTTTGCTATTTTGAGAAACATATTTGATGACCTTCTTTGTTTGATAAATGTAGTGCTTTCAGACTTTTTTTTTTCCCACTTGAAGAGAATAGCAGGAGCATAATTACAGCGTTAACTAATGGGCACAAAGGTTTCTAAGTTCTCAGGACCTGGGATAAGGCAGACTCCTTTCTTTCTCTCTCTCCCCCTTCCTTTCCCTTTTGCTGTTTCTCTGGTAAGAAGGGTAACCCCACGGTATTATTAAGTTCCTAGGCAAAGAAAACAGAAGAGAGTGACGTTCATGCATATTCTCCTTCCCTCTCCATGACAATAACAGTGGCCGGTGCCTAGAAAGGGAAGAAGATGAAGGGAAGGGCTTTCAGGATAACAAGCAGGTCTGAGGTCCAACAGACACATCAGCACCCAATCTGCAAATGCTTGCGGATCACAGGAAGCTGTGGGTATCTTTTAACCACAACTCCCACATACTCGCTAACATTTAGAGCCATTTTATTTACTGTTCAGTGTTCATTGTCTCCCTTTAACCTAAGAAGCATTATTACACATGCTTATTTTCTGCTACCGGGGGAGAAAGAGAAACACTAACCCAGCTACCAACCCTTCAGTCTACAGTGGTGACCCGACTGCCGGAAATGCTGGTGCAGGAGGGGTCCACCAGGTGTGGGAGCAGCCAACAACTGTCTGATTGGACATATGGCCCACCCACACCATGAGATGGATGCCATGCCTGACCCTGCACAGGTGGCCAAGCACCAGAGACTAGAGAGGCCAGGGTCCTATGAGAAACTGAAGTCCTGCTCTGCTCATGTGACACAACAATGCAATGACTCCTGAGGGCACTCTACCATAGACCACAGACTCATAGACCAGTGCTTTATTCAGCCACCTCAGAGAAGCTTCCTTTTACAGTGGCAACAGTCCAGAGACTCAGAGCTAGACAGCGTGCAGAGTGAGAGACCTTGAAACACTCCATCCTAATGGGCTATCTCCATCAAAGCCCTCCCCTCAGGGCTCAGGGAACTCTGTAGAAAAGGAGCCAGAGGGGGTGGGGGGAAGCCAGAGGGGTGGGGGTGGGGCACCAAGGAAGCATGGCCTTCTAGACACAGCAGATTGACTCACATGTGAACACAGAGAGGCTGTGGTAGCATGCGTGAGGCTTATACTGGTTTAAGCCAGATTGGGATCCCAGATAGCACCATGGACAGGTCCCAAGCCCAGCAGTAGATGGACAACAGAAAATTAAATTAACAATAGTACTTTGGAGGTTTTTTAAAATTTATTTTTATTTATTTATTTTACTTTTTGGTTTTTGTTGTTGTTTGCTTGTTTTATAATACTTTTTCGGGACCATTTCTTTTTTCTCTTGCAGGACTTATACATTATAGTTTTTGATTTTGCATCTTTATAAGATCTCTCTGTGAGGGGTGTGTCTGTGTCTACATGTGTTTCTTGTGCCTTTTCTTAGGCTTTTCTTTTTTTTTTTTATTTTAATTTTCTGTTCATTTACTTTCTCTTCTTCAGGTTTGTTTGTTTGTATTTTGTCCCCCTCTTTGTTTTATTTTTATTATTTCCATTTTAAAAAGATTACTGTTTGTTTTCTAATGATAAAGCAAAGGGGGGACTTGGGTGTATGGGGAGGATCTGGGGCGGAGTTACAGGAGGGGAACCATAACCAGAATATATTGTTGTATGAAGAAAACTATCTATCTATCTATCTATCTATCTATCTATCTATCTATCTATCCATCCATGCATCCATCCATGCATCCATCCATACATACATGCATCCATTTATCCATCCATCCATCTATCCAACCATCCATCCATCCATCTATGCATCCATCTATGCATCCATCCATTCATCCATCCATCTATCCATCTATGCATGCATGCATTCATCCATGCACCCATCCATTTATCCATCCATCCATCCATCCATGCACGCACCCATCCATTTTCCATCCATCCATTCAACCATCTATCCATACATTCATGCATCCATCTATCCACCCCGACACAAACCAAAGAATCATTAATGTGCTTAACCCTGAGACATAAAACAAGGTGCAGGATGGGCAATGTTCTTGATCCTGAGATTTGCTGTTCCCATGATCTGAATTATGCATCCCTCCCTGCACCCCAAGGTCACCCTGAGGCGATGCACCAGTTGAAGAAACCAGTCTCCAGGGCCAGGTGGGGCAGCCAAAGAGCCACATTCTTCCTTGAAAGCAAAGAGACTGACTGGCTCTCAAGGAGAAGCTGTCAAGTTTCTAAAAGTAAATTTGAAAATGCAAGGAAGACTCATGACAATCTATCCTGATGTGATCCTTTTCCACACCAGCACCATGACCAGAGTCCCTTGCCTGAGTTGCTAATCACACTTCCTGGGGGTGGGGGTGGGGGAGGGAACTCAACAGAATGCTAAACACAGAAGCAAGCCTTCCCGCTTACCACTCACAGATGCTCTCAGCCTGGAGGGGAAGGCTGGGTACCGCCTGCTTGCTGTTTTGCAGCCACCTTGTGCAGGAGCAGCGGCTGTTACAAATAAATCCCCGAGAAATGGCAGTCCTGGAGACTGTAAAAGCTCCTCAGCTGTCTGGCTTCTGGGGGACAGCTGGGGCACAGCCCCTCACAGTTGTTCTGCACGTGTGCGTGCTCTGCAGGGAGGCTTCAAGGAAGGGAAAACACTTGTGTGCTGGCTGGTCTCTCCCTCTTCCAGCTCTGCTTTCTCAGCCCCCCCCCCCGCCTACCCCCCCCCCCCTGAACCAAACTCTTTCTCTAGTTGGCTAGCCAGAAATACCCAGGCACACATCACCAAACATCCTGTTTTATTAAGACCTACTCCTTGCTTCGGAGCTCACAGGCAACCCCACCCTACCATTTCTCCAGGGAGCCAGGGAAGCTCAAACACATTTCCCTTTGGTTCCCAGCACAGGTCCTTGTTAGTAAAGTCACTGTCACAACCCACCCTCTGGCCTTGCCCTTTAGAGCTAGACACTTCCCTCCCGCCTGGCTCTAAAAGAACTGACTTTAGGCTTGAATGGTATTTACTTACATTGAGCCCACTTTATTTATGCATTCTTACGTGTATGTGTGTGTGTGGGTACACGTGCACATACATGAGCGCCCATGCTAATGAACACATACGGATAGTACATGACCTGGAATTCTTTGGCTTTTGGGTACTACTCTTATACATGTGCAGGTGCATCATGTGTGCACAGGCCAGAGGTAAATGTTGGGTGTCTTCCTCCCTCTTTCTCCACCTTATTTTCTAAAACAGAATCTCTCATTGGATCTAGAGCTCACCAAATCAGCAGGATGGCTGGTCCCCAGCTCCTGTCTACCCCAAAGACCACTCCTTTCTGAGTTTATCACAGGGTTCCTGTCCAGACCTCAGCATCCAGATCCGAGGCTAAATTCACTAGGGTTTTGACCAAGATAAATATGTATTTATTATTGAACCTACCACTTTTGAGGGTATAAAGGAATGGCTCTTAATAATTAACAATCAGGAAGATAAAAGGATACTGTCTACCTTTTTTCCTTGAGTGCAAGAACACATGGATTTCAACCTAAACAAACTCAGTAAAAACCAAAACCAAACCAACCAACCAAACAAAAAAACCAAGGTATTTTTCTTGGCTTAAAAAAAAAAATATATATATATATATATAAAATCACCTGACCTACCACAGCACATTCATAATATAATTTTGTCACATAAATAAACAAAAGCCCAAACTATATCATCATGATGATGAATTTACTTAAAATCACTGCCTTGCACAGTTACACAGTTATTTAGTTTCTGATCTGAAAGGCTTCACCACCATCAGGAAGTCAAAGCAAGATGGGACTACTGTGCTGCCCCATAGATGGCTTCAGCCTGGTCCTTTCTGAAGAGGAGCAAAGAGCACCAGCACTGCACGGTGCTGCCCCCATGTGGCCAGGAAGCTCTAACGCAGTCATTGTGTTACCTGATCTAAACCAAATTTAATTTGGAGTAGGGGGAAGAGTTGAAACTGTTTATTCAAGCCAGCAGTGGTGGTGCACGCCTTTAATCCCAGCGTTTGGGAGGAAGAGGCAGGCAGTTCTCTGAGTTTGAGGCCAGCCTGGTCTACAGAGCAAGTTCTGGGGCGAGTTCTAGGGTCTACACAGAAAAACTGTCTCAAGAAAACAGAAAAACAAACAAAAATCCCAAATTAATAAAAACAAAATATTTATTCAAATCACTTGCCTTTTAAAACTTTTTAAAAAACGAATTGAATATGAAAAATATCAATATGAACATTTCAGTGGCTGCTCAGTCCTCGCATCTCCTGATGAAGGGGGCAGCGAGGAATGGTGGAGGGTCTGGATGGCATGATCAGCCGGATCTGGGTTCCAGCCCTGACTCCGCAGGCTGCAGGGAGCCGCTGTGGTTTGACACCATTTCAGGTGTCAGTTTCTTCATATGGGAGTCAAAACATTTCCCACTTTACAGTGCTAAGGCGACTGACTAAGCTGATGGTCTGTTCACAGCAAGAACCAGTAAACACTTAATTACGATCATTATTGTCAATAAACATGCTTTCCTATTAGTGGGTTTTAAGCATTTCCCTAACTGAATGGAAATTAGTGTGTGGTTAGATAAGTATGAGCATATGCGCTCTCTCTCTCTCTCTCTCTCTTTTTCTCTCTGTGTGTGTATTGGGGCACAGAAAAGACAGCCTTTCCCCAGAGTCTCTTTTGGGGCAGCTTTGGGGCAGGGCTCAGGAATCTGCATTTCCAGCAGCTCCCCAGACGTTGCTGATCTGGAGCTGAGGGGCCGAGAGCATCAGTTGTGGAGGGGCAGCCCTGTTCTCTCTCTGGAGTTATCTGGCTCTATGGGTTCTCAGTGTAAATGCCTGGTTCAAACCCAGGACTGCCACTTGCTGTTCCTGATCTTAGCATTTCTTTTTTCAGTGTGTGAGCATATGTGTACATGCAGTCCTGCTCGTGTGAAGGCCAGAAGTCAACCTCAGGCTATTCCTCAGGAACCATCCACTCTGTTTTGTGAGGTGGCATCGCTCTACTGGAATGGGGATCACTGATGACACTAGGCAGCCAGTGAGCTCCTGAGAACCACTGCCTCTGCTTCCTCAGTGCTGGGAATGGACGAATGCACTGCCACCAAGCTCTGTACTGCCACCGTGCCCCGCACTGCCACCATACCTAGCTTTTCACCTGGGTGCTGCAGTTTGGACTGAGTTCCTCATACAAGCACTTTACTGACTGAGCTGTCTCTCGGCCCCGTGTTAGTTAATTCTGAGTTCCATCTTGGGAGAAACATATACCCGGGGAGCACCTCTTCTGAAGGTCTGGGTAAGGAACAGCTCTAAGCTTCACTTCATTATGCGACAGTCCGGGCTCTCAGTTTCTTGAGTCTAATCGGCAGGTGCTCAGCCTCTGCAACTCTAAGTTTGCTGGAAAAATTATAACACATAAGCTCAGGGAGCTGCCAGGAGATTCCAAAGAGACAAATCGGCTGGCATACTGTCTGGCATACTGTGGGGACTCATCCAATGCTGGGTTTCCCCTCGTTTCTAGGGTCCAAAAGGCGTTATCTCTCTAGGCTTGACCATTTCTTTACCCAGCTAGGTTCCAGGTCCCTGTCTTCTTTCTTCCTCTGAATAGAGAATGTGGATGGAACGCCACAGAGCGCCCCTCCCCCCCCCAACCACGAGGAACAAGTGAAAATGAGGCAGCCCACCTGTACAGGAAGAAGACAGTGGCTAATGTCCACAAACTGTCACGCTGGCTACAACACAGTGTGAGTCCTCTAACTGCTGGGGTTAAATGACTCTGGTACCAAAATAGATCTTACAAATGAAGGAGACTCACTTAGACAAGTTAAAAAGTTACAAGGTTAAATGTTACCAATGCAATCCCAAGGGCTCATTTTTTAGGAATGTCCATTTTAGCTTAGTTACTGAGTAAATGACTTCCATTGAGCACCAATTAGCTCCTGGAGACCTACACAGATGAGTGAGGTTCAGCCCACACTCTCTTGAGGCTTCTAAAGAGGAGACGCACAGTGGGAAGCTATCCCATGGCACCTTGAGATGAGGGCACACAACGGCACAAGCTGCATTGGTTGGGAGCCCATAGAAGGTTTGTGACTCAGAGGGAGTCACAGTGTCCTAAACAGTGTGGTGCTCATAAGACTGTGGATTCCCTCAATTATAAGCATTTTTATGCTTAATGCATAAAAAAGAGGGATGTACACTCAAACCAGACACTCCACTATGCACTGTTTCAAAAATCTACAAGTGAGGGCCGAAGATATGGCTCAACAGTTAACATTTGTTGCTATTGCAGAGGGCCCATGTTTGATTCCTAGCAACCACTTAGTGATCCACAACGATGCATAGCTCTAGTTCCAAGGAGTCCAACACCCCTTTCTGACCTCTGTGGGCAACACACACACACACACACACACACACACACACAGTGCATAGAAACACATGCAAACAAAACACTCATACACATAAAAAGATCCTACAAGTGCACATTCATTTGGGCTGCCATACCAAAGGGCATGCAGCTTCATCACTGTGGACAACAATCCCTGTGCTATAACAACTGCACAGGGATTGGAGCAGTGAGCACAGAGGCTTGGGGTTCAGGGAGAATGGCTGAGGAAGGAAGCCAGCGCTCGCTCCAGGTTGAGTGTGTCAGTGCCAGGGGACACTCCCCATCATCCAGCTGGGCTGATTCTTGTTTTGTTTCCCCACCTAGAGATGATGCATCCCTAAGGTCACACTGCAGGTGGAAGGGAGGGGTGATGTAGGAGGACGAGGCATGCCCTGTCCTCTGCAGAAGGCCACCTGGCTCTAGGCAAGTCCCATAGGTGGATTCCAGGAAGTTCCAAGTCTTTCGATGTCCAAATTCGTATGATCCCTGCATCACTTTATCAAAGGCTATGGGTAATCAAGTACTTAAGAAGGGTTCCAAGCTGAGCAAGATACCAACTCAAGTACACGCCCTGAGGGACGGGGTAGGGAGTTTACATGCTTGTGATCACAGCAGAGGCAGGAGGACCTGGGGTTCAAGGCCAATCCAGGCTACATGAGACCTTGTCTCAAAACACTTGAGGGATGCCTAGCATGGTGGCGCACACCTTTGATCCCGGTGTTCAGCAGGCTGGAGCAGATGGATCTCTGTAAGTCTGAGACTAGCTTGGTCTACATAGTGAGTTCTAGGACAGCCAGAGCTACATAGTGAGATGCTGCTAAAAATAAATAAATAAATAAAAAATCCAAAACGAACAAAAACAAACAAACACAAAAAAACCCCACAGCCACCACCACCAAAAAAACCAAACCAAACCAAACCAAAACCAAAAAGACCCCCAAACAAACAAACAAAGCCCCCACACATATACACAAACAACAACAAAACCATACTGTACGGAAAGCCAAAAAAACGTCACATCACTATCTGGTATCTAGGAAAATAGTTAGGTGGCTTTGCTGAAAAAGAGGTTAGGAACTTAGTACACAGAGGAAATGACACAGGAAGTAGACACTAAGAATGAGCCACATAACCTGTGGGGGACCTAATTAGAGGTGCCAGTGAGGGGAGTCCAAGAGCCCAGAGTTGAATACAGGATCAGTGTTCAATACAAGCCCCCTTGAGACTGTGTTTCATACCTCAGCAATAGTCCCACAGGACAGGCAGGCTGAGCTGACAGAGGAATTGCAACTCTCCTTCTCCTAGACAGGTGCTTGGCAGACAGGAGGAACATGCAGAGTGGGAAAGGCTTTAACAGGAGAGAAAGACGAGGCCCAGCGCTTCAGGGATGGCCAGTGGATGCCCACAGGACAGGACACTGGGATTCCAGTCTGTACTGCTGGATCCCAAGAGTATGGTTATCCCGGCTCCTGACCTAGTCACAGGGATCAGCCCTCTGGAGACGGCAATTCCTAAGGCTGGAGTCAGGTGGGAAAGGAGTGTATACATATGAAGATGAAGGACTTTTAAAAGATCTATCCAGCTTAAAGAGGGCCAGAACGGTGCCCATCTATATTCGTTCTATTTGATCTTCTCTGTTCTGTGATGCTTTCTCAAGAGTTAAGAAAGTGGGGGATGGGGTAGGACAGAATCACCCTCTGGCCGGTCGTGGTTGTGCATACCTGTAATCCCAGCACTTGACCCAGGGGGATTACAAGTCCAAGATCGGCCGAGCTACACAGTGACTCCTTGTCTCCCTGTCTCAAACAATACAATA
Organism: Mus pahari; assembly: GCF_900095145.1. NCBI lineage: Eukaryota > Metazoa > Chordata > Mammalia > Rodentia > Muridae > Mus > Mus pahari. Next base: position 57,367,739 of record NC_034602.1, read on the forward strand.
AAACCAGCCAGCCCTTTGCTCTTCTTCATACCATTACTGAGAGACTGCAGCAGCTCCGGTTTCCATTCTGAGCCAGATCTTTCGATTGTCCAGTAAACAAAAGGCCTTAAAGCAATACAATCCTCACAACACCACCTGAAAAGGCGCCCGGCAGTACAAGTTCAAATACCCTGGTGGGATGTGGCCTCTACTGTTGGGATGTCATTAGCCAACAGCGGTTACTCCAGGCAGGAATGAATGCACACCACACTGTCACCACAGTCAGGCTCCTAAATGAAATCAGGTTTTGTGACTGTTTGGAAACAGCAAAATGCTTTCCAACTCCGGGACATTGTGGGTCCTGTGGGGACAGGTGTCTGGGGGCTCCCTTGAGTGGAGTTTGACCCAGTTTCCCTCTCGAAGGAAAAAAAAGTCATTGGCCTGGTGAATTATTCATTCACCGTGGCAGTGACCTTGGCCAGGGAGGCCCCAGAACACGTTCAGCACCAGCCTCAGCAAATGAATCAGCTGCTTCTGCTGCCTCCACAGACTGCCTGCAGCGTGATGGGCATTCATGCAGAAAACACCACTCAGGGGCCCTCTGGGACGCTGGGCCCACTAGTGCTTGTCCTGTTTCTCAGAGCAAGGCAGCCCTATTGTGAAAGTTTGTGCTCCACTCATTCTTGCCTGGCCCATCTACCGTGCCGCTTGGTAAGGGGTGACACATAATGGAAATATCTCCAGTATCCACCCTCAAGCCTGCCTGCTCACCCACTGCTATCTATGGCATTATTGGGAAGGTGGTTCCTCGTCTGGGTCAATTCTGCCTATACACCATTGAAAGACCCAGCCCGCGGTGGCTGCTGCTGAACTGCTGAGTGGGTTGAGCCATCCCGTCAGGAACAAGTCATAGAAACTTAAAAGAACGAGCCAGAACGCCAACTTGTTAATTTACACAGGGAAATGCAAGTGCCACCCTGGCTCAACGCAAGCACAGGCTGAGGAGAAAGTTTGCTCTCTGTTGCAAGTCCACTCTGGTTTCTGATCGGCTGCTCACAGTAAGCTGAGCAGCAGAGGTGCATGCAGAGTTGCCTGTGCCGGCATTTTAACAGCCAGGATGCTGGGAGAGTCTCCCCTGGTGCCAGAGACAGGCCTCTGGGGTGTGATGTGGTACAGGCATACTTAACTGTATTAGTCACTGCCTGTCTAGGAACTAGCCTGGCATCGAACCCTATTAATTAATAAAAAATCTGAACAGAGTTATGCTTACTTTAGATATGGAGTGTAATGGTCATGGAATACTCTCTCTCTCTCTCTCTCTCTCTCTCTCTCTCTCTCTCTCTCTCTCTGTGTGTGTGTGTGTGTGTGTGTGTGTGTGAGCACAAACTTGTAGGTATATTACAAAGTTCATCATCTTATTGGCAGAGATAGTTTATTAGAGGCTTACTCAGTGCCACTTACAGATCACAGTCCAAGTTTATAACATTCGGCAAACTATGTTCTCATAACACCAGCTCAGGCGCTGCATTTCTTGTTTTCCAAATGAAAGGCAGAGAGGCACAGAGCCAACGGCTGAACTGTCTAAGGTGACATGGTAAGCAAGCAGCTGAGCTTCAACTCTCACAGGGTGTGCAGCGCCATGATCTGGGACCTCAGAGGACAGGAAAACTGTCACCATGAAACTGAACAAGGGACGCCACAAGGAACAGAGGCAGCCCAAGGGCAGCCTTGATGCTACCATTTCGTGCTCAGCATTTATTTACTGTTCTGGAAAGAGAAATATTCAGTCCTATGGATCTCTGGATGCCCATTGTCCAAAGAAGCACCAGGCACATGCAGTCCAGTCAGTAGGTATTGCTGAGTGAGGAAGACACATGGAAGTATCAAGGCAAGAATGAGTAGACCTGGCTAGGGGTTGGGGACCTCTACTCTCTGCCTGTACCCTCACTGTGCCCACTGCCCTTCATTTCCTCACTTGCATCACAGGAGGGAAGCCACTGCCCTTGCAGGTGGTGTAGAGGATTAAACTGGTGCAGCTCTAGGCAGAGGCCTGGTCCTACCTATAGGATGGGAAGAGCAGCAATGTTCACTGGGTCAACTCTGAAGCCACGGCACTCCCTACTTAATTCCCTAGTGACACAGGACCAGTTCCTGAGCTGCCCTGTGCCTGTGTTCCCTACACCGACAGGGACAACAGCAGGACTTTGGTTCTAGGGAACACTAAGAATCTGAACACTCAGTGCCAAACATACAAAGCACTGCAGGTGATCGAGGGACGTGCTCAGTGTGCTAGCTCTGACGAGCATTCGCTTCAAATGACTGACGGAATGAGCCACACCAGCTGGCGTGGAGGTCATCTAAAAGGACTCATTCGGCCACTAACATAGCCTGTGGTCGGGGTTAAGTGTGATGATGTTCAATTCCAAGTGCTCACATGTAGATCAGAAGGGTGGCTCTTTCTACGGGCAGTCATTGCTCGGTTCCCCACAGCATCCTTATCTGACTCTTTAGGACAGTGGTTCCCAAACCTTCCTAATGCTGTGACCTCATGTTGTGGTGACCCCCTCCCCCACCCGCCATAAAATTATTTTTGTTGCTACTTCATTAGAAATCCACCAAGGGGGGGCGGTCTCAACTTATAGGCTGAAACTCACTACTTTAGACACACCCTCTGCAACAGCTGGTGGGCTCTATAAACAGGTCTGGAAATTGGAACTCATAGGGAAGGGCCCTGGGATATTATGGCAGAGGGGCATCCTGAGTTCTCCCTATATCTGGGAGTCCTTTAAGTGAGTATCTAGTGGATTCCTGGTTGACACAGTGGGTACCCAGAGTCCTGCCCTGGGACTGAGTCCCAAGCACCGCATAGGTCCAATTTCCTCAATGGGAAATGGACACTCACTGTTCTAATGAACTTCCTCCACCTCTTGTGGTCAGTACTGGCTGGGGAGCTCATGCCACAAGGCTCCACTCATCAGTGGCCACTAAGCAAGCTCTGGGAAAGGACAATTTATACAATTCCTGCCCACCCAAGCCATATGGGCCACGTCTAGAACTCAACAGTTATTTAACTGTTCAAGATTGAAAAGTTTCCTTAGAAGCTAGAATGTACATCATCACGGCTGTAAGACAGAGGGATATGGAGGTGCAAATGAGACTTTTTTTCCAGTATGGACTATGGTCTCATGAATGCTAAGCTATACCCTAGACCCCAAAGAGACTTCTTTAACCCAACACCCGTCAATCTTATTTCGACTAGACAGATCTACTTGTCAAGCCTCCCTAGACAGAGTCCCAGTCAGACCTCTTCCCATCCCCCACCCCACTGCATCCAAGGCCCAGAAGGGCAGCTCCAAGGTCCCAGGAAGCATCATCAAAAGTCACGTTGTAAAACTGACCATGGAAAGTCTCATAAGAGGGAGGCTGCCTGCATCCGCTGCTGGAGATGCTTGAGTGCCAGCCCAAGCCACGGTGGTGGCAATGAATGTCAGAGTTCCCCCTCCTTCCTCACAGAGGCAGGAGGAGCCTGGGTAAGAGGAGGCCAAGATGCTTGCCTCCCAGAATCCTGCTTTTGTTCCTGCAGATGTGCAGCAGATTCCTGTGCGCCTGGGAAACTATTCCTACTCCCCCGTAAGCGTGAGCGTATCTCAGTTTTGTCCCCGATGGAGTCTTGGAAAAAGACAGAGAGGCACGTTCTCGGTTGATTTACACAACAGATTATGCTTTGGCTTCGGCGCTGAAGAGGCTATTCGCTGAGTAAGCACAGAGCAGAGCCACAACGTGTGTCAGAGCCCAGCACGCAAGTGGAATGTATTATTTTGCCAGGGAAAGCAGGGTGGCCACATGAGCTCTAGAGGAGATGCTGAGCCAGAGGAAAGGAACAGAGAGGGCCTGGAATCAAGACAGAGAAGCTGTCTCCATCCTCATCTCCCAGCCTGGGAATGCGTGGCACGGTCAGAGCTAGGGTTCCCTGGGAAGAGGGGACACTGCATAGTGCATCTTCAAACAGCAAGTATATTTGCAGTACAGAAAAAAAAATGCAGCACTACAAGCAAGACTATTATTATTATTATTATTATTATTATTATTATTATTATTATTATAGCCAATGTTTTACATGCCCTCTAGGAAGTGTCTGAGGCAATTCAGAAACTCTTTGATCTTCTACCCTGAATGTGCTCTGGTGGGTGATTCTACCACAAATGGCGTCACCCCTCTTGGGAGGGGGGTCTTGAAAAAAGTCCCTCCTTTGAGCAGCTGAAGTGCAGAAGCCTTCAATACTTGGGAGGGCACAGACCCTGTTTGTAACTTGCTAATTCACTTGCAAGCCCTGAATGGATACTGTAAGTGAGCTGAAGTGCAACACAGTGATGTTTGGCCTTCTGGGCCCAGCTCTCAGACTTTAAACATGTGTCCTTTCCTGGTCCACCCAGTGCCTTGACCTCTTGCTTGTGGTCTTCCTACGGAAGCCCTCAAAGGGTTTGGGGTGATGGCTCCATCAACAGTGTCTATTTATAAGCCTTAGGACCCAGCTATAAGCTTAGGTGTGGTGGTGAACATCTGTAATGCTAGTGTTTGGGAAGCAGCTCCCTGGCTGTGTACTGTTCATCCAGCCTAGCCTTATTGATGGGCTTCATTAACAGGAGACTGTGTCTCAAAAAGCCAAGGGGAGAGACACTGAGGAAGATACCTGATGTTAAGCCCTGGCCTGTATCCGTGCATGCGCGAGCACGCACACACATACACATGTATATCTGCATATGATATATATATATATATATATATATATATATATATATATATATATGCGTACAAGGCACACAGACATAACAATAGTCAAATGCTCCTAAGCCCAAGAAGACCTAATGAGGAAAAACATGCACTAGACATGTAGTTCAGATAAGGGGTCAATGCTGATAGTGATGTGTTCAACATTAGTGAATCAATAATGCATGCTAATACAGTGAAACTCATAAAACAAGGCTGTCTATTGATCTCAATGCAAATGTGACCAAATGGGCCTGCTCCACTCGCAAGGCTTCCGCACTCACTAATTCAGTGTTGAGAATGACTTCTTGGAGGATGAGAACTGTCAGTTCACCGGGGAAGCATGTGGGAACATGGGGACGGGGGTCACAGAGGTCTTAACTAGTCTCATGCTTTCTGGATATCTGCGAGTGCAGGTGTAGGGGAAAGGCATTCTTTGACAAGACTAGGAGCCGTAAAGGCTAGGCTCTTGCCCAGGTGATGCTGTGAACAGTGATCTGCAGCACATCCTCTGACTTAGTGAAGCCTGTTCTCCTCACCTGATGGAAGATAGATAGTAGGACTGTCTGGAACGGAAGAAAGAGAAGGATCTGGGCTAAAGAATCTGTCTGGATGTTTCTAGCTGTAAAATACCTCTTGAGTCTCTTACCCTAGCCCCATCTGCTCTGGGCACGCACTCACTCTAGGCAGACCCCCCTCATCCACCAGGCATGGTGATTTTGTGCCTCTCTATCCTTGACTCACACTGTTCAATGTTCCCATTTCACGATGCCCTTGATTTCTGAAAGCTACAGACCCTCTGGGCACTCGTAGCTCTTTCCCGAACTTCGCTTTCCTCCATAGCTACTCCTTTCATTAAACTGGCTTACCCTGAACCTTTGGGTTTCCTGGTTGACCCCTCCCTCCTTCAAGTGGTGGGTAAAGGACATGAAGGGGTCTGAAGTGCAGCATGCACAGCCCCTTAGCACACAGCCTGATTGCTTTGAAGGTCAAGTGAGCTCACACATAGGAAGCCGGACTTACAGCAATTCTGGCACTCAGTAACTTTTAGCCATAATTAGTGCCAGTCCCAAGACTCATTTTAATTTTTATTATTGCTCTTTAAGAAAGGTTTTGTTGTGCCACTCATCAAAACAATTAAACATCTGCAACTTTTTACCAAGTGTCTGAAATGAACTCAGCGAGTTCAGAGCATGTGAAGACCTATAAAGACCTCAATTAAAAGCACGGCTGTTCCCAGCCCCAAGGTGCACTTACGAGCCATTTAGTCCTCAAAGCTGACTCCGAGCGAGCTACTCTCCACTCACTCAGGAAAACCATTTAACCGCAGCATGAAGCCATGAACACCAGGGCTCTGGGGATCCCGGAACCTGACCATCTCATTTCACAGCTGAGTAAACCGAGTCCTGAGAGCGCTGCCAGGGCTGCCACTAAGAAGTGTGGGTATCTGCTTTGTGAGTGATGGCACAGCAGGGCAGTGAGGGGTGGAAGGCTGCCCTGAAAGGTGTCCTTGTCAGCACCAACCTCTTACCAAAATGATGCCAGCCTCAGTCCCACCCCATGCCGATGAAGACGAGGGAGGTCAGCTTGGAACTACAGCATTTTAATACTTCTGTATAGATTAGATAGATTGAATTCTGAGTAGGAATATATAAATTTACAAGTGAGAAGTTGACTGGACAGAGTGTTAATCCCAGTACTCAGGAGACAGCTGGATCTCTATGAGTTCAAGGCCAGCCTAGTGAAGTTGAGGTCAGTTGGGGTTGTTTATCGAGAACCTATCTCAGTAAATAAACAAACTGATAAATAACTGTGAGGGGCCAAGGAGGCATCCAGAGATGTCAAAGTTGTAGATGTATCTCACGCTTGACCTGAAGACAGACTGGTGGAAGGAAGATTCTCCTTGTACCATAAGATCCTCTTTTCCCATAAGAAAGAAAGCACAAAGTAGACACTGTTGTCAACGGGCCAGTCCGAGAGGTAAGGGTGGGGCTCCTCAGATGCTCAGTCACCTCCCATTTTGTTCAGTGGACAGGGTGCTCCCCTGTGTGAGCTGAACAGCTGTGGCCCCTGTGAACTCAAGTAGGTGCTATGCCTAAACTTACCACAACCACGTTTTACCCCGACTCGGTACATGGTACGCATGCGCACATACAAGTGTGTACCCCTGGAGAGATGGCCGTAGTTCTAGAAAGTCCTCTAAGGGAGAGCATGACTGGCCAACTCCATGGATGGCAGAGTGACAAGGAGATGGACAGTTCCACACATGCGGCACAGACAATAGGGCCCGGGGATCCCCAGATTCTAAGAGCAGCAACTTCCCATTTGATCGCAAAGCCGGGATGGCAATGGGGAGAGAAGGAAGCAGTGGACAGGTAAACTGGCAAAGATTCCTAGAGAGAGGGCAGTGAGAAGCTCTGTGACAGGTGTCTGTGGACAGGGATGGTTGGAAAGAAGGAAGGGTGAGGCTATTGAGATGGCTCCGTGTGCTGGTCTGAATGAAAGTGACTCCCGTAGACTCAAAGGAAGTGGCATTACTGGAGCTGTGGCCTTGCTGGAGGAAGTGTGTCACTTGGGGGTGGGCTGTGAGGTTTTGAAAGCTCAAGCCAGCCACAGTGTCACTCTCTCTTCCTGCTGCCTTCTGATCCGGATGTAGAACTCTCAGCAAAGTCTCCCAGCACCATCTCTTCCTATACACTGCCATGTTCCTGTCATGATGATCATGGACTATGCCTCTGGACTGTAAACCGGTCCCAGTTAAATGTCTTCCTTTGTAAGAGTTGCTGCGGTCACGGTGTCTCTTCACAGCAACTAAGATACTCGGCAAGTAAAGATGCTTGATCCATGCTACAGAAGGAGAGAACCAATTCGTGCTGGTACCCATACAAACTACACCACCTTCCCAGGCATACACAAAATAAACACAATTAAGAGCTCTACTTTTTTAAGAAGGTGAAGTCTTTATTAGTTTACATAGCGCACAGGCTATGCAGCACCACATCTCCGGGTCAAGCCATGCTGCTGACATTTGTAGAGCTTGTGTATTAGAGTAGCTCCTACTATGTAGTATTGGTTGTAACTGGTTACTACCATGCTGGGACCGGTAATTCTGCCTGCTGAGTGGGCCTAGGGTGAATCTACCCACTGGCGGCCTTCTCTAACCCATCTCTCCACTTCTCTGAACCACTCCTGCAGATTCACTCATTAGCTCCCATCCTTGGGGTCTACACTGAGTTAACCTCATCTAGCCTCACAACCTTGTTTTCAGAGCTAAGCTCAAGACCCTTGTATGGGTCAACCCTTGGTCAACGGGGCCCGTCAGGGGCAAAGGACCTGCCCAAGGTCTCACAGACTATTATGATAGGTGAGTGGTGGCACCTCCCTATTCTCACTAATTCTCTTGCTATCTTTTACAGCCACCCCGCATGTCAGTGGAGGACAGGGTCTCCACAGCACTTCGTTAACTGACATATCTTAGCCAGGAATTGATAGCTGCTCATTTTCTTCCAACGAGAAGTGTCCAGAGAAAAAGCATCAGGAAAACTGAGATGACATAAATCCCGTGAATTGTAAGGGGAGTGGAGATGGGCAGGATAAACCTCCCCAGGGGAGTGTGAGACGGGTACCTTATGGTATTTGAATGAGTGTGGAGGCTGGCCACCTCCACGGGGTCTCAAGTAAGCGGGGTTGGGATTACAGGGAGAATCTGAGCAGCACAAAGGCTGAACTCTGCAACAACAACCACCACAACCACAACCCAGATAGGAGCAAAGGACTACAGGTGTGGCATAAAACCTGGATGGCAGCTTAGCTCTCCCAGGGGGGCTTCCCTGTACCATTGGCGGCAATGGGGCCAGTATCTGAATCTGGGTTTTCATCTCTCAGTGCTCACAGCTATGGCCATCACAGTAGCCCCTCCTTCTTCCCTTCTCCTTTTTTTCTTCCTTCCCTCTCCCCTCCCCTATCTGCAGGGTCTTGTTGTACCATCCAGGCTTGCCTGAGACTTGCAATCCCCCTGCCTCTGCCTCCAAACTGCTGGGTTGTAGGTATATACCAATCATGGCCAGCTGACCTACCTCAGTTTCCAAAACACTTTGTGGAGACTATCTGCCCCAAGGGAGAGGAAGACAGGGTATACGCAAGTGATAAAAGAGGCAACAGGTATGCATGAATGGCTTCAGGATCTCTGCACGGATGAACGGGGCAATATGCCTGGAGCTAGTCGAGTTACCTCTACACGTAAGTGGCCCAAGAGTCGCTTCATCTAGGGCCTCTCCAGCTGAGGATAGTTCCAAAGCACTGGCTATGTACAGACAAATGAACAGACAGACAGACAAACAGACCTAAAACACACACACACACACACACCGCACACACAGTGCTGACTGTACATGTACATGTGTGCACATGTGTGCTTTTCACAGAGAGAAGTTCATTATGAAGTTCAGAGGAGTAGGGTGGCCTTTGTGCCTAATGCACAAACGTGCTCACGTGCCAGCTAAATGCCTCGACCTCCATGTCGGTCTACCTTTAAGGTTGACATTTTATAAAGTTACAAAAACAAACAAAAAATCGGGGGGAAAATGTCTTATAAGTGCTTCATTATGTATCACAGCCTGTTTCATCAGCGGAAAGCATGTTTTAATGTTGTTGATGGTGGCAGGCCAGAGTTGACCACAATCCCTCATCTTGGGCAGTTCTTGTCACTCGGGATCACTGTCAATGCCGAGGAAGACTGCAGAGTAAGGAGTGCACAGTGATCATTCACATTATTGGTATTTATGTAGAACTTTGATTTCTTTTTTTAAAAAGCCATTACAGAGTTCAGTGGTAAAGCAACTACTCAGCATGACCAAAGGCAATCCCCAGCACCCCCAAAATAACAAATCAACAACAATCCCACCCTCAACCCCCTAGACTAAAGCCACTGTGTTAAGACCAAACCTTCCTCACCAGGCCTTGGAGGCTCAGCTCAGCTTTGAACAGGAGGCCCCAGAACGTGAATGTCTATGTTTTGACTGTGGGCATCTCTTCCCCACTCCTGCGGCGCTATTCTGAACTCTGGATTGAGGACCTTTTAACAAGTGAGCTTCAACGTAAGGGATGGGGAGGGGAGGGTAATCTACTCTATGGAAAGTGAGCACGCTCTCACACGCGGGCACTCTAAATGCAGCCAGCCAAACACTGCTCGGAGGCTTGCTGCATCACACCAGCAGACAGCCAGGACCACGAACATGCAGGAAATTCTTTACCCATCATCACAGACTCCTGTCTGTGTGGAGGATTAGAACTTGCAGTGTGCAAGGGGTGTATACCAAGTCCTTCCTCTGTTTTCACTAAAGCCCGTGTAAACCACATGTCTCCCCTCCCATTCATGCCGATCCCTGTACTCTTAAGTCACATGGTAAAATTCCAACTGCTTAAGCCATCGGCTCAGGCTCAGAGACTTCGTGCCACAGAACTAGACTCAGCTTCACAATACCTCCAGGGGACTTTATCCTCACAATAGCCTGAACACAAATGACAAGACTGTTGGGAACTGTCACATCTGCCTATTTTCTAGGAAGGACTCAGGAGATAATACTATTTGTGTGTGTGTGTGTGTGTGTGTGTTTTGAGACAGGGTTTCTCTGTATAGCCCTGGCTGACCTGGAACTCACTTTGTAGACCAGGCTGGCCTCGAACTCAGAAATCTGCCTGCCTCTGCCTCCCAAGTACTGGGATTAAAGGCGTGAGCCACCATGCCCGGCTTGAGATAATACTATTTTATGTTGTCTCTAGACATAGCCTACTGGTCTCCACCCTAACGCTGTGACGTCTCCAGGCTAAGATCAGCATCACTTCATCTTATAGAAAGCTGGAGAAGTCCTGAGAAGTTAAACGGCTTGCTCAAAGTCATTTCCAATCAGACTGGGGCTAGAACTTAGGTATTCCAGCTCCCACTTCACCTTCCTTTCTTTCAGACAGTATAGAGAGCCTGGCTGTATTTCCCCTGCCCATCTTGCTGTCTTCTTGAATATGCCAGCCACACACACATAAACCCATCCCCACCCTCTGGCAACAAACTATCACTATATAGTCCTAGTTTGCCTAGAATTTTCTATATAGACTACGTATGTGGCAATCCTGCCTCTGCTCTAGAGTTTAAGGGGATTGTAGGCATGCACCATACCACCTGGCTTCCTCTGAATCTCTAAGACCGACTTATGTCCACAAGTGAACTTGGGCCCACGGTGTGGAACACCCACCACTACAATCCCCTAGAGAATCAGAGGAACGAACCAAGTAAGTGCTTTAAGGGCAAGCCTGCACTTGTGCAAGAGAAAGGACAGCTGATGTGCTGTGGCTCAGCAAGCAGACTGCCTGGGTCCCTGTGGCTATAACTGAGAGAATGCATCTCTTGGGCTTGTAGGAGAGCAAAGCAGGCAACACTCATGGCAGTGCCACGAGCAGAGGGGAGGTGAAGCAAGGTTTACCTGGAGGTCTGGTTAGGAATGTGCTAGCTCAATGGCCGGCAATGTTTGTAATAAAGAAATCTTTCATCTAAGGCAGTGGTTCCCAACCTTCCTGATGCTGCCACCCTTTAATACAGTTCCTCAGGCTGTGGTGACTACAACCATAAAATTATTTTTGTTTCTACTCCATAACTATAGTTCTGCTACTGTTATGAATTGTAATGTAAATATCTGTTTTTACGGTTTTTTTTTTTCCTGGTGGTCTTAAGTGACCCACAGGCTGAGAATCGCAGACCAAAGGGTCTCTCAAAGTCAACTGAAATATCAATGTTTGAGTTTCGTGAAAGGATCTCTTGGTTAATTCCAGCTGCATGGTAACTGTCTATAGCAGCTACTTTGGGCCTGCTGCGACCACCATATCTAACACAAATAACTTAAGAGGTTTATTTTGGCCTTGTGGGTTCAGAGACTTCAGTCCTTGGGGGGGGGGGGAGTATATGGCTGAGGGAGCATTGTGGCAGGCACTCCTCACAGGGAAAACAGGAAGCAGAGAGAACAGGGTGGGAACCGAGGGCGGTGGGAACCGAGGGCTGGGCTGCAACCATCACAGGTCCTTTCCAAGAGACCTATGTCCACCAGGCAGGCTTCGCCTTCCAAAGACTCCCCCCTCAGCCTACCAGCATGGATGGTGGTAATGGCGGTCATTCTTAGCTCATTTCACGTTCTCCACAAATGGAGAAAAACATGGGTCCATGGGGGACACCTCAGATTGAATCCCTAACCCTGTCACTGTGAAATGATGCCATTATGGCTTCTTACATAGCACCAGGCTTTCCTCCTGAGCCTGACGGGTCACATGTCAATGTATACACACTTGCCATTGAATAAGCAAATGTCCAGCGGCCAGCTGCTGCAGACAGCAGCTGAAAGCCCTCACTCCTGGGGCCAGTTCAGAGGTGGGAATTATAGAAGCCGGCGGCCGATACGATTGCCTTATAGACACCTGGGCTGGAGGCAGAGGGAGAGCTGAGGCTCTGTTCCTCGTGGCTGGGCTGAAGGGCCTCAGACTCAGGACCTTTTAAATAGGCGTGTGGGACTGTAGGGAGGGAGAAATTGCTTAGGCAGAAGCAGCCTGGCAATGGACTCATTCTCCTGGTACTATAAAAGAACCATCATTTTATTAACTGCAGATAGACAAGAAATGTCTTCATTACTACTAAAACACCGTTACCTGGCAACCAGCCCAAGGGAACAAAGCTGGAGACATGTTGCATCTTTTGTGGGGAGCCGTGGAAAGACATCTGCATTCTGGAGACCCTCCCTGAAGAGCCCAGCCCGGCTGGATGAGTGAATTACTTCTGTATCTGCTTAAGACTGCGAATTTCTCAGAGTGTCCATCACCCAAAGTTCCTTCCCAGAATCCTATGGGGCCAGGTTCAAACACCTGCTGGCCCATTCTCTGCATAGCCACCAGTGCACTGTTAACAGCTGTGACTCACCCTGACTCCTACGGACCCCCTTCGGGGGAGAGGGTGAGGCTGCCTGTCTTTGAGTCAGCCTATTCAGGGCATCTGCCACCAGGCCCAGCCACTAATAGTTGATAATGACTTCTCTTGTCCCAGCAGCATCCTTTAAAATTCAGAGACTTGCTCATAGCAGCCGGTTCCTGGGTGACTCACTTGGACAAGTGACCAGAAATTAAGTGGGAGGAAATAAGCCCAGCTTCTGCCAGGACTTCAGTATTATGCCCAGCCATGTTGGCAAATAAAGACGAGGAAAGAGCTTTAGAAATACAAAACTCTGTCCCCTGGGCTGAGAGGGGAATGAGGTCTAGCCAATGATGCACATGTCAGCACTGCTGTGAGCTGGGGGAGGTGTGTGTGTGTGTGTGTGTGTGTGTGTATGTGTGTGTGTGTGTGGTGGTGGACCAGACCATGCAGGGTTAGGCTGGGCAGCCTGGCTTTGTGCCTTGGTATTCTGTGGCCAACTACGCCCAAGCAGCAGAACACTGGACTCTTCCTTCCTGGGGACAAGAAAAGATCTTCCTATTCCCTCCATGAATTCCCACCCAGAAGCCATGCCTCGGTGGCTACATCTCATTCGGCCAGGACTTGGCACATTTGCCAGTAGTTCCAGGGCCTGGCTTCTTGACTGAGTCACGCAGACACGCACTCCCCTTGACAAAAGGCATTCTCTTTGAATGGCTGATGTTGGGGATGGTTTTTTTTTTCTCTCTCTCAGCGCTGGCTGCAATAAAGCTTTCCAGCACACACTCCCTGTACTGTGACCTTGCTCACCTATCAAGAGTCCATTTCTCTACCTCTTGAATTAGTTGAGTTCTGTTTTGACTAATAGAAGATGGTGGTACCATTTCCAGGAAAAGCCTGCTCTCACCTGGTAGCCTTGGCTACCTGTCTTTCCTGCCCAGTGAACTCTACTGCTAAAAGCCCAAGCAACACAGAGTGGGCCCTGGAGGCTGAGTCCGGAGAAGGGCTGCACTAGAAGCAGATCCTCCAGGTCCTGCTGCCTACTAGTGGATCACGGAGGAACTGCACTGCTGTGTGGCTTAATTCTGCACAAACTCCTAAACTCGAAGTCATGAGGAAAATATTACATAATACAGAGGACGAGATCCCAAAGCCACATAGCAAATAAGAAGCAAATCTTGCACAGGCCAGGTCCAGTCAGAGTCTATGTCTTAACCATCACACTGAATGCTAAGTATGTTTGCTCCCCTGGCATTAATCATTCTACAAATGTTTTCTTTTCTTTTTTTTCCACCCAGATAATGAATCAACCATGTAAATCAAATCCAAGAGTTTCTCAAAGTTCACAATTCCTAAAGAAAACGAAGTCGTTTTCAGTGGCACGGACGACTACATGCAGCTACAACATCCCACGGAAATGCTAAGGCATGAAAATGAATTTGTTGCAGACCAGAAACAGATCTGAATGAGAGAAGACACTCCCTGAGATTTCCTGTTTATCTCTTAGGGTTAATCTAGTGAACTGCTAGCTAATAGAATTACTTCATGGAAATTTATGCTAATAGGAACCAAGGGAAGGCTCAGATAGATAAATCTCAAGAGAAATATTAGAACCTCGTGCTCCTATCCCGTTTGTTGGAGAGTTCCGCTGTCAAGCGTACCCAGCCCCGACTAGCCTCACTCCTTCCTTCCTTTCTCCATGTGGGGCAGGGTGTAGCAAGAACAGAACAAGCAAAGCCCTCATAAGATGCAGTGCCTGGATAATAAAACGGCTGTGCGGACCAAGCACTAACTGCAAACGGACATAAGCAATGGAAGGTACTGCAGTGACGGACCATGCTGATGTCCCTGCAGAAGACACAGCAAAATCATGTCTTATTTTGATAGAAGTTTCAATCCCAACAGTATCATCTACTCACTATTCTCTGTAGGCCTGTTGCATCTGCATCTGTGTGGCTCCCGGACTCAGCAGTGTGAGCCTTTGTCTTCAGCAGTGTGACGCTCATACCAATCTTGCCAAGGCCAGCATGCCACAAAGCACTGGGCCACAGGAGTCCATCTTTAGGCAATGAGCTCCCAGTTCCAGAACTCACACCCACCCTTGGCAACTCTGCTACCTCAACCCCATCTAGATGGACAGCCAAAGCGACCTTAAGCCTGGGGAACCAGTGCTTGGAACAAGAGGGCCTGACTCTGGCTTAGGTTTGGGAGTCATGTGCACAGGGTTCAAGCCTTATTTCCACCAGCTACCAGATGAGCACACTGTGAGATGAGATGGGTCATTTGAGCTGTTCTAAGCATCGCTTTCTCATCGACAGTGTGAGGACCTCATGCATTTGTGGGACAAGTCCATGAGCAGAGTGTAGGGCCTGTGAAAGGGCAGCCAGGACTATAGCATCCCTCTTCTAGACTCGAACATAACCAATTCATCTCTAGTTGTTGTGGATTAGGGCTGCTCCATCTCATAGGCAATCTTATAACGCCTCAGAATCAGGTGGGGCTTCAAATGTGAGGCGTGCACATCTTACAGACCCAAAGGATCGGATGCTTCCGACAACACAATCGTGTTTCCTTTCCTATGAGTTCAAAGACCAATGCCCCCAAAGCTAAATGATTTGGTATAAACTACAAAGATAATAGCGTCTGGTGGCTGGGGGCTCGGGAGAGCCACATTCAATGCTGTCTTCGTCACTAATCGTAGAATCCTAGAACCCACCTTAAAAAAAAATCTTTAAAACCACTTAAAATTTAAATTCAGTGATTCTAAAGGAAATGTAGCCATTTTCTTTAAAGGCATAATTCCCAATATTTTCCAGCAGGTGGCACAAAATCCCCTTTACAGAAACCTGAGCAGTTAACAAAGGATGGGAAAGAATTGGTGTGCTATTTTTCAAAGCGTTAACTTTTCTCCAATTTGATTTTATTGTGGTGTTAATAATGCATTTGGTGAGCAATGCACCACACGCCATGGAAGGACTAAACTCCGATTTCACAGCAAGGAAGCGGGACAGGTGGGCACAGGGAAGACTGAATAATAGGGTCAGTTAGAGCTTCCTACCGGGCCACCAAAGTACAAGGAGTCATTCTGTCATTATCTGTGAAAGGCCTAGGTGTAGAGGGATATTTAAAACATTTTTTTCTCTGATAAAAGTCACTGAAGAGAGAAAGAAATAATTGGAGAGAGTTATTTAAGAGCATCATGGCAGACAGTTCTTCATTTATAAGGATCTCTAGGGACGAAACCTAAGTGGCTTTGTGGATTATATCCTAGAACAGAGAGGGGACAAGAGAAGAAAAACTGAACATCAGAAAGAAATGATTACCTAAGAGCTTTAATCATTCCATAAGAAATGCCTTACTAGCAGATGCGCTCAGTGGCGGAGTGTACACTTGGCATGCTTGTGACTGTGGGCTGAATCTCCAACACAGGGAGGGAAGGAGGCAGGGAGGGGAAGGGAGATGAGAGATTTAATACTAGAAAGTAATAGTTGGTATGCTATAAAACTAAGATAAATAAATAAAAACTGACAAAGCCTGGGGTGACCTGGGATGTGGGTGAGAAACAGGGTCTATAATATTACATACAGTTACCATAGGCTTTCTGAAAGCCATTTCACAGTAAGTGACAGAGCCGTTAAGACTGGTGGCTTTTGACCTGGCAATGTTGGCTTTAGCAACCTCTACCAGAGCAGTAATTGGAAAGGGAAAACAGTCACGCATTTTGAGGCATCTGCATCTCTGCTCTGAACAAGCCCGATGGTCCTATTGCCTAAATGGGGGTAGGATGCTGCTGCTGCTAATTAAATAGCAACCAAGGACAGCAATGATGAAACCAACATGGACAAACCTGAGAACTGCTCACAGGGATATATGAAATAACTTCCAAAGTGCTCCTTACCTGTACAGAGAACCCTCGGATGTCAGCGTAGAGGAAGGATATTAGTGAGAGACTGACCGCTTAAGGGTGCTATGATTATGGAGATGTCAATATTAACGGAGGCAGCGTGAAGGGCACGTGGGGACTGAAGCTGGGGAACTTTTCAGTGAACCCATAATGATTTCAAAATAATAGGTGTAATAATTACATACTAGCCCACACGCACATCACCACCGATCATAAAACATATTTAATGTCTGAAACAATAGAAAGGCTCAAAACCGTTTATGAGTTATAAATATACTCTGCCCTTTTGGGGGACTATGCACGTGTGGCCATGTGTGCTTGTGTGCATGTGTGATCGATCATGTGTGTACTTGTGGGCACGCTACCATCTCTGTGTACAGGGTTCACCAGGCAACTGATCTTCAAGATTCATTGAAGATAAATGGGATTTCAAAGATGTCTAGCTTATTTTTTTCAACACAGGGTTTCTCTGTGTGGCTCTGGCTATCCTGGAACTCACTTTGTAGACCAGGCTGGCCTTGAAAGCAGAGATCCACACCCACCTCTGCTTCCCCAGTGCTGAGATTAAAGGGGTGTGTCACATCAAAAGTGCACATCAACACCACCTGGCCAATTATTCTTATCTTCCTAGCATGTAAGCTTTATATATGTAAAAAGGAAGACTTTTTTTTTTTAATTTAAATTTATGTGTGTGAGAGAGTACTTGCTTCTTGCTTAGGTGTGCCCATGGATGTCAGGGCATCAGGTCCCTGACAACTGGAGTTATAGGCATTTGTTAGCTACTGGAAACCAAACTCGGTCCTTTGGAATTAAAATTTTTTTTTTTTTTTGAGTGTATGTGCTTGTTCGTGTGTGTGTGTGTGTGTGTGTGTGTGTGTGTGTGTGTGTGTAAAGAATACATGTGTAGGACAGAGGCCAACCTTGAGTGACGTTCTTCAGAAGTAATGAATTCTATTTTTTGAGATAAGGTCTCTTACTGGGTCCTTGGGCTTGCCAATGCAGCCTCAGCTGGCTTGGCATTAAGCTCCAAGGTTCCTCCTGTCTTGCTTCCCCAGCTGGACGACTGGAAGTGCATGCCACCACACCTGACTTCCATGTGGCTGCTAAGATCAGATACCAGTGCCAAGTCTTCAAATCCGCAGAGCATGCATTTTTTACATGGCACAATCTCACCGGCCCAGAATTAAGTTTTAAAGGAAGATTGTGTGTGTGTGTGTGTGTGTGTGTGTGTGTGTGTGTGTGTGTGCGTGCACGCATGCACTTATTTGGGAGACAAGTTCCTTGATCTCAAGCAAACTGAAAGTTAAGTTTCTTGTTTTTACAAAGGAGTTTGGACATCTAGAAACTCTAGGCATGGCCACTTCTCACTTAGTGGCTCTGGGTCCCCAGGCAAACAGCAGTGTGGAAGCAGAAGAGAGACAAGGCTCTTCCAAACTGGCTTCATTAGCGTCACTTCTAAACTTGTGACTTCTTCAACATTAGCTAAAAGGATACTTTGGCTTTTGGTATATGTTGTAATTCTGGGTGGCTTCCCTAGGCCCAGTTCCATGGAGGGCTGGCTGATACACACCCCGAGGGACTGCACAGAATACAGCATCCCCTGCGCCTTCCCAGCCGTTTGTGGGGGTCATCTAACCTGGGCAGGCTGTTCTTCATCAGTACCAGGTTTTCTCGTTACAGCCACAGCCTGCTTCTAAGCCACACTGGGATTAGCCTACTGAGGCTTGGTCTGCAAGAACCATCCAATACACTCCAAGAGCTTGGAGTTCATCCCTATTTCAAGCAAGGGTCACACCATCCCAATCCTCCATTAGTTTACTTGTAATGAATAATATCTACGTATTTCGCCCTGTGCTTCTGAAGGAGAATGTTATACTGTTGGCAAGACACAAACTCCTCTGTTATCTACTCAGAATGTGGCTGAGGACACTGATCACAGAATTTGGTGGTGGCCCCTAAAAGACTTCTGCTTGAGAACTTTCTGGTAGTCACTCTACATGCTCAGACTCAAGAGGTATTTACCTTCCTAGTCCTCGTGTCCTCATCTGCACCATGGAAGCCGTGCTAGATAGACCAAATAGTTCAGTATGAAGAGTGGGACATCAGACCGAAAGCCTCTAGGATCTCACCCCTTAAAAGGCTGGTGCCTCATCAACAATGCATTGATTGTTTCTCGAAACACAAGAAAAGTAGTTAAATGGGCTATGTAAGAAACGGGAAGAGATGGCTCACTGACTGCTTTTGCAACCACAGGGTGGCTCACAACCATCTGTAATGGGATCTGATGCCCTCTTCTGGTGTGTCTGAAGACAGCGACAGTATACTCACATACATTAAATAAATAAATAAATAAATATTAAAAAAAGATTAAGGAAACGTGAAGGCCAATGTACACCATGACTGCTATAAAGGTACCGAAGACGCTCCCCCCACTCCCCTTTCTTCTCATCGTGAGTTTCTACATCATGAGGAACCTTCTGGATCAAGGGTGGAACAGGAATATTTTGAAGCATGTTTAAGTTTACAGATGTCCTTTCAAGTTTCTGATTTGGCCCTCTTAAGGACTGCCCCATTCCCCCTAATAATCTTCAATGTGGATGATATGCCCATACCCATGTGGATGAGAACACACCTTTCATCCTTTAACCCACAGAACCCCATGGCAGGGCAGGGCAGCATACTGTTACATTTTGGCTGTCTCCTCTTCTCCCTCTCTGAGCTGACTGAGAACTGTTGCTCCTGCCCGCTGCCGGCATGGTGAGAGTTTTGCACTGTACCTGGCTAGTCCAGGGAAGGGATCAAACTTCAAACCCAACGAGTACACTGAACAAAAAGATGCAGGTCGTAGTGATGATTATACAAATACCTCAGAACAAAAACTGGAACAGGGTTCTCTTAAAGTGTCAGAGCGAATAAGGAAAGAGAGAGAAAGCCGTTACTTAGTAACAGCTCAGCACTGATGGTTACTTAGTAATTGGCTCAGGGATGATGGTTTCTTTCAAAGGGGGTGGGGCCACTAGCTACAGCCATTACTCTGCTGTGAGAATACAAAGGTAGTTGCTGAAAGCGTCTTTCTTACAAACCTTGGCTTCTGGGTCACTGTTGATACTACAAGAATCATCGTCATCACCATGAGGGGCATTTCTAGAAAGAAAAACATAAAACTGGTCTTAGAATTCTGTTGCAAAGACTAGATGAAGAAGCCATTCCTTTAGGCACACCCTCCTACCTGAGTTTCAAGGATGCATAGCGTAGCGTTGCTCCTTCAAACTCTTTTAAACTGGGGTCTGGGTTAACCGTGGCTGCGTGCAAATCCTAGAGGGAAACAGATCCTGTTAAGGGACAGCGGAGAGGCCCATTACCCAGCCTCACATACCAAAAGAGAGAGAAAGCCCCCAGCAAGAGGCAGAGAGTGGGGCATGAATGAGCTTAGGCGGAAAATGGCATGCAAAGGCTGCTGGTGATGGCGTGGCTCACAAGCTCCAGCTCTTACAAGAGAACAGGGTACCTGGGCACACCAGCTTGAAGCCACTCACAATGGGAGACATCAGTAAATAAAGAAGTAAATAAAAATAGATGACGTGAGTGTGAGCGGCTGGTCTAGAAGACTCGCCACTCGGCCCCTGCAGAACGCATGACATTCACAAAGAAGAAAAAGAAGCAACAGCCGCCATGCAGAAAGGAACAAAAAAATATATATTAAATGATCTAAAATCTGACAATATACTTGCCTTCCAAATGTCACTATTAATCTTTCCCCCATTCAGAACAGCAAAATCACTCCATGGCTGTTTCTAGACATGTAATTATTCACATAGGGGAAAAAAAGCACATCGATTTAAAAAAAAGAAAAGAAAAGAAAAGAAAACACAAGGGGGGGGAACACAAGACACTGTTGTTAGCATTGATATTCACAGGATGGGTTAGGGAACAGATTAAATCTAACAGTAACTTGTCATTGCGTCCTCTCTAAGATACATCATTATCTGACCAGGACATCATTATCTACCAGAGTAAGCGGCTCAACAGTGCTAGACCACAGTGCAGTTATATCCTAAGTGTGTCCTGGAAGCAAACCATATTCCTTCATGGTCCCCAGTCTACACAAGTCCACAGACATCCACCACCCCGGCCACACGCAGGTTTTCTAGATAGAAGTGGAATTAGAGATGTCAGTATCCTGGCTTAGAAATAGGGGGATGCTTATATCTAAGAGCACAAAAGTCTGGGGTCAAGTTATTGTTACCTCAAGGGGGAAAGGGAACGATGGGGGCAGAGGATTAGTCAGGAGCACCGGCTGACATCAGCCTTCTGATGAAATGTATTCCACTTAATGAAAAATAGCCTCCCACATTCTAATGCAAACTATCGATTCATGAAATGCTACTTCTGTGCCACGCAAGTCTGTCCAGAGTTCACACCTGGCAGGGCAGTGATTTCCTAAATGGTTACAGACCACAGCACAGAGCCTTGCCGCCCTGGGAGAGCTCGCACGATGGCTCTCCATGGGGAAGCAGTCCTTTCCTCACTCCCTTCAACAAGGAGAGAACTTCTTTCTCCTAGTGTGCCAAGGGACTGCTCAAATATTTTCCATAGACTTACGGGACCAAATGAAACTGATTTGCTCTGCAAATCTCTCCTCATATGAAACATCAACAGTGGGAAGTTTCTGACTGAATCACCTGTCAACTGAGGTACACTGAAAAATGCGTGGAGAATGGAGACCCAGAACTCACAGTTGGGCTGCTGAGGTTTTCACTGAGAGCAAATCAACTTCAGGCCAAATGGCCCCGGCCCCAGAAAGGTGTGTTGACCAACTGTAGAGTTGTCAGGGTGGATGAGCTGCTGTCACCTCCACCGTCAACACAAAGGCTTTCGTTTTTTTTGGGGGGGGGGAGGCTGTAGTGCTCTGAACCCATACTACTAAGTATTCAGATCATCACACTGATTTGGAAAAATAATCTTCCCTAATGACTAGAAGAACAGAGAACAACATGCCTTTTCTTTAATTTTAAGAACGGAGTATAGTCATTTAATTATTTTTAGTTAAGAAGTGACCATTTTTTTTTCTACATTTAGCTATTTAATACATCGATTTATTTAATTTTGTAGTGCTGGGACTTGAACCCAAAGCCTTGAGTATACCAGCCAAGCACTCTGCCCTTGAGCTACACTCCAGCTCTAGTAAATAATGTTTAGGTAATAAAAATTTAATAATAATAATAAAAAAAACCTCCTGGCATTTTTTTTTTGGCTCTGCACAGACACAGACTCTACAGTCACTGTGGTCTGTAGTGTGCAGCATGGAAAGATTATGGGAGAGACAAAGAGGAGGCAGGAAAAAGGGAAACAGCAGGCGGGCCATATGTTTCTAGCAAGAAATGACACAGAGACAGGCTGAGAGGGGAGGGTTGGACAGAGAGCATCTTTCAGAAGCAGTAACCTGCCTGGCAATCTTCTAGGCCGAGTGGCTAAAGTCTGGCGAGGCCAAGAGATATCCGGGGCCAGAGTTGTAGCAGGGATCCGCCCTCTCCTGGTCCTGCCAAGGCCATACTCAGGGTGCAGGCATCCATTGCACTAAATGTGATGATCAGGCTCAGTTAGGGGAAAGCTGCAGAGAGCCCCGGCTCCTAGGCTATCTACTGAGCCACTGACCCAGTGCTGGGAACACAGTGCCCACCCTTCCAGACCCGCTGCACCAAGCAGGGGCTGTGCAAGGGTGGGGCCCGCTAGGGAGAGCCACGCGTGTGTCCTGGATGACTGAGGACTTTCATCTTAATTTCCCTTGGTGGTGGTGGGAGACTTTGGAATACAATTCTGCAAGTCAAAGAGAAACGGAGCAATGACCTTCTGCTGGAAAAGGGCCTTCTTCAACAAAGCCAGCAGGGGTTTGTGGGGATGGGGTCTCCTGGGCTGGAAAGTCCTTCTTGAGGGAGCTGCCTTCATGGCGTGTGCTATGGCTAGAATGTGTCCTCTCAAAACCCCGTGTGGGAAAGCAATCCCAAGTGCGGCCGTGTTGGGGACGGGATGGGGACTACGGGAGGTGGTGAGGTCATCAGGGAGCCACCCTCATGGATGGACTAGTGCTAACTACCAATGTGTTTACACCTGAAAGTTTATCCTCTTGTTCTTGTGTCCCCTCTTTGCTCAGAAGCTAAGAGAGCACTGGGCTCCTATCAGCTGCAGCTCCTCAGCCTCGGACCTCCCAACCTAGAGAGGCAACGCATTTCTGCTCATCACAAATCACGGTGCGCTCTGTGTCTGGAGCATGAACCTCTAGAGTGGAGAGCGGAGAGCGATGTAAAGCGCAGTCGGAGACCAGCAGGTGGAGCGCACGATAGACCTGGGTGGGAAAGCACCTGTATGTTTCCTGTGACCTTGGTGGGGGCTGTCATCACACCTGTGTGCACCTCAGAAGTTCTGAAGCCAGCACAGCTATAGAAAGCCAGGGCTACACCCCGGCTCTGACCTTATGGCTTAGTACAGCGATGAGACCCCCCCTTAGACAGGGCAGGTGACATGGTGAGGTGAAGGAGTGGGTGGATATTAGCACACAGCCTGGCTGGTGGGAGGTGTGCTAGGGGTGGAAGTGCCCCGATCCTCTACTCTTTCTTCCCATGTGGAAAAAGAAACTTCAGTGATCATAAAGTTCCAATTATACTTTTCAACCCCGTTTTATCAAGACTGAAGGCTTGCTACACGTGGCTTTGGGAAAATGGCAAAGAAGAGGGGACACTGGAATTCTGAAATATCAAAGAACTGTACAGGCAAGAGATCTGTGTACTACGCTCTAGACATCTCCGTGTGGATATAATGTCTTCCTTCTTTTAAAAACACCCTTCTAGGCTTTTAGTGGCTGTGACGTGATTTGAAAGGGCATACTTAGTAGCCCTCGTATTTAACTATGGTTTTGGCTTCTTCTGTTTTAAGTTACTCATGGCCCAAAAATATTAAATGTAAAATTACATTACAAAGCTATTTACAACTTTTAAATTGTCATCCTGAATATCATGAGGTCATTTTGTACCAATATGCACCGTCTCATCTAGGAAATGAATTATCCCATTGCCCTGCATTTCCACACTGTATATGCTCTTCTCCCATCAGTAACTGAGTAGCTATCCTGGTACAAGGTTTGGACCTAGCCATGAGTTTACACAGAGGCTAAGGGACATTAGAATGTAGCTCCCGAAGACAGGAGGCACTACTGTATGGAATTGTCAATTACTACAAGAAAATAATTCAAAGACATTAAAAAACAAACAAACAAACAAACAAACACCAAAACAGACAGGTAGAGGCTGTTGTATTGGCTGGTTTTGTGTGTCACTTTGACCCAAGCTGGAGTTATCACACAGAAAGGAGCCTCCCTTGAGGAAATGCCTCCCTGAGATCCACTGAAAAGCATTTTCTCAGCTAGTGATCAAGAATGGGAGGGCCCATTGTGGGTGGTGCCATCCCTGGGCTGGTAGTCTTGGGATCTATAAGAAAGCAAGCCAGTAACTAACATCCCTCCATGGCTTCTACATCAGCTCCTGCCTCCAAGTTCCTGCCTTGTATGAGTTCCTCTCCTGACTTCCTTTGGTGATGAATAGCAGCGTGGAAGTGTAAGCTGAATAAACCCTTTCCTCCCCAGCCTGCTTCTTGGTCACGATGTTTTGTGCAGGAATACAAACCCCCGACTAAGACAGCCGTGTTATGAAACGAGCTCCTTGGACCACAGTGTGCAACTGGTAGTCTAGAGCTGGGTGGGGACCAAGGCTCCAGTTGATTCTGATACTCCAGGAAGTCAACTGATGGCACCAACTGGTATAAGCATGGACATCTTCTCCACTCAGCAAACAATGAATGAAATGCACGCACGCAATATCAGAAGTTATGCTAGATAAAGAAATGGGTCCCAGTCTCTGAGGAACTTTTTAGAAAAAGATTAACAGGCCCCAAACCATAATGTGGTTGTTGGAAATCGAACTCAGGCCCTCTGGAAGAGCAGCCAGTACTCTTAACCATTGAGCCATCTCTCCAGCCCCAAGAGAGTATACTTCTTCCTGGGAGATGCCAGGGCATGAACACAGGCACAAAAATAGGGGCAGGGGTAGTTTCCTATAGGCCTGGTTGTCATACTATAACCCCTTGAAAAGACCATGTAAGAACTGATCTCACCCTGGAGCTTTTGTGCCATTGTCTTAGATGGCACCAAGGAACCAGAAGGTTTTACGAGCACCAGGAATCTGCCCTGAGCTCCCAGGCTGGGAAACACTGCCCCTGCATCTGCAAGACCTATCTCTGAGGTTCTTTCCTGTCGTTGAATGTCATACTCCTGTAATTTGGTGAAATGACAGAAAAGTCCCTCAATGTGGCAACCTTACTCTACGGATACATGGAATCATGCAGGTTCTGAACTTGGACACTGTGCTCTTCCTGGGACATTAACAGCTTAGGCAGCCAGTGGCCATAAACGTGTTGGTAAGGTAGAGAGCTACCTCGTAAGGAGACAGGATCCCCTCTAAGGATACCACTTGCATACTCCTTTGAGAAACCCTGGCCATCTCTACATGAAGAGTCTAAGCAAGTCTTGGCCACAGGCCAAGCACTATTCATAAAAAAAATATCATATATGGCCCGCTTTCTCTTTTAAAAATTCCACAGCCACGTAACTGCAGAGGTAATCTGGAACAAACACATGGTTTGGGAGGCGGAGGGAGGAACAGTCCTATGGGCCAAGTTTCAGTAGCAAATACTTCTCGGCCAGTTGATAAACTTTCAAAAATACTTGCTGGCACGTGTATTGGAAACATTCTTCGCTGTGCTTAACACTTCGCGGGTGAACTTTGGAAAGTGAAATGTAACGATCTCCAAACTGTAAGGAAGCTCGCTCGCTCGCAGTCCTAAACTTTTGTGCCATCAACCGATTTGGCGCTTAGAGATCTGATTTTTTTTTTTTTTTTCTTTTCAAGCCAGCTCACGAGAGAGCTCAATGAAAACACGCGTCCCTGGCACGACACATTACAAATTACTTCTCTCTCTTAACATTCTGCTTCTTTTCCTCCCATGCTTTGAAATTAGTTGAAATAGATTCTATTTAGGGATCAAAGAGATGGAGCTAGAGAGATAATCATTTCTCTTCTGCTGTCATCGGCACCTGGGACGGCATTATTAAGTAGTCATTTTCTGGCTGGCTTTGTGTGTGATAACGAGAGCCCTTCCTGTGAGATGAAGAGATCTCAGAGACTCTCTATTTCCTAATAGAGCGTGTCAAGGCTGGGAGCGGAAGCAGGGGGTCCACAGGTCAAAGTTCAAGTTTGACTCTGCCATACACTAGCTCTGTGATCTTGTGAAGTGTGTGTGTGTGTGTGTGTGTGTGTGTGTGTGTGTGTGTCAAAATGGGAGTGGCAACCAACCTCGGTAACAGGTGTGTGTGTTTGTGGGAATACTGAGACAAGACACTGGCCTGGCCAAAAACTCCAAAGAACAAAGAAGATGCGATAAGTCCTTTGGAGCTAAGGAAGGGGCCCTGAACAATGGGTAGGGTAGGAAGCAAGCACAGAGATGGAAGAGAACAGACAAGAGGCCCCAAGATCCCAGGGCTGGGGGGGGGGCCCTCTCCTACCTGACAGTCTTACCCAGTACCAGCTGCCCAGCTCTGCTGCATTCCTCCTAAGACATTTGCAGAAAACACCAAAACGAAACTCTGCTCTATTAAGCAAAGACATACAAGTAGTAGAAGCCACGCAAGCTCAGGCCCCGCTCCTTGGATCCCACCAGGGAGGCAGGCACAAGAAAGGCTCCATCTCTCCAAGTGTGGAGGATGTGAGGCACCTGAACTAGGGAGTGGGTCTCAAGTTAGTCCAACCTCCTGACTTGAGGGACAACAGGAGGCAGAGGACATTGGAAACCTAAAGCCAGGGACACTGAGATAATTCTGGTCAAGGATTCAGAGGCCCTGGGTACTGCTGCATGTCACTGATAGCCCCGTGCCTCCGTTTTCCTATCTAGGATGTACTTTCCTGGTTGTAGGTGATCTGCTGTTGAACACAACTGAACAGCTAGGCTAGAGGAACATAGTATACCAGGAGGATATAACAGAGGCAGATACTGGCTGGCTCTGCTCCAGGGAGGCCATCGGTACTGTAAGTTGTAAGTCCAGGGTATGTCTGAGATGGGCTGGGGACAGACTCCTTTATACCAAACTTCTAGAAGGCTAGAGCTGCACTAGTTTATTTTTATGCCAAGTATACCTACTACAAGGTTAGTAAATCACTGACTAGAAGTTGCTCTGGATGTACAACTATTGGGCTTCAGTGAGAAGCTATCAAAACCATCTAGGGCTAAGCAACAATATCCTACGTGGTAATGAATCAACATGTTAGGTGACTAGGGCAAAGTCCAAACCAGCCAAGCCTCTCATCTACCAAAGAGGGTATATCTAGCTCCAACACATCTCTCTAAAGGTGGAGAAGTGGGGCTGTGGCTAGGGAAGGGAGATGCTGAGGCTGGGCCTGGGGAGGAGAGATGATGAGGCTGGGCCTGGAGAAGGGTGATGCTGAGGCTGGGCCTGGAGAAGGGAGATGCTGAGGCTGGGCCTGGAGAAGGGAGATGCTGAGGCTGGGCCTGGAGAAGGGAGATGCTGAGGCNCTGAGGCTGGGCCTGGAGAAGGGAGATGCTGAGGCTGGGCCTGGAGAAGGGAGATGCTGAGGCTGGGCCTGGAGAAGGGAGATGCTGAGGCTGGGACTGGGGAAGGGAGATGCTGAGGCTGGGACTGGGGAAGGGAGATGCTTAGATTGGGCCTGGGGAAGGGAGATGCTGAGGCCCTAAAGCAGGAAGCTGAGAATACCAGTCTTATAGTCTCCTGGGAAAGAACAGGTCACCAATCGGAAAGTCAGGAACAGGAGGCTGACTACTTTTAAGGGTGATAATGCAGTGGCAAATGCAGAAGAGTTGGGCCGGTTAGGGGTGAAGTTCAAATGCACCCGTTTCTCAAATGCAAAGAAAGTGGGCTTTAAACATTAAGGAACAAAGGACTTATCATCAGAGAAAAAGTGGAGAGAAGGCAGAAAAGATAGGTTGCTAGAGATGCCACTGACATAAATAAATAAATATAAATAAATAGGCTGTCACTTGGCTGTGACCTTTCCCAATGATAATTCTCTTGAGTGTGCTGTTGCCAGGTTCGACAAATATTTGCCACAGGATGAATGAACACCACAATGAAATTTTTTAAGGCCTCAATTCTTTGTTTAAACATCCTGATTTCTTCCTCAGGGATGCTAGGAATTTATGTGGCTAATTATTTCTAAAATAATGTCACTTCTGCTAAATAAACACATCTCCTTTTTTTTTTCCTTCCTCCTTAAATAGGAATTAAGCATTTAAGTGCTCTCAAGGGTTATTCCTGTAAGACATCTTCTGCATGCTAGCAAATGAACCCAAGGCTAATAAGATACATGATAATTATAACACGCCTGGCTAAGAGACGTTCTTCTACGCGTAAATATTTCATGGATCCACCACCATACGATGGTGCCTGCAGAGTAAATTACTGTCTCCACGAGCCCTGGGGAAACTTAGCCCCTTCCCATTAATGAGCTCCTCTCGGGTTTTGTACCTAGAATGGTGTTTCAAGAAACCAGGATCCATTAAAAGGAAAAACAGACCTGAACACCAGACATTAGCACTATTTACTAAGAGGAGGCACTACTGAGCTATCACATCCAACATGGGTGGTCATCACAAGGCTTACCCCAGTGGGGCGAAGGCTGCTAGCCTGAAAGGAAACCGAGTTACATCTAGTGAGCATGTAAAAAAGACAGTCCACCTTACCTCGTTCTCTGGGGTGGGAGATGGCGTTACAGAGCTAAGTGACCCTTTCCTAGAGCCGTGGAGATCCGCTGGGATGGAGACAGGCCGTTCCCACTGAGTTGTCCCTGTTGGGATGTGCCAGTAATAGGTCCCGGCAATGTCATTGACTCTCTTCCAGCCAGGCGGCAAATCCGGATCCGTCTGAAATGAGTGATCACTCCAGATATCTGCTGGGAGATAGAGAGAGAGAGAGAGAGAGAGAGAGAGAGAGAGAGAGAGAGAGAGAGAGAGAATAATATTAAAAGAGAAAGCTTCCAACAGCCAGGCAAACCCTACACACAGGAATGTCTGCATTGAACTGAGATTTTACCATATAAAATCTGGTGAAAGGGGTAATTGAGAGGAGACAGAACTGGAAAGACTGGTGGCCATCTCTGAAGATGAGCCTTATAATAATGACCTTATTTTCAAGTCACCCCATACATCCAAGAACCTCAAGCTGAAGCTCTGTGAATCATAACCAAACGTGAAGACAAACTCCATCCGTTTACATACAGAGCCTGCCGGATCCTGCTGTCAATCAGGAAGGCTGATTGATTGGCATTATGCATCCTTCCTGGCTATAAGTCTAAGTTTCTGTAACTGCTTTCTATATTTAAAGCACTGGTTTGCATCCAGACACCCACAGAGGAGCAGTGTCTTTTTCAGAACTCCAGGACTCTGCGCTGCACACTTTTAGGAAGAGCAAGCTGAAATAAATAGCTGTGGGATTCAACAAAAGGCCAGACTGGCTTCGAAACTGGGTCAGGAATGTAAACACATGGAGGAAGGTGGGAGGGAGAGGCTATACAGAATGGCGGCGAACATGGCAAGTGGGCAAGCATCAGCAGAGTCCAAAGATACTCAAATCCAATCAGTAGCCTTCAGCAACGTAGGTGCCAAATAAAATTAACACTCTGGACAATGTCTTAGTTTACTGAGGAATTATTTGCTTTAAAACCTTTTTCTTCCTACCCTTGAGTAGAACCCATTAAAGGGATAAACAGTACAAGAGAAAAGAAGCAGGGTGAGAATTTCAGAGATGAAGGGATCATGAAGTCACAGAGTAACTGTTTCCGTGAGGGCAGGCTGGCTCTAGACTTCAACACTGTTCTATGCTGAGGGTCAGAGCCTTTTCTAGAGTTGTACACAAAGCCAGGATACTTTATTGCACTTCCAGCGAGGACACATGTGGGTCTTGCTCAATACAACATCGTGGGCACCCCTTACTGAAGCTGTTATAGATAGGATAGAAGAAAAGGAGAAGTCAGACAAAGAGGCTGGTCAAGCCCATGGGCATAGATATGCATCCACACTGCTGCAAATCCATGGGCATAGACGTGCATCTACACTGTTGCACTCTTCTCATTTCAGCTTGCCAGAGGTAAAACTGCCACAAGTCTCAAACTATGGTGGAAACATCGCTGCCTTCTATCCGCAGGAAAATTAAGCATGATTATGTAATTCCAAGTTAACAACATTTGCAGCAACCACTCTGACTAATAACCAAATGTTTTTATATTCCCCATTCCTGCCCCACTTTTAGGAGATAAATGAGTTGTTTCTGTTAGCCTTTGTTTTTAGCATCTTAACTGGGGAAGGGAGAGTAAAATGCAGAGGACTTAAATGGGAGAAACCTGGAGTGTGTCTATGGCTCCCAGACAAAAAGGTCTGAGGTTAAAATAGGAAAGGAATGCAAAGGCACCCTCTCCACCTCTGTGGTTTATGACATCTGTATATTTATACTGGAGAGTGAGGAACAGCCATGCACACCACCAGAATATGAATTCATGTCAGACCAAGGACAAAGAGCAAGGTCTGCAGCTTTTAAGCCACGTTGCTACCTACAGTGTGTGAGGGGAATTTTGCACCAGATAACAGGAGCTGACTCGTTCTCTATTGAACCAAACACACCACATTTTTACCTGGTTTGTATTTTAAATTTCTGCTGAGATTGTATTGGAAAAGTACTTCAAAGTGGGACTTATTCTGGTGCTAAAAGTAGATGACAATGATGATGGTGGAAGATGTAGCAAAGCTCCAATATTTACAGCATCCTGTTCAGAAGCATCCCAAACTAGTGTAAGGGTTAAGCACTAGGCGGGCAGGAAGATATCATGTTATCTCACCCACTAGCCTCTTTCTCTAGCCTCAAACAGGTACTCAGTAGTAGATGGATGCATGGAAGGATGTATGTATGTTTGGATGGATGTTTGGATAGATGGATGGATGTATAGAAGGATGTATGTATGTTTGGATGGATGGATGGATGAATGGATGGATGGATGGATAGAGGATATTTGGATGCAGGGATGTTTGGATGGATGACAGATGGATGGATGATGGATAGATGAATGATGGATGGATGTTTGGATGGATGATAGATGTTTAGATGGATGAATAGATGGATGTTTGGGTGGATGAGAGTTGGAAGAATGGATAGATTGATGAATGAATAAGGTGGAAGAAATTAATCAATGAATTAGGTCTTCCAATAGTAAACCTGGTGTTTAACAGAAGAGGAATTCTGAGATATCAGTTGTGTACACTGTCACAAAACAAACCACTGACATTTATGTGGGGTCACTGTCTATTTCTTTCAATGGCATGTGTGACTATCCTTGCAGGTGACAGAGACAGGATTAGTTGTCTACATCAGTATCTTCAGTTCCACATTTGTGGATGAAAGTAACTGGGAGTTACACACACTTTGATAGATCTTCTGGGAGGGCTGAGATCACAATTCCAGTGGCAATCTCCTAAATGATTTCTGTATCAGAGAAATTGTTTGTCCTTGGGTGGGTCATATACCATAGTAATCTTGGGTGTTACAGCCCAGCATTAGAATGCAAAAGTTCACCACGGGAACTAACTGGAACTAAGTCCAACTGCAGGGTCTCAATGAAAGACGGGTAAGAGGAGACTGGCAGAATGGACCGAATGTCTCCAGAGGACTTTTAATATCTCAGTTCTCAGCACAACATTCTTACATAGCCATCAACTTGGCAAACAATAAAAAGCACTATGCCCAAGGGCAGCTAGGTCAAACAATGAGAACTTGTTGTATACATTGTATATACCTGTATACATTGTATATGATTGTATATATTGTATATACTTGTATACATTGGAGGGGACTCTGAATATAAGCATGCTGAAAACAGAAGAGTATCTAATTAATAAAGAAGTTATTGAGTCATGCCACTGCTGGGCTCTTTGAATTGTTTTGAAGTCACACATTGTGGACCAGCAATTCCACACCTGGTGTATGTCCTAGAGAACCCACACATGTGTATTAGGCATTCAGACCAGAGTAGCAACATTAAAATGGCCCCAAGCTCAAAACAACTCAGACCTCCTTTTATAGAGGAATGAGAAAATTACAGACAATTAAGTAAATAACAAAAACGAGCCAAATACAGCTGCACATAACAATACAAAGTTCACAACGGGTCACAGATGGAAAGGAAGAGGACAAAAGACACTGTGTGCACTACATTTCCATTCCAACGAAGTCCAACCATTAATTATTTAGTGACAGACATAAATGGTTTAAACTGTCAAGAATTGCAAACACACAGTTATCACATACAAAACAATTCAAGCTAATGAACAGCCAAAAGTGTGGTGGGGTGGTGGTAGAGGGTGTTGGTCTTGATTAGAGAAAGGTATGCCCCAGTTACTCCATAGTCTAAAAAGTTCCATTGGTGGTGGCATGGATACTCCCTTTATTTATTTATTTATTTATTTATTTATTTATTTATTTATTTATTTATTTATTATATGTAAGTACACTGTAGTTGTCTTTAGACACTCCAGAAGAGGGCATCAGATCTTGTTATAGATGGTTGTGAGCCACCATGTGGTTGCTGGGATTTGAACTCTGGACTCCCTTTATAAGTATCTATTCATCTGTGTGCTTACTCAGTATTTCTGAATGTATACTTTTCACAAGTGAAAAAATAGAGGCTGGAGAGATGGCACAGCTGATAAAGTGTTTGCCAACCAAGCGTGATCCAACACAGGAACATAAAAGGTAGTTGCAGCAGTGTGTGTGTGCAATCTCAACACACACACACACACACACACACACAAAGTTAGTCATGTCAGAATATTTTCAATATCTATAAGGATGATCTCCCCCCATCAAAACAAAACAAAACAAGGGGTTCATTCAAGACTCCAAAGAGCCCAGCCATGGCGTTATGCAGCCTGGCCTGGGGATGAGTGGGATGCCTTTGGGGATCTTCTTACCTGGCTAAGCCATTCACTATATGAATGGGCCTGATCAAACCAGACAACTTCTTAAAACTTCAGAACAGAGCAGGACACAGGACAGAAATAGCTGTTCGTGAACATGCGCCCCTACTGTTCCCAGGCTATACTTCAGCGACATAGTAATTACCCAACTCACCAAAGTGCCCCCACTACAGTACCAAGGAAAATGCCCAGTATAGAAATCATGAGGCGAAATGGCCACCACGGTTCCAAGAGTAAGGATAATTTCCTCATGACTTTTCTTTTTTTCTTTTTTTTTGGTTTTTCGAGACAGGGTTTCTCTGTATAGCTCTGGCTGTCCTGGAACTCACTTGGTAGACCAGGCTAGCCTCAAACTCAGAAATCCGCCTGCCTCTGCCTCCCAAGTGCTGGGATTAAAGGCCTGCACCACCAGGCCCAGCTCCTCATGACTTTTCATCGGAGAAATCACTCCAGGTCACTACAGCAAGGGCAGCCTGGGACACCAGACCCTCTCACCTGCCCTGCTGGTCTTCCTCTTTAACAAGATACTCACTCTTTTGTCTGTCTGTCTCTCTTTCTCTATCTCTGCCAACTAGAAAAATCACTTCACGACGTTTAAAACCATCTTACCCCATATAAGGCATAATTCACACATGTGCTATACTTGGCTTAAACCTCTCTCAAACACAAAGAAAGAGAGTTGCTTTCTCGGTTTTTTTGTTTTGTTTTGTTTGTTTGTTTGAAGTTTCCTTCTGTGGTTTACAGTCTCCAGAGGTGAAGAAGTCACTTTTTACTGCATAATACATGACTTGGCTACATTTAATGTTCAAGATAATCCCAGCTAGAAGGCGAGGCCAGATCCTGGCCCTTTAGGCATTCTGTAGCTGTGGTGTTATAGATGCTAAGAAGATTAAAAAGGAGAGTGAGGCTGGCTGGGTGTGGATTGTATGCCCTTTCCTGCAGGGCCTCAGGACACACAGCTACCCTGAGATGAAGGCAGAACTGTTATTCCCACTTCTAGGGTTTGCAGAGAATGGTAGATGGATTGAAACCAAGGAAACAAGGGATGTCCTGATACAGAGCGGGATCAATTTTTCAGAGACCTGAAAAAACAAACAAGCAAACAAACAAACAAACAAAAAACCCAAAAACCCACCAGTATTGACAGCATGGGGAGGAGAGTAATAAGACAAAGGGACCAGGAAAGAGAAATGATGGTACAGGGGGAGACCATGTGACAGTCTCCCACCCGACCATGGTCAAGAACTGAGTAATAACACCAAGATTCTCTATGGATGCCTGGCCTGGAGGCCCCACCACCCAGCACTCTGGGTCCACGGACAAGAATATTCTTCTAATGCAGATCCCCCTTTAAATGCCTGCCTCCCAGATCCAGTCCTGGCAAAGCAGCCTTGGCCATTCTAGCTGCCATATCTTGCTAGAAGCTAAGCAGAAATCCCGGCCTCCAACAAACTGTGAAACTGATGCTCCTCTTCCTTCTCCACCATGGAGCTTGGACCTAAGACGCTTTCTCCCAGTTCCCAGGTGCCTGTCATCACAGAAGCTCACTGGAGGATGTCACATGCTCACTGGAGATGCTTTCGGTCAAGAGCTGAAAAGTCACAGGTCTCTCTTCAGAATGAGTCCGTGGTCCTCCCTTGCCTGCATTTTCTTGCTATTATTATTATTTTTTTAAGCAACAGGAAACAGGAACTGGAAGTTGGAGAGTAAAAAAATGGAAAGGCTGACGGCCATGCACAAAGTCCCTCTTGGGCCACAAGTTGGCAGGGGAACAAGAAGCCCATTTATGAACAGCAAAGACCCATCCATTCCAGCCAGCTCGGGCACCAGCACTCACTCCTAGCCCCATGTGGCTCCACCTGGCTCCCTCTAGGGTCTGGCGAACTGTGGGGACCTACAGGTCAGGAAGCACCCTTGCCTCTAATCATCCTTTCCCAAGCTCTCTTTCGGGAATCCAAGGGTCAAAGAAAATCAAATTAGCATGGACAGTGGCTGGAAATGTCCTCTCCTAGACAGAGCACAGAGGCAGCATGGAGGGGAGAGCAGGGGGTTTATATTTAGCAAGGGCTGCACTGCTGAGCACAGACTACTGCCCTGAGGTCTCAGAATGGCATCCGCTGTGTGCTTATGTCTGTGCTCCCAGTGTCTGTGGTGGAGAGGGAAGATGGATGAAAGGATAACACAAGCATTTCCTGTCCAGCCTGAGCCAGGCTATGCGTTGGAGCCCAGAGCACACATGCCATTATGATAGACAGGATGCTGCACACGTGACGGAAGGTGAGACTCCTCGAACATCCAGGTTGCCTGGTGGCCTAGGGCTCTGCCCAGCGTTTCTGGCTAAAGTGGGAGTAGGCTCAGGAGTTTACATCTCTAACAGTCATCTCATTGGTTATTTCAGAATCCTAGGCTTTTGAGAAGCATGGGCAAGCTGAAAAGGGCAGTCACTGCTCTATCGAATACACTGTGCTGGTGAGTTTTGTGTCAGCTTGACACAAGCTAGAGTCATTTGGGAAGAGGAAACCTCAATTGAGAGAGTGTCCCTATCGGCCTGGCCCGTGGGCAAACCCGTGAAGCATTTTTCCTGATTAATGATTGATGTGGGAGGCCAGCTTACTGCAGGGGTGACCAGCCCTGGTCAAGTGGTTCTGGGTGCTATAAGAAAGCAGGCTGAGCAAGCCATGAAGGGCAAGCCAGTAAATAGTATTTCTCCGTGGCTCCTGCTCCTTCCTCAAGTTCCTGTCCTGACTTCCTGGGATGATATACTGTTCGATGGAAGTATATGGAGAAATAAACCTGTCTTCCCAAAGTTGCTTTTGGTCATGTTTATCACAACAATAGGAACCCTAACTAAGAGATGCTCTGTAGCCACTGGCCAGGGTCTCTGTCTCTGTCTGCTCTGTCTCTTACACACACACACACACACACACACACACAAACACACACACACACACACACACTAACTGAAAGCCATACTTCTGTTCATTCTTTAGCATCAAGGGTTTCCTATCAACACCCAGAAGGAAAAGGAGGACAGAACAATTGAGAAGAAGCTCTGCCGTGAGAGCTGGGTGAGTTCCCGACATAGGATGGTCTGCAGTGTCTCAGGGCAAGTGGATTCTTCTTAGAACAGGAGGGCAACCGACCTGGCAGATCGAAGAGCAAGTGCAAAGGGCGGGTGTCTGAAAAAAGCCAGCTATGCCACCACAGCAGGAAAGCCACTCTGTGGCTAAGCATTTCCTCGTCACACAAAGGAAAAATCTGAAGGTCATGGTTGATGCTTTCCAAGATCAGAAGAACAATTTACTCGATTGTTCCCCCCCCCCCTTTCCTTTGGAGAAGAAAACCGTCTATTTCCCAAGGCCTTGGTTATAGAACGCATTGAGTTCTCCCATGGTACTGTTAAGTTACAATAAAACCCTTCGCAGCTTGGGGGGTGTTGATGTCCCTGGTTCTTCAGCATGTTTTCCTTCAAACACGTATTAGGAAGAGTTTTTAAATGCCTGAAATAGGGAGATAGTTATAATTGAGGGTTTTCCCATTCAAGTTGAGGGACTCTTCCAAACAGTGCACTCCTTCATGAAAACAAGACTTCTGAAAGGCTGCCACAGACAAGCTCTGGGTTGTGGTGGTGTTATTTTCTCAGTTAAAAAAAAAAGAAAGAAAAAAGAAAAGGGCAATGTTCCTTTAAATCAAAAATACTAGATAACATCATCCATCTAGTCTCATCAAAGTTCTGAAATGAGAACTGACTGGCCTGAACGGCAGATTGATATTCATTCATTCATTCATTCTCATGCTCTCTCGCGCTCTCTCTCTCTCTCTCTCTCTCTCTCTCTCTCTCTCTCTCTCTCTCTCTCTCTCTCCTCCCTCCCTTCCCTCTTTCCTTTCTTCCTTTCTTCTCTTTTTTTTTTGGGGGGGGGGAGGGGGAGAGAGCTGGTGGTGTAGCAGATGGAGTCCAGGCTTCATTCATGCTAGGCAAGCCTTCTACCACTAAGCCACACCCCTCCACACTCCCCCCCCCCCCTCCAGCCCCTCCACCCCCCCACCTCCCCTACCCTGCTTCCCAGCCTCCATAACCAGGGGACAGCTGTTTATGGAGCACAGCTAGGTCTTCAGTGAAGCAGTGTGTTGCCTCATCCCTAAGACAGTCTCACTTTGAGGATGCTTCCGGCTCAGGAGACAGTCTGAGAGAACAGGATGTAGCCCGATGCTCACTTAAGACAGAAAAGATCTGGTCCTTTCTGATCTCAGGTTGTTAACCCAAACCAAAGCAACACAGGTAGTGGAACTCTCCACACTTAAAGACAAAAAGGCGTGAAGTGTAAGAGCTAATAAATTACCCAGAAGGATAATTTACATTTGTAAATATTCACTTGCCCAACTAAACCCACACACATCTGAATCTATTGCACTGAGCAACACAGTATTTCACCCGCCATCAAAAAGTCTAATTCTAAATGTCCAAACACACACTAGAACACACATGGATTTTCCTACTAGTTACAAAAGGGGACAGGAGATAAAGTCTTGAGGTGACAATGGCCTCCACAACTCTTGTTTATCCTGTGATGTGATACTTCAGGGGGAGGGGCCTCCGAGAGGTGGGGCCTGGTGAGTGGTCCCAGCCATCCCAGTCTAACTTCTCTGCTTCCTGGATTACTGGGGTCACCTGGCCCGGAGTCAATCTGCCCGGTGTTCCCCCAACATGATGGACCAAGCTCCCTCTAAAACCTTAAGCCTTAACTTGTTTATGCCGGATTATTTTGGTCATAGTGAAGCAAACATAACCAAACACTAAGAATTAGAAGATAGAAAGGGACGTCTACTTCTGGTATGCAAACCATAATCTACAACTGCTATTGAGAAGCCTCGGGCTTACGGATCCTCCTCCTCAAAAACCTTGAAGTATTAACTTTAAACCAGTAAAGAGGCATTATTTTACTTTTGAGACATGTAGGAAGAAAACTGCATCGACACCAACAAACTTCCAGGATCTGCAAGCATAGGCGTGACAATGGATACAGAATGCGCTCCAGGGACCACAGTATTAAAATCTGCAATGTGTGGGTGATTTTTTTCAAAAGTCAAAAGACTAAACTACATTTATAGAAAAGCTCCAGGCAGGTCACATGACATTTTTTTCCCCAGTTGTTATCCAGTACCCTCTCACCCAGTGACTGACAGCAGGGCATCCTGTTCAATACCAGGGAGGAGCGAGGAAGAGGCTAACGAGCCAGGTAGCTAGTTCTTTGCCTTCAAGTTCAGTATCTAGTGCCTGGTTCTAAACTTTGGGTGTCAGGAAGAGCTCGGACTGTGTAAATCAAGCAAAGGCCAACTGCAAATTTCATTCAGAGATGGCATCCGGGTATCACCCACTCTGCCAGCCCACGTTTACCGATTTGCTTTCTCATTTTACAGTGGCAGGCACCAGCACCACATTCTCTCAGGGCAGACAGATTTGGAGGTATGTTCAACAGAGTCAGTTTTCTCTTCTATTATTCTGGCAAGGTCTCTAGTATATTTTTCTCCCGGGTTTGTATCTCCTGGGCTGGTCTCTAACACCAATGAGGACAAGACACTAGTTCGCTATTCCAAGGCCAAAGTCACTATTACTGTAAAGTGTAGAATACTAGGATTTGACCTATGCTAAATAATAGAATAACCGATGACTCTTGAGAGTCTTGGGAATGGAAACAAAATTTGGTAACAGTAACAGTCTTTTCTCCATGGTCTTTAAAATCAGAAATTACACATGGGGACATTATAGCACTGCACTCTTTAAAATTAAAATGCACCTACTATGCTTCTGATGTATAAGGTACCTCCCTCTCTTCTACTGCATAACATCACCTTGTAAGTGCTGCACCCAATCCTGTCTCATCTGATCCCTGAAAACTTGGACAGCGTGAAGATGGAACAAATATTATTCCTCTTTTCTCAGTAAAGAAACAGACTTTCACAATGATCAGGAACTTGCTCACAGTTTTTCTAGCTCTTCAGTTAGGAAAAGTTCAGTGTGGAACTTACTCTATGTGCCGAGTGAATTTTAAAGATGAGTAATGGGTGCCTATTCAGGAACTTGGTGGCACTGAAATAAATTGTTCATGCTGCTGAGGGGTTTAATGGACAACCTTTAACATTTGATGCAAAAACTGAGCTTCAGTGCGTGATCAGAGAGGAGCACTTGAAAAGAGGTTTTCTGAGATGAAGGTCTAAAACATACTTACAGAGAACAAAGTTGGGGTTTTTTTTTGTTTTGTTTTTGTTTTTTGTTTTTTGGGTTTTTTTTTTTGTTTGTTTTTGGTTTTTCGAGACAGGGTTTCTCTGTATAGCCCTGGCTGTCCTGGAACTCACTTTGTAGACCAGGCTGGCCTCGAACTCAGAAATCCACCTGCCTCTGCCTCCCGAGTACTGGGATTAAAGGCGTGCGCCACCACGCCCGGCAAAGTTGGGGGTTTTAAAAAGTCTTGTCTGAGTTTTTTTTTTTTTTTTAAATAAAAACAAAAACAAACAGATAAAAACCAGGATCTTCACTATGTGGTACCCTGACTGTCCTTGAATTCACAGAAACCTTCTTGCTTCTGCTTCTGAATGCTGAGATTAACGGTGAGTAACAGGTATAAAGGCATGTGCACCAACTTTGCTCTTTTGGGAGATATTTATTCCCCACTCCAATAGAATTTGAACTGTCATATATAGAAAGCATAAAAATATTCCAATTAATAAAATAATGAGAGAATAGAGAAGTTGAGAAGAAATTTAATCTCCCTTCTCTTTTCCTTTCCTTTCCTCCCCACTTCTCCCTAGAGCTCACTTCCTTATATTTTTATATTTTTATTTTAAGAAGTAGTCTTGTGGTATTACTCAATCTGGGCTTAAATTTGTGATGAATTTTTTTCTCTTCCTCTTCCTCCTCCTCTTCCTCCTCCTCCTCTTCCCTCTCCCCATCCTCCTTCTCCTTCTCCTTCTTTTTAGACAGGCTTTCACTATTTAGCTTTGACTGGCTTAGAATTCACTTTGTAGACTAGGTTGGACTTGAACTCCTAAAGATCCACCTGCTTCTGCCTCTCAAGTATTGAGATTAAAGGTATATCACTACCTTGCCTGGCAATAAGAATTTTAATTTCTTCCTCAAAAACTTCACAAAGTCTTACTTACCTAGTGAAAGAAGTTCCTCAAAAAAGAACCATTTTTCCTTTCCACCAAAACAACAAGGAAGTTAGTATATGGGACATAGTCCGGCTGTAAAGGCAGCAACTGACAGTGAAGGCTATACAGTGAATCTGGGCTGTTTTGTTTTATAATCACATTATATAGCGGGTTAATTACATGCAATTTTTACAAGAAAATATACAAGCAAGTCGTAGCAGACACTGAAATGTGTTTATCCATCTCTAATTTCTTCCTATATAGCAATATAAACTTTGGTTGGACATATGACCACTATATTTTCCAGCCTCCCTTGCAGCTAGGTTTGCCTGTGTAGGAAGCATTCTCAGTGTAAAGCTGAGGAATTACATGACAATTTGTAAGAGTTTCCCTTAAAAAGGATCTGGTAGACACACATTTCTTGCAGCTTGGACCAGCACTATTGCTTTGAAGCATAAAAAAAGATTATCACTGAGGATAGTAGAGTGGGTAAGCAGAAGAAGAAATGGCTTGTGAAGTCTTTGGGGAGCAAAGGCATCCTATTAATAGAATAGTACTTCTAAATTGCTATATGAAAGGGGGACACATTTCTATTAAAGGAAGTCCCAGTTATCTTAGAGTTCTGAATTATTAGTGGCAGATCCTAACTCATCTAAAAACAAGAAAATGAACAGCAATCCTCACTGAGGAAAGAATCAACTCCCAAGAGGTCTGCTTTGTGCTCTCAGAGGCAAACCCAAACCTGCTGCCATCTAAATTAGAGTCTTTTCAATCCTGTCTTGTGGCATTCTAAAACATGGAGCTGCTGGAACATAGCTTTCTAAGTTCCTACTCACTCAGTCTCCACAATCCCTGAGTCCCAGCACTTTCACCTTATTTCCAAGCATTGCTGAACATCACAAGTGCAGGCAGTGGGTTACCCTAACTTGTCACAACTCTTAATAAGTGTAGACAGGATTCAACTAAAACCAAGCAACAGTTGCCCATCCTTTTCATTCAATGATTTTAATTCTTTAATCTGCACCTCTCCCCCCCCCCCCCCAGAACACACTATCTGAGATCCAGAGAGGAAAGTCAAGATTCTCTAGGGAAACTGGGAACACCAGCAATCAAAGAGCGGGAAAGAGCAGCATAGAGAGCTCCACACTCTCTCAGAGATGCTGGGCTGCTGGCAGAAAAGAGGCAGGAGTATTTGTGGCTCCCATCTGCCAGGAATGCATGTGTAGAAAGTGTCATTTTTTAAAAAAAACTTAAAATAGAATATAGTACAATACAATATTAGGCGACTGAACCAACATTCCAGGAAAGGACAAAACTGGAATGATTATTTTCAAAACTCTCACACAACAAATTTGTGCTCCAAGTTTATAAGAACTTTTTTTTTTTGCCTGTATAGATTAGGATATGGAGCTAGTTAGGGCTTAAACCACAAATCCTTAGTAAAAGGCTAAAAGCAGATCTAAACTCCTTAATGAAAAGACCACATTTGCTCTCCTCCAAACCTGCCTCATACCACGTAAATTTTCTGAAGATTAACCCATGCAGTTAACAACAGTCCCCTCATTTTCTTTCTTCAACTTTGGAGATTCCGGATGTCAAAAAAAATCTATGTGGATGAAAGCCCCAGGGAAAGAGGAGGTTTCTGAAGGGCAAAGCAACATAGAAAGGGGAAATGGGAAACAGGCTGGGGAGGGCCTGCAGTGTGCCTGCTGAGTTTGAGTCCTACTTGGCTTTGATGTCCAAAAGGAGCCAGAATCTCTGCTTGCTATTTTCTGCCCACCCACAGATGTACGAGTAAAGCACCAGGCTTCAGATTCTAGCCAAGATGCTCAAATTATATTTCTACCAGAAAAAAAAAAACAACCAAAAAAACAAATGTTCTTGAAGCAAGCGCTAAGAGATTTCTGATCTACAGGGTCTCGGGGAGAGATTCTAAATTTATTGCTACAGGAATAGTCGTGGGCTCTTTTTTCTTTCTCATCCTAGAATACCATCCGTTCACATGTAAAGGCTGATTTATACAAGGTTTTTGTCCTGAATTTGCTCCAGTTTTTCCCTTGCTAGATATACGGATAATTAGTGTCCATTTATAAATGATGGCTTACGTGTCCTTGAATTCAGGAACATCCTAAGCATCCCCTGTTTTTATGCTCTCCCCATTGCTTTCTCTAGGAAGGACATCCCTATGAAGGAAAGGCTTTTGAGAGAGGACAGCTTGTCACACAAGAATATCCTTATGTCTCAGGAGTGGAGACTAAGTGACATTCTTTAGAAGCAAATAAAGCAGATGTGGTATCAGAGTCTTTCTTGTGGCAGACAAAACAGGGCAACATCAGTGAGGACCGAGCATCTGGTGATGCGCAGAGCTTTGTCCTCGGAGGCTGTGTGCTTCTTCCCCCAGAGAAGCAAGCCCTGTGTCTTGCTGCGTTACAGATGAGCTGTGATAAATGAACAGACAGCAGTTTTAGCTTCCCCTTTAGAAGATTACAGTTCAAAGCACCCAACCACGTGGCTAGGGACAAAAAGAGTCAGAAAACGTAAGATTTTTGTTGTTAATTCCCTCTGAGGACAGAGACAGTATAAACCACTTATAAAAACAGGAGTTTGTTTTAGTATAATTTTCTTTTCTTTTCTTTTCTTTTCTTTTCTTTTCTTTTCTTTTCTTTTCTTTCTCTTCTTTCCTTCCCTCCATCCATCTTCCTTCCTTCCTTCCTTCCTTTTCTGATATAGAGAGACTCCTGTTTAACAATCCCCTTTCTGCCCCAATGACTAGCTCATTTAAAAAAACTACATTTTACTTTGCTGATAGAGTGAGAACCATACAAGTTCTTACTGCAGATAAAGACTGTATCTAATCTGCACTTGACCCAGATGTCACCTGGCCACTTGTGGAGCCTTTATCTC
Organism: Mus pahari; assembly: GCF_900095145.1. NCBI lineage: Eukaryota > Metazoa > Chordata > Mammalia > Rodentia > Muridae > Mus > Mus pahari. The sequence continues at coordinate 57,410,482 of NC_034602.1, forward strand.
TCTCTCTCGGGGCCTTTGGGTCTGTCTGTAAAGGGGTATAGAGATGAGATTTAAGTTGGTAAGCTACCCCATTTGGTAGTTTGAATGAAGATGACCCCCATAAGCTCACAGGTAGTGGCGTTATTTGAAAGGATTAGGACTGTGGACCTGTTGGAGTAGGTGTGGCCTTACTGGAGGAAGTGTGTCACTGGGGGAGGACTTTGAAGTTTCAGAAGCTCAAGCCAGGCCCAGTGTCACTCTCTCTTCCTGCTGTCTGCAGATCCAGATGTAGAACTCTCTCGGCCCCTCAAACACCACATCTGCCTGTGTGCCACCATGCTTTCTGCATTGATTATAATGGACTCAGCTTCTGAAATGTAAGCCAGTCCCAGTTACATACCTTCCTTTGTAAGAGTTGCTGCAGTCATAGTATCTCTTTACAGCAACTGAAACCCTAACTAAAACACCATTCAGAGAGAGAGAGAGAGAGAGAGAGAGAGAGAGAGAGAGAGAAAGAGCGAGCACATAACTTATCACCTATCTATCAGAACAATCTAATTTGACCTACAACAGCACTGTTCTATTCTCACTGGGGGGAAAAGGATTCACAACTATTCCTATACATCTGTGAACTAAAATATATCTTATTTCTTCTTTAAAGTATCCCCTAGTGATCTATAGGCACTGAGCAGTCTCAAGTCTATATGTCACGCACCTGTGCATCCGGTTCTACAGAGGGTATGTGCTAGGGTATTCCTAGAAAACTGAACGCAGCAGAGCCCCACCAAACCCTAGAGTAGTACAGTGTAGCAGTTGAAACCATGCATTGGATGTGCACACACTATATGGACAGAAATTACACAGACGTATATGGGAGAGAATATATCCTTTAAGTAAAATTTGTCCACTTTCTCAAAACAATGATGCACACGGAAAGAATACTCCTGAAGTTGGCGTGAGCCATTACACACACTGTTACTTATGGCTCTGCCCCTTCACCTTTTTGTACCTTACTTAAGACATTTCTCAGACAAGACTCATTTCTACTAAGCCTTGCCTGGATAGAACGTACTGACTCCCGCTAATATGACATTCAACTCCCTCTGTGCTGTGCCCTGCCCCCTGCCTCTCTCACCTTACTCTGTCAGGCCACTTCTAATGTATTTATCTAGATACTATTAATCTTAGGCAATGCCACACATACTGCTCCCCAGCTTTTGTCTGTACTATGGTCTGGGATCATCCCCTCCCCCTAAGACCCGGGTCACCTCTGCAAACAGTTTTTAATTACTACCTGCCTTTAAAGTAAAGAATCTCCCTGCCACACCCTCCCCTCCTGGCAGAGACAAGTGTATCAGGTCATTTGATATTCAGTACCACAGCTTCTGCTGTGAGACATTTTTCTCTCAGCTCTTAATGGAGTCAAGGGATCTGTATAGACCTATGACAGATGCCAGGGAAAATCAAAGTTGTTGTGTTGTTTGTTTTTCTTTGGGCAGGCCTTTTTTTTTTTTTTTTTAAAGATTTATTTACTTATTATATGTAAGTATACTGTAGCTATCTTCAGACACACCAGAAGAGGGAGTCATATCTCGTTGTGGATGGTTGTGAGTCACCATGTGGTTGCTGGGATTTGAACTCAGGACCTTTGGAAGAGCAGTCAGGTGCTCTTACCCACTGAGCCATCTCACCAGCCCTGGGCAGGCCTTTATTGTATTGAGAACTTAACACACAGGCAACAAAACACTAGCAAAAGTTCTGAGCAGGAAAATCCATATATTTTGAGATTATTGACAACACAGAGAACAGATGAGCTGAAGTTGTGTGTTGTTATATACAAATTATGCATCATAGCACATGTACAAATATTGCACATCAGTAACAGAAGTGAAAATACACAGCCAAAATAAGATTGTAAACTCCATATCCAGTACTGTTCAGCTATCTATATATTGGAGATTAAAATCCCAGTCACTGGCCATTTAAAAGATTCCCTCCTCCCAGCGTGTAACCGTTGCCATGACAACATGACTTCCAGCTATCTCTCTTCAAACAAGCACACCCTTAAAGAGGAAAAAAAAATGAAGCTCAATCAGATTAAATAAAGAATATATTGACCGGTTTTGAAATGGAAAGGAAACATGCTTTAACCCAGGGCTAGCCAATATAACATCTTTGAAATCCCTGCAAGTTATAGAACTGGGATGGATTTTTGTAAAAGCAATTACATTGTGCTTAGTGCATCTGTATCCTTTACACATAAGAACAGCACATGTTTAGGTTGCACATATCAGTCCTACAATTAGCGAGGGATTTTCTAACAGCATCCCTGTCTTTACCCTAAACCTGCCTACTTTAAAGGTAAACCGACCACCGACCACCGACCACCCTTCTGCTGTCTTACCCCTTCTGAAGGGTATGCCCTCATCAGGAATGCATCTCTGGACTCAAGAGATGAAAGGGGGTGGGGGAGTCTGGGGTCATCACCCTAAAGTGCTCCATTATTTCTCCAACTTTGCCAAATTATCTTTATGTAAGACATCATTATAATGGCCTTATAAATTAATTTGGCGACCATGTTACAGCCAATAATGACTCATAAGTAGAAGCTACAAATGGAAGTGGATTTGCATAAAAGTTTATAAATTGAATCAATTTTCTCATTTCTCCCATGCATTGAATTTTCAATTAACACTGACCCCTCCTCCCCTCCACCTTTTTTTCTGCGCCAAAAGCATTTCGGAGGAATGAGTTGGGAGTGTGTGTGTGTGTATTGTTTATGTGTGTCTTTGCCCCTGTCTGTGTGTGTGCCTGTGTGTCCCTGTGTTCATGGGTGTACAGATGCACCTGTGTATAAAGATGTGCATGCATACGTGTGCATGTGGCCATCAGGACAACTGTAGGTATCGTCAGTCCTCAGGTTCCAGCCGCTTTAAAAAAAAATGACTCATTTTATTTTATTTTGTTTTGTTTTATTTATAGACAGTGTCTCTCATTGGCCTGTAGCTCACCAAGTAGACTAGGCTGGCCGGCCAGTGAAGCCCAGAGATCAACATGTCTCTGCCCCTCCCCCATCCCTTCCCCAGTATTCAGACTGTAAGTGCTCTCCACCTATGTTTATTTTAAGACTGACGATAACTTATGTGTCCAACCCTGTTTCAGCAATGTCTTGTCAATGGGACCAGAATATCCCAATGCTGTGGGCTAAACTCAGAGCAGACTCTATCCTGGGAGGCATGTGGGGAGACCTGGGGTAGCCACACTTACTACAGGTGCCATTGGTGAGCAGAAAGCAGGCTTGACAAACTGAGATGCACAGTGCAGACGCTAGGGTGAGCAACTAAGTGTTGTGGGGCCCAAGTCTGAGCTAATTTTAGCACTGCAAGCCCCACGTTCTGAGAAAGCTCAGTCCCAGGCCAGCTGTCACCTTCGGTTCAGCACAAATGGAGGACTGTCCCTTGTCAAACACTGAAGTGCTTTTTTTTTTTTCCCTCAAGAACAGCAAACACACATTTGCCCCCTGCCTTTAAGAAGTCTCTCTGGTTCACAGCTCACAGGTCTTTCTGATGGGGCCATCTATTTACCATTTACGCCTCAGAGGTAGAAGGATTTTCCTCACACACAGTTCTCCTCTCAGAATCCCCTGGCTTGGACTTTGTGAGAATAATTCCTATAACCATTCAAAATATATAGATTATATAATTATATATTACATATATTATATATATTCATTTTCTATATATAAATTACATACTTATTTTATTATATATACATTATAGTATATATAATTGTGTATAAATATATATAATATAGAATTATATAATACATTATATAATATATTCCTATAGCCATCCAGTCAGTATATTTGTACTGACTGATAAACCCCAGGGACACCTAACAAAGAGAGCTATTAACACAGTTCTTCTCTGTGGGACTCTAGGTGTGGGAGGAGGGAAAGATTTTATTCCAAAAACTTAGCCTCTATGTAGAGAAACACTCCATTGTCTTTATAAACCCGCCTCCACGTTTCTTTGATTCCCTTCATTAATTTTTTTCACAAGTAATTTCCTCCGTGCCTCAGGTATCCCAGAAGGCAGTCTGTAGTACTGACAAGCATGGAGAGCAAAGGTCTCCGCACATCTTAACACAGGATGCAGAGACTGGAGTGAGGTCCCCCAGGAATACATTACACATCTTTATGCAGAAATGGGGAAATGGAGAAGTCAGCGGCTCTCTTCTCTCCCAGTCTCCCCATTCCCAGCCCATTAGAAACACAACCGCTCCTGTATTTGCAAGATTCTTTCCTCGAAATGTTTTCCTTATATGGCCATTCACAGGAGCAGCCGCTTCCTTTTTAGTAAATGACATTTGAAAAACCACCAAAGAGTCAACAGCTTTAACTTAATACCGGCAAGGGTATTATGAAAAGAATACCCGGCACAAAGAAAACCCGTTGCGGTGCTGCGTTTTCCTCTACACCTGCAGGCTCTGAAACTAAAATTAGGCTAGGTGTGGGAGGACATATAAGCCTAGTAGTGGGGAAACTGAGGCAGGAAGATTTAATTCAGGCCAGACTCCGTCTTTAAAAAATAAAAAGAAAGAAAGAAAGAAAGAGAGAGAGAGAGAGAGAGAGAGAGAAGAAAAGGAGAAAAATTAGAAAAGATACTCCTCTAACCTCCCAGTCTATAGCTGAACACTGGCTTTGGTGTGACAAGGCCATCACATATGTGTCCCTTCATGTGTAGAGACAGGATCTTACAACATAGACTTGTCTGGCCAGCAACACAGAGATCCACCCACCTCTGCCTCCAGAGTGCTGATTAAAGGAGCCCAGGGGTGGGGTTTCACTTCAGTGCAGATCTCAGGGTGGGGGTGGGGTGGGTGGGGACTCAATCAGTTTGTAAGAACCTTGACTAGAGGAAACAAAAAGAATGCTTAGTTTCTGTTTGCAAACAGTGATTCTCAGCCCATGGGCTGCAACCCCTTAGGGGCCGAACGTCAGTTACCCTGCAATATCAGATATTCACATTATAATTCATAACAGTAGCAAAATTACCAGTTATGAGGTAGCAACAAAAATAACTTCATAGTTGGGGGGGTCACCACAACATAACAACATAAGGAATTATATTAAAGGGTCTCAGCATTAGGAAGATTGAGAACCACTGCTCTAAAACTATATACAAGTGCTTTCAAAACAAAACAAAACCCCCTCCCAACTCCCTAAATCCAAATCTATACTTGGGTATTCCCTAGGACACACTCGAACAATCCTTTAGAAGCCCAACTCCCTACCAGATTTAAATCTCCCAACTTAACAGATATTGTAAGCCACTCCCAACTTCCAAGGAGCTTCTGGGCAGTAAATATCAAGATGAGTTCACTCACTTGGTGCAGGGAACATCCGCCAGGCATCAAGCAGTAGTCTGGGCGACAGAGGTTAGCGGTGAGCACAGGAGACCCCCAACAATGGCTCTTGGGGCTCACAGCTCTCGGGGAATACCGTGGCATCTAGTTAGCAGTGTGCAGTCACGCAGAGCATTCTAAAAGAAGCCACAGTCCTGTGGGCATTTTAGTCACGGCTAACACAGTTGGGGCCCCGCCGGACTGTAAGTTCTATGCGTCCAAGGACAGATTTTAGTTTCGCTCAGTGCTTATGCCCCGAGGGCATTAAAGAAGGTACTTTAGGATAATTTGTAAAATGAAAAATCTTAGTCTCCACCCTACCAGTCTACAGGAGACTTGTATCCTAAATCACAAATACTCTCTGAGAAGTCGTACTATATGAAATACTAACTTAGAAATTAATTCTTACTTCTAAGCATACCTTAATATGAACACTAGTCTCCAGTTCTTCCAGATCTATTACCGCTCTTACCATTCTGTCCTTTGTCCCAGGAGGCTAAACTATGTCCCATGTCACTGGGCCATGTGCGACTCCACAAATGAACACAATCTGGAGGCAGAAGAGGTCAGAGCACTAATTCCCAGGCTCTCTCAGCTAGTGAGCAGGTCAGCTGGGGTCAGGGGCAGGCCACGCCTTCCTCTAGCCAGATGTACAGGTCCAGCTCTGCCTGGCTTCTAGGACCCCTAGGCCACTTGGTCCTTGGAAGCCGACGCTGCTGCCCCTCAAAGCTCACCCACTCCTTGGGGTTCTTTGCTATCCTGCTCTCACCCCTAACTTCTCTTTAAACTGGTAACTTTTCCTTTTACTAAAAATCCTCTTTAAACTCAGCTTCCTCACCCCTCCGGGGCAGCCATTTCACCCAAGCGCCCTTAAGTATGGAGGAACACATCCCGATTGTGCCTGCTCCTTGGAGTGCTTAATACAGTACCACAGAGAGAATGGTTTAAAGTAACAGAAATTTACCATCTGTTAGCTCTAAGAGATAGACATCCAGCATGAAGGACTGGGCAGAGCCAGGCTTGCTTCTGAAGCTCTACGGGAGATGTCTCCTTTGCCCTGTCACTTCCGGGCAGCCCTGACCTGTACTGCTGATGGGTAGCTTCCGTCCTGCTTTGTCTTTCTGTAGCCACCATCCTCCATCTTCATGTGGCTGCACCCTCTCTGCCAGGGGGTTTAGATATCTCGCTCAATCGCTTTCCACATTTTTTTTTTTTTTTTTTTTTTGAGACAGAGATCTCTTGCTGGACCCGAGGCTGGCTGTTTTGGCAAGATTAGTTGGCCAACAAGTCCCAAGAATCCTTCTTGCTCCCACCTTCTCATGCTGGGATAACTGGCATGAGCTGCCACGCGTGGCTACTTATGTGAAAACTGAACTCAGGTCCTCCTGTTGGTGCAACAAGTACTTTACCAAGTGAGCTATTTCTCTGGCCTTGCCTTTCTCTGGATTAGGGCCCATCTAAACACTTTATTTTAACTTGGCTGACCCTACAATATCACAACAAGGTCAGACTCATAGGTACTAGGGATCCGACATAACTTTTTGGAGGATATAATTCAACACTGTAACAATTCGACACTAACAATAATTACTATATCTGAGAATACTTATATCCAGAATTGTTTGAGTGTGTAGGGAGAACCAGTTACCATAATACATTTTTACCTTTTGCCCAGGTCTAATCACACAGCAGACGCAATATATGCATGCTCAAACACCACTAAATCAACAAATGAAAGGCATACATTTGTGGAGAGCCTGGTGGTTTTATTACAGCAATCAGAATTTTAAAAGTCACAAGGTGCCTAGCCATCAGGGTGTTAAGAAGGTTGCGTGCAGTTTGCCTGCAGTCATATCCAAAGCCAGGGTCTCCACGAACCAAGGGCAGACAAATCTCCTTCGCATGACCTGAGAACTGTGAGCTGTTTACTACGTGGAGCTGTACCTCCAGCTCATTTCTGAGGTCACATAATGTGAATGCAATAACAGGATCCCTGCCCTCAGGAAACTCCAGTGCTCCCGAGGCTGGAACAACTTGACACGTCAACGGTGGTGGATTTGTACACTTGAAGCTGAGGGCTCATTCCTCGGCTTATCGATATACTCAAAGCTAATCTGGCCTCTTTCTAGAGACTCAAGGCTATATTACCCCCAAATACCAACTGCTACCACACTGTTTGTAGCACTGCTAATGGATGTGTTCTCCATGTGGCACTATTTAGAGCTATGGCCTTGGTGGAACAGGTGTGTCACTGTGGGTGTGGCCTTTAAGACCTGACTCCTAGCTGTCTAGTATCTTCCACTAGCAGCCTTCAGATGAAGATGTAGAACTCTCAGCTCCTCCTGCACCATGAGGGGGATGCTGCCATGCTCCTTTCTTGATGATGATGATGGACTGAACCTCTGAACCTGTAAGTCAGCCCCAAGTAAATGTTGTCCTTATAAGAGTTGCCTTGGTCATGGTATCTGTTCACAGCACGAAAACTCTAACTAAAACAGGCATCTTCAGGGTTGGGATGGGGCAAGGGTGATCAACAGTGCTGAGTCATAATTAGGGAGGAGTAAAATACTCTGGTCTGCTGCTGTTCACTCTAGTGATCATAGACAATGATCATCCATGGTAGACTGCAGAAAGCTTAAAAATTTGATTGAATGCTTTTCTCCATATAGAAATGTTAATGGTTGGAGGCAAAAAAAAAATTTTCAAACATTATGCAATGTTTACATGTATTGACAGGTTACCTTGTATCTCATAAATATGTATAGTTTCTATGTTCTATGTATCCATTAAATAATGATTGAAAAATATCTTCCTTTATCTGAGCGCTGCGTGAAACATGCCGTATGCTCCCCCTCACACAGCCTTAGGTTTTTAGTAGTCCAGAAGGGAGAGTCTGACCGTGAAGGTTCCTGTGGGTGAGATAACTCAGGCAAGGGAATCTAAGTGAAGGACGAAATAAAGACCACTTCCTCCCTCCTCCTCTGTAAGCCTTGTTCTTCACAAACCAGGGAGCAGACCCTTTACGTTGCTGAGACTTGAACAGTTCAGACTCTAGGAACTCTTGCCGACATATGCGTCCTTGCTCAACCTAATCAGAGAATATAAAGACTGCATTTCGGTGCTTTTGCTCCCCCTTCTTGGTTTTACCCCCTTGTTTGAGACTCTATGGGTAGGGTAGGCTGGTCTTGAAGTTGCCGTGCAGCTGCACCTGGAATCCCTGATCCTTCTGGCTCCACCTTCTGGGTGCAGGGATTAGAGGCATGAGCCACTATGCCCAGCTCAAAGACTTAAAAATGAAGTTTTTATCATTCCTTTAAGACAAGATTACTAGGAAAACTGTCAGCAGTCATAAGACTTATATAAACTACTGAAAACCTAATTTTAAGGATATTTTCATTTCTATTATAACCACCATCATTCTTTCTGTCCTCTATAAAACTCAGTTGTATGGAGTTAGTAACCAATAAAAATTTACTAAAATTAGGCTTTGATTCTAAATGATTAGACCTGAGAAAGGCTATGCTGAATACAAAGAAAATCCATCTTCATAGCGAGAGACTCAACAGCAGTTTTAAATGGTGCTTACTGTAATGTGAAAGGCACAGTTTACCACTCAGTAAGAAAATCAGCCAAGATGCTAGTTCTTCACCTGACACTAGGGGGCAGGGTTCTGTTTCAACATTAAATTAGCCAATGCATATTATTATAGAGTCTGGGATGCCTGGGAAATATTACTGCTGTAGAATTTCCCAAGTTTTAAACAGTGGAAGAGTCTCCGGATGCCAGGGGAGCTCCATACACTTAGCATCTATGATCACAGAGCCCCTAAGGCTGCTAAGCAGCCAATGAACCTACTAGGTGAGGGTGGTCACAATCAGGCCGTGAGTCACCTTTCTCGGGCTTGGATGTTTATTCAGGTAACAATAGAATGGAATGGTATGGAATGCAGTGAGATCTAACGTCTGTCTAACTTGGCCCACACACAGAGGTGAAACGGCCAGCCCAGCCATCTGAGGAATGGAAACGGTCCCCAAACCTCCAAATGGGGACCCTTCACCAGGACATGGGGTGCAGAGGTGTTCAACATCCAGTGTGTCTTTTGCTGTGTTCTTAGTAAGCGCCGCTGGAGAAACAGTCTGAATTACAATGAACTCAGCATATTTTTAAGGTCACTTGGGGTTTATTAGTGTCAAGGACATCTAAGTATGACATCACATACATCAGAAACATGTGGTGCACCCAGAGTGAGATAGCTTCTCATTTCCGAGGTCTAATCTCAGACTAGAGCTTGCTATAGTCCTCACAGATATTTAAATGATGACCAGAAGTACAGCTCAATTGATTTTCTTTGTAGTCTGCATTATTGTTTTTCTAGGTCTAACTAATAATTTAGAATTAAAGTCTAATTTTAGTAAATTTTTATTGATTGCTAACTCCATACAACTGAGTTTTATAGAGGACAGAAAGAATGATGGTGGTTATAATAAAAATGAAAATATCCTTAAATTAGTTTTTCATTAGTTTATATGTCTATGGCTGCTGACAGTTTTCGTAATAATCTCGTCCCAAAGGAATGATAAAACTTCATTTTCAAGTCTTTGAGTGGGGCATGACAGCTCATGCCTCTAATCCCAACATACATAAAGCCTTAGGCTCAATTTGCATCACCCATTATACTAAGCGTGTTGGTTTTCACGGGAGAGTCAGAAGTCAAAGGTCGCCCTTGGTGAGTGTGAGGGCAGTCTGGGATACATGAGACCATCTCTCAGTCAGTTAATAAATGAATATCCACAATATCCTTAACCACCAACAACATCCTATGCTCTGATGGAGGTAAAACAGCTATGCACATGAGTTTCCATATAACATGAAAGATAAAACACAGCAGCATGCTCCGGACGCCAGAGGGTGTGGCGGCAATGAGACACACACTAAGAGGCTACGGGCAGAATAGTGGCAGAATGGTCCAGATAGTTTCATAAGAACCTAAGAAAGGCTCTATCTTTTGTACTTGTAACAAACTACTGATGCAGAAGACCGCAGAAAGGTAGGCAGGAATGGCTTACGGCTACAATTGTACTGACCTTTGGGACCTAGTCCACAAGTCTGCCTTGATAACCACCACAGGGGTGTAACGATGTCAGCAAGGGTGTGCTTCATCTCGCCTCAGCTCAGAGGCTGGAACAAATGCTATCTCATTCTAGTCACACCGCCTGGGGGAGGACATCTGGACACTCTTGACCATTACCCACCAAGATTTACATTTGGCAAGAACCATCTCGCAAGATGGAGCTAAATCTGTCTGCTGGAGGCTTGAAGACCAAACACTATATAAAAAGTACTGTCTTTTAAAGACTTTACTCCAAAAGAAATAGATAACTAGTCAATCATATCTATACTTGAGTTGGTTTTTTTTTTTTAATAAACTACCAGGCATCAATGAATGCTTTCCATTGGGAAAAAGCATAGAAAATTACCTAATGGGTATCAATCCAACTGTCAACTACAAAAAGGGCTTTTTGAAAGGGGGCTGAGTCATGTCAGCTTGCTCTGGTCCCTACATCACCCTCAGCTCTGCAATGCTTGGCTCTGTTTGCCATTATGAAGATTACTGAGATTTTTTATGCTCATGAGTAAACAACAAAAATCTCATTTTATCCAAGATTCCATTTCACTCAGTAACTAATTCATAACACATTAGAGAGAAAACGCTCTGATTCAAGACAATCATGGCAAATAAGAAAATTATTCATTAATTCAGTGAGCCCTGGATTTATTAATTCGAATACTTGGAGCACATCTTTAAAAAATGTAAGAGCTACAGTGAAAAAAAAAAAAAAAAAAGGGCAGAAAGTGCCTGGGACAGTAGCCAGCGGACAGCCCGGCTTTCGCTGCCTCGTGACTGGGGGTTCTCAGTGTCCTAAATGCAGGTTCTTGGGAGAGTAGAGAGCTCTAGTTTTATTCTAGTGCTTTTTGGTTATAAATTTCCAAAGGAATAAGGCAATAGACTTTGCTCTGCTAACCACATTTCTGAATGAATGAATGAAAATTAAAAATAAAGTTGCACATTAGAATCCATACCATTTAAATTAATTTCCGCAGATGCTAGTTTTTTTTTTTAACAGAGCTATAAATCAATTTACAAATAAAATAAAATAAAATAAAATAAAATAAAATAAAATTTGAGATGTAAGAGATAGCTCTGGTTAGGAGCACTTGCTGGCCTTGTAGATGGTCTGAGTTTGCTAGGAGGCTGACAACCACTTGTAAGTCCAGTTAACAGGGGGCATCCAGTGCCCTCTTCTGGTTTTTGAGTGTACTCACATGTACACACACACACACACACACACCCTCTTAAAATATAAAATCAAGACCTGATACTTAATTTACAATATACATCCTTGAACATATAGGCAGAATCCTCCCGATTTCCATGCTCAGAATAGCTTTTTTTCTTCTGAACGTGGGCAAGAATTGAGTAATATCCTGTGACTACACTGTAGCATAAAGTGAAAGAATTTTTGCATATTCAGTTGGGTCCTTTCATCGCTCTGACTCTGGGTTCATGGGAAAGGCTTCTCCAGGGTGAGCCTGGCCTAACTAAACAAGCCCTATGGGCGGAAAGTAGAAGCACTCTGACGGGAGGAGGAGGCGGCAGACAGACACAAGATGGAATTCGAACGGTCTTAGCTTTCTGTTGTGATGATGAACACCGCGATTAAGAGCAACTTGGGGGAGAAAGGGCCATTTTATCCTACAGCTGACAGCCCATAACTGAGGGAAACCAAGTCAGGAATGGGGTGGGGTGTGTGTGTAAGAACTGAAGCACAGACTGTGAAGGAGTGCTGCTTACTGGCTTGCTTAGCTCTTCATACAACTCAGTGCCACCTACCCAGGGGTGGCAGCACTCATGGTGGGCTGGGCCCTTCCACATCAATCATTAATGAAGGAAACGCCCCATCGGTTCGCCTACCAGCATTTTATGGAGGCATTTTATCAACCGAGGTTTCCTCTACCAAGAAGACTCTTGTTTGCGTCAAAACAAACTAACCAGGACAGGCAGTCTAAAAGCGGGGCAGCGGGCCATGCCTATGTGTACTCTTTATCAACCTGGGGCTCTTTCCTCCATGCGGCCCATCTTCCAGGCTCTTCTTAACTAAAAGAGAGCTCTGATTCCGTTCTCAGACTGCAATGGAGTAGCATCACCCTCAGCTTAATTTACTAACAAGGAAGGTTCCTCGGGCCCTACAAATCTGAATCTCTGAGTGAGGCCCAGGGCACAGGCATTTTTCATCACAACCTTCTGTACACTAAATTTACAAGCAGATCCAGTGCTAAAACCGCTTGCCAGCAAACCTGAAGACCGGAGTTTGATTCCAAAGCCTACACAGTGGGAGAGAACCAACTCCTGAAAGCTGACCCCTGACCATGACACACACTGTGAGACACACACACACACACACACACACACACACACACCACAGAGGCATGTGCATACAATAAATCAATGGAAAGTTTCAAGTAACAGTCTCCCTTGCACGACCCTTTATAGATGAGGCATGGCGAGCCTAAGCAACTTGTTTATAGTGCTCTATTTTGCCAAGGAAGAGATGTACAATTTGAATGCAGAATGTAATACTGACTGATGTTGATAGGGGAGCTGGAGATGAATTGCTGTCTTTCCATTTTCCACATGAATATTCTCCACCATTAACACAGATAATTAAGCCTTTGTCGTGCTTGGCAACATGTAAACGCATTATGAAAAGAAATTCTACTTCACAAAGGCCCATGATTACTTCTCTCAGGCTGCCTGGGTGGTAGCTATTGTTCAAAGATGCTGGGGATACCAGGATGCTGTGGGGCTGGTCTCCTCCATGGAGCTCGAGTAACAGAGCAAAATCTACCCTATAAGAACTTTCTGTTTCACTCAATTTCAAACCATCCCTCCTCATATCAGCCAAACCATGTCCCTTCAAGATTCTAAGGAATCTTGGCTATGAAATGAATATATAATCCCAAGGCTACAAAATTTTGCTGCATGTGGACACGGGTCCATCACAGAGGCAAGTAAGGTTAACTCAGGGGTTCTCAGCCTCCTAATGATGGCACCCCTTTAATACAGTTTCTCATGTTGTGATGACCCCCAGCCATAAAACTATTTCATTGCTACTTTATAACTGTGAGTTTGCCACTGTTGTGAATCATAATGTAAATCTCTGTGTTTTCCCATAGTCTTAGGAAACCCCTGTGAAAGGGTCATTCGACCCTCAAAGGTGTGACACACTCACAGATTGAGAACCACTAGGTTAAATGAAGCCCTCACAGTGAGGCTGCAATCCTACTGTGACCAGTGTCTTAGGAGGAGGAGGAGGAGGAGGAGGAGGAGGAGGAGGAGGAGCAAGAAGAAGAGGAGAAAGAGGGGGGAGTAGAAAGAGAAGAGACATCATCATAAAGGATGCGCACAGGGAGGAGACTATGTAGCACGGCAGCGTCTCAAGACAATCAGAGAAGCCTCAGAGGAAACCTACCCAACCCACACCTTGACCTTCAAATTCCAGGCTGCAGAACTGTGGGAAACAGCTGTGGGTTGTGTAAGGCATCCTGTGTGTGTGGTGCTTGTTATGGAGGTCTGACAGGCTTATCTACAGCAATAACCCTCAGGAAATACGAAGCCTTTCTTTGCCTGATAACCAGAGCTGAGAGAGGGAGTACCTGAGCGCGCATCCTAGCCACTTCTTCTCAAGTCAGGGTAGCTTAGCTCTCTGACTAAAGCAGCAACTTTTCTTTCCTCAGGACTAGTCAGATCCCATTTATTTAATGAATTTAAAACACCTCGTATTTTCTCTGTAAGTGCTCATATTTGGTTATTTCTTAGGTCATCAAGTAACAAAGAGCCAGTGAAAAGAAACTTTATGTATCTGTGTGTGTGGTATCAACACACGAGTGGAGGCCAGGGGTTCAGGTTGTGAGGGTTGTCTTTCTTGCTTGCTGTCTACTTTTTATTTTGAGGCAGGATCTTCTGATTCCAGAACTTGCTGGCTTCAGCTAGTCTGGCTAACTGCCTTGCACTGGGAATCCCCTGTGTCTGCCCCCAAACACTAGGCTCACAGGCTAAGTGCCATGTCTGAGTAGCTCTTACACGGGTCCTCACATTTGCATAAACGTTACCCCCCCCCAGCCCCAAATCTCTTTTTTTCCCCAGGTATATTTATTGTCTTGTATCACATATGTGCCTGGTGCCTTAGAGGTCAGAAGAAGGCATCAGATTCCCTGGGACTCGAGTTACAGCTGGTTGTGAGCGGCCATGTGGGTGCTGGGAATCAAGTCTAGTTCCTCTGCAAAAAGTAAAAAGGATTTCTATTTACTGAGCTAAATCTACAGTCCCATCTCATCCTGGCTCAAATTTAATTTCTAGCAATTCAACATGAGTACATACAATTTAGTAAAGAAGCAACTCCTTCCCTCAGACCCGGAGGTATGATCTTTGCGGAGAGACAGAGGACTAGAGCAAACCCAAGGCTGGACTTCTTTCTACACATCATCCTTCCAGGATGTGGACCGCTGGGATGGCCCCATCTTGTCACTGGGATGGGTTTCCTTCCCCAGAAATGAAGGATCAAAATTCCCACTTGTTCAAATGCAATAGGGGAAATAGGAACAAAGTACCCTTCTGGACAAAAAAATAAAACAGGGAGCAGATACACGTACATATATATGTGCAAGTAGATTATATGGTATATACAATGTATAAGTACATGTACACACATACGTGTATGCCGTATGTATATATGTACACATACTATACAGACTGAGAGAGGATAAGTGAAGATAGATAAGGCGTTAGGTTAGCCTATCTTTAGTTTGGAAAACAGTACAAATGGTTGACATCTATTAAGCACTCAGCAGCCACCCAGGCCTGTTTAGTGTACTTAGTAAGTTAACAAAAATCCAAACACTGCAGGCTAATGATTAAAAAAAAGAAAGAAATTAAACCACCAATAGGTGATTACGTTATGTTGATCTGGGTTGACTCAGATCCACTTCAATTGTACTATTTATGAGAGACAAGGAGACTTCCCGGGAGGTGACAGTTACAGGAGCCACTGAGGCAGCAGGGATGAGCACGTGCCCTTGTGAAGCAGGCGGTCATGACCAAGGCAGGTCTCCTCACGTTCGTATCAATTTCATTATCATGTAAATCCACTTCAGCTATGTTGAATTTCATGTTCAATAAACTGACTGCCTCATGAAGATAGAAGTTAGGGCAATCTTAGTTATTATTAAAGGCAAACGTCTTACCATGTAAATTGATGTCAAAGATAATTTTAATCACATTTCCCTTATTCTCCAACAGTTTTACCACATTGTCCCTAAGTAAAGATGTAATAATTAAATAATTAAAATAATAAAGATTATAAAAGATCATGTCCCCGAAGTCAATCTCAACTACAGTACAGCTGGGTGAAAAGAAAAAGATGGCTACCTATAATTCCTGTCAAGTTGAACAAAGCATCATTCTAGCTACAGGTCAGATTCTGTGATGGAAACAACAGCGTTTGGACCCATTTTGTATTTCCTTAAGACAACAGGCATTGTGCCCTAACAAAATCATCTAGCTGAAATAACTCTGAAGGTTGTATTAACTTGAGTACAGACTTCCACTTGAGTAATTTAGTCAGTGCCCTAGAGAAGAAACCAGTGACTCCAAAAGAGAAACAGGGGCAAGAGATTCACATCTGAAATCCTTCGAGCTGCACAGATCACAGTTTTCCAGACTTCAGAATCTGAGACCCCAGGAAAGCCAAGAATTTGGATTTGGAGCAATCTCCTCAAGCTACTTCATAACTCAACTGCTTATTTCTTCTAATGAAACAGAATAGTTAAAAAGAAGAGGAAGAGAAGGAGGAACCAGAAGTAGTAGGCGTTGTTCAGAAGCAACCCCAGTGGAATCCTGCCCATGATTACAAAGTCTCTCGCTGTGGCGCATCTTCACCCTTAACTCCTCTGCTCCCAGCATCCTCCAGGTTCTGAGTTAAATGTCCCAGTGGCTGCCTACTGTGTTTCATGTGCTTCCAGATCCTCTTCCCACTTGAAGCAAGGCAAACAGCTTTGTATAAACCAGAATTGAGCTCAGTAGCCACAGTAGACTAACCACCTCTCCTGAATACATCTGCCCTGCCATGGACTCCACGCACGGACTTATGGGAGCAAGGCGGCTAGGAAAGGCGCATTCACGGAATGACACTGGACGCATAGTCCCCCTCCTTCCAGCTAAGAGATGGGCATCTAGAAGTAGGAGCATGTAGACCAGGTACCTACTGAACTGACCCCTCACTGGTGAGCCTCACCCAGAGGGCAATATCCCTCACACATCCCTCTACTGAGTACCACATAAATAATTAAAATTGTTTCAAATGGTTTGAATAAACACAGTGTGTTATGTGTGGGAGATACAAATTATGACAGAATATTAAGATTAAATTTAGGAGACACAAAAACTTTTCCCAAGGTTAAGGGAGAATTGCTACCCTGGAAGGGCAGGGAGGAAGGGTGGGGATCGATTTTGTAAAGGGTTATTAAAGAGAGTGCTGCTCTCATCAGAAAAATCCTTCCCCTTCTTAACTGTATCAATAATTTAACAAAAAGCCTCAGACCACATCAGCCAAAATGGCCAAGAAAACTTTTGTCTTGTACAGCGTAGAGGCAAAACTAACTTCGTATCTCAGAGATACTGCTCTTGAGAGAATTATTAGTTGAAAACTTTAGATCCTTTCCACTTTCTCATTTGAAAAGAGATGCTCAAAGTATTAACAACACAATAATCAAGTATATGTATCAAAATATCAATCTCATATTTCATTATTTAGATATTTGATTTCCTGTCAAAAACTTACATTGTGTTATAGCTGAGACAGGCATACAACATAATTCAGAATTTGGGTAATATAACTATAAAATACTTGCTTCTTCAGTGTAGCATATTTTTTAATCTAAAGTTACAAAATCATCAGCAGGATTCTGTGGTGGTTTGGCTACAAATCACACTGAACCAGCTCTTTATTTCAATGTGCCTTGTTCTCTGTGGGTAATGATTTATGCCCTAAGGATATAAAGGTTTATTTAATATTTTAGAAGACTTTTTAAAAATCTGACATTTCAATCTTTGAAATGTACTAAGGGCTGTACAGTCTCTTTATGCCCAATTCTCTTAAGTAGGCTATGACACATCCCATGATGCTCTGGGCTCATGACTACAAACTAGAAAGAGTAGCGGGGCCTTAAAAAGTAAACGTTTACTATCCTGTTCATGTCTACCCTGATTCTAGAACTCTTCAAGTTTCATGCTATCAACCACTGAACTTTTTTTCTTTTTTTAGATTTATGTTATTATTATATCTAAGTACACTGTAGCTGTCTTCAGACACACCAGAAGAGGGCGTCAGATCGAATTGCCAATGGTTGTGAGCCACCATGTGATTGCTAGGATTTGAACTCATGACCTTCCAAAGAACAGTCAGTGTTCCTAACCACTGAACCATCTCTCCAGCCCCCCCCCCCCCAATGAACTTCTAAGAACCCAGTGTTTTCATCTAAGGACCTGGACTTTTCATCCTAAGTATGGTCCACATGGCCACCTCTTTAGGACATAATACGAAGGAATCAGAGGGAAAAGAGATCTGAGAAGAACGTAAGGTCCCTTCAACTGCTAACACTCTGTCCTCTCCCATGGCTATCCAAGGAGGTTTTACATCCAAATACCAGTGACCATCACATGAAACCTGTGTCCCAAACCTCAGTTTCCTTCTATGAAAAATACAAATAAATTGTATGTGAGATTGTTCTGAGAAACAGATGAGGTAAGAGGTGTGGACAGTCTGTTCATCTAGTGGCGAGAACCATGGGACCAACAGGACCAACTGACCATACATCCACGATTCACACCTGTCACAAGAGTTCTAAAACCATACCCTGGCCACACACACAATGACAGACTTGACCCAAGATGTCAGCTCCACTTTGATACACACTATGCTAAGTTCCAATGAGTTCTATCTTAAATCTCCCCAACAAACAATCCCTTCACTCTCAAATGTCAGGGACTTGTAAATGGTCAGCACACAACTGGCATGACGGTAAGGGATGTAAAACAAACAAGACCTTTTCTTCCGCCATCCAAGACTTTCTCACCCACTGGACTTTTCATTCTTTACGCAATTAGTGAGGAAAAGGGGGATTTGTTGGCAAGGGATTGAAGAGAGAGGAAGTTGACTTCTCTTCTATTTATTGATGAACAGAGTCAACAACAGTAATCATTACTACTTGACCTGGACTCTCAGAGGGGGCAGCCATCCCATAATACCTTACCTCGTTGCCACTTATTAGGAAGGCAAAGCAAGGACGGCTCAGGGAGTACGTTGGCTCCCCAGCCCATGCTGCAGCACATTGGAGAGGGCAGGAAGGCTCCTTCCAGGGTGGGCATCTCTGAAGGGCACAGTTCAATTCCTGGAAGCAACCCACAAATCTCTGCATCTAAAAATCTATGCTTCCAAAAATTAAATTCTCTCCATCATCACTTAGCTCTTATAAAAACAATGCTCAGATGAGCTTAGTGGAAATCAATAAAACACAAGAGTTTTTAATTTCCCCTGAGGACAACAGAAAGTATACTTTTTCTCAAAGGCATCCGTTTTTTTCAAGCCAGCTATGTGTTTACTTTGTTGGCTTGCTTGCTTATTTATTCTCTCCTTCACTCCAATAAACAATCCATAGAGATTTACAGGCTGTGATGGTTTGTGTATGCTTAGCCCAGGGAGCGGCACTATTAGGAGTGGCCTTGTTGGAGTACATGTGACCTTGTTAGATTAGGTGTGTCACTGTGGGTGTGGGCTTTAATACCCTCCTTCAGGCTGCTTGGAAGCCAGTTTTCTCCGAGCAGCCTTCAGATGAAGATAGAGAACTCTCAGCTCTGCCTGAACCATGCCTGTCTGGACACTGCCATGCTCCCACCTGAACCTGTAAGCCAGCCCCAATTAAATACTGTCCTTATAAGAGTTGTCTTGGTCATGGCATCTGTTCACCGCAGTAAAACCCCAACCAAGACACAGGTTCAGAACTACTGGAGTGACTGAACCCACTGTTGTCTGATGACCCTTCATCTATATATTGGCAATGAAGTCAGTGCCCTGCCTGCTGCATTAGTGGTTGGTCAGGATCCATAGCAGTTTCTTTTGCTCAAGGTCCAGTCTGTAGGCTTGAAGGTAATACCCTAGACCAGTGGGTAAAAGCAATGCATCTGCAGAGTGTGCATGTGTGTGTCTGTGTGTGTGTGTGTGTGTGTGTAAAAATAATAAACTTTTTAAATGAGAAAACTCAGATTCAAAGATTTCTAAAATCCAAATCATCTAAGCAACAGATTTATAGATAAATTTATTCATTTTTTAATGGTTTTTTTAAAAGATTTATTATTATACCTAAGTACACTGTAGCTGTCTTCAGACATACCAGAAGAGGGCGTCAGATCTCATTACGGATGGTTGTGAGTCACCATGTGGTTGCTGGGTTTTGAACTCACAACCTTAGGAAGAGAAGTCAGGGCTCTTAACCACTGAGCCATCTTTCCAGCCCCGATAAATTTATTCTTAAATACACTTTTTTTTTTTTTTTTTTGCCCACTTTATAAGGTTGGAATGTGGTCAGAATAAGAAACACATTTTCCTATCATGATCCAGGAAAATACACAAGTATTTACCCAACTGTAAAAATGTTTCATAAAATACTTACTTAGCCTGAAGCTGCCACTTTGCATCTCTGCTTCTAGTTAAGTCATGTGGGCAGCCCAAGAAAGGAGGTTTTTTTTTTTTTTTTTTTTTTTTTTTTTTTTATGTGACAGTGCCAAGGAGCTTCAGTCATAACCACTGGGAGGGAGGATGGGTGAATATGTGGGAGGAAGGGAGGGAGGGAGGGAGGGAGGGCAGGCAGGCTCAGCATTTCCATACACTACCATCTCAACTCTTTCAGAGTTAACAGCTGCAGGAAATTCATGGAGAAAAAGCTTCACCCAGATGGCACCCAGACCAAACATGCCTTCAGACAGAAAATGGGTATGGGTCCAAGTGTGCCCATATGTGCCAAGGACCACAAATTAAATATGTGGCATATGTCACCTCAAGTGACTCCACCATTTTAGCAGTGGTTTCTTACTGGTGTGTTCCACACTGTATGGCATGGCTTCCTCTCCAAGAAGCAAAGACCCTGGGACTCAGGCCATGAAGGCACAAGACATAGTCATGAAAATAAATATTTGAGGAAAAAGAAAGCAAGAAACCCTAGGGAGGCGCCGTCTCCGATCCACCTCGCCCGCCCCACTCTCACCTCTCCCCTTCCCCACTCTCACCTCGCCCTTCCCCACTCTCACCTCTCCCCTTCCCCACTCTCACCTCGCCCTTCCCCACTCTCACCTCGCCCCTCCCCCACTCTCACCTCGCCCCTCCCCCACTCTCACCTCGCCCCTTCCCCATGCTATAACTGAGCACCAAGCCCTACAGACTTGTCCATTCATCCACTAAGGACAGTCTACATTCAGTTCAACTCGCAGTCCTTGTCATGTCAAAGGGAATTCTGTAAGACTCTCATTTGTTCCCTGCCTTCCTTGTCCCAGTCACTTGTTCATTAATGTTGGTCCCAATCTCAACAAACTTCATCTTATAAACGGTACCTGAGAGGCAGAGGATGCAGCTCAGGGGTAGACACACACTGGCCTAGCACACACTGGGTTTGATCCCTCTCATCATGAAGTCAAAGCACAACAATCAAAGAAATGAACAAAGTGGGCACCTTTTCTCACAAACATTCATAAAGGTGAGTTCCTGTAGGCAGTTGCCAGTCTGGCTTCCATGTAGCTATCAACCACCTCCCTCACAATTAAGACCTAGAGACTTGCCTCTGCAACCAGATTGTTGGGAGTCTATCTATCATAGCATTCTTCTTTTCTACCTACGTACCTAAATGAGAGGAAGGACGTTCTTCATATACTTCGACCAAGATTATTTATCCTGCTATACTGAGGTTAAGGTACCAGGAAAGGCAGCTCCGTGATGTAGCACATGGACAACAAGTGTAAGCCCTTGGTTTGAACCAGTCCCAGGGATGGAGGGTGTGAGATGATGCCATGTATCTATATATAGCCAGCAATCTAAAGGGTAGAACTGTGGTGGCAGATAAGAGAACTGAGTTGCCTTGAAGCAGGCCAAACATTAAATGAATTTATTTTTAAAGTCTCTTTTCTCAATACATTAAATTTTAGAAAAACAAGTATCCATAATAATTAACCATAATAATTAATAATGATATTGACATTAGTGGCTTTCTTACTTTTTAAATGAGCAATGGTATAAATACCAGTTTTAATTTCTAGTAATAGATATTGATAGACGAAATCTACATATACAAAACCTGAGGATACAATGGGATCTCCAAGACTGAAATGTCGGAGAGAAACACTATCATTCTGGCAGCTCCTACAAGCCACCATGAGATTCTGCTGGGTCTGCTGGCGTTCTGAGTTCTAACTCAGCAGATGAAACTTTCCATTTTTCTTCTTTTCTGGTCTTCTATTTCAGGTGCTGGCCAGAGCCAAGTCCACCTTTCAAAGCTTTCTGGGTTTCATTACTCTTTCTTTGAATGCCCCTTCCCCAGTTTGCCACATAGCTGAATGCTGGCCAAGGGGGCTGATCTTTACGCCTAGCTCAAAGGGCATGGTACATACATTCTCAGGCTCACACTAGAGCTCTCTCTTCCTCTTTTGTTCCCTCTTTCTCTCCTTCCCTTTCTCCTCCCCCTTCCTCCCTCTCCCTTACACTGGAATCTATAAACTTCTCACTGAAATTGAAAAAAACCAAAGGCGTTAACATTCTCCAATCTGACCTCTAACCCATCTATTGACCATCTTAAGTTTTACTTCCCTAAACTTTACTTATATTCATTTTTTTTCTTTTCTTTGATTCAACATGAATCCAATAAGTAATTATTTATCTGGAACTTCGTGACCCTTTTCTGCTCTGCTTATTTAGTGATCGACCCAAATCTACCCTGGTAGCATTACTGATATTGTTTAGTGAGTGTATTTGTTTTCAAACTACATTTTGAATACAGGAATATATCAGGTCCTCTTTATTCTAGGTGCTAGAAACAAAGCAAGCAAGAGCCTTACTGCCACACAGCTTACAGTGCTGGCTCACTGCTCACCAGAGGTTGTAAGGGTCAAAGTTAACCAGTAAGCCCTACTTGCCTAAGGACAGGTAACTTCCTGGAATGCTGGGGGCTGTAGTTCTTGTAAGATAAGAAGCCAGATGCCTACACTGCCCTAAATAACTTGGTTTGACCTAACTGCATCGAATATGCTTAATCACATGTAGGCAGGGGATATGTAGGCAGGAAATATGTCCAGGATAAATGCTTGTCCCGTTGGACCTGATGGGAAATACTGTGGCCTTATGGGTTTGCCTTTATAAACCTAAGCAACATGTGACTGGATGCCATTTTCTGGGAACTCTGAAGTGGACCTGGCCAGTATTTAATTAAAGTTCACTTCAAGTTTAACAAAGTATTAGTACCAACTGAGAACCCATTAAAAATACAATTTCAGGCTAGACACGATGACACAAACCTTTAATCCCAACATTCAGAAGGCAGAAACAGGCAGATCTTTGCACTATAGTTCAAGGACAGTTAGGTCTACATAGCAAGTTCAAGGCTAAAAAGTCACGACCAACAAAACAAAATAAGTCATCAAGATTTCACATTAAAATGTTCAAGTCTTTTGTTGCTGTTGCTTGTTTTTGTAACTGTCTCAGGCCCTGGTCTAGACCCACTGAATCAGTACCTGTGTTTCTACAAGATCCACAAGAGATTTCCCAGCACAGAAGGTTGAAAAGCAAAGGGTTTATGGATCTCCCTAACTAATGTCAACATCTAGGAAGCAAAGCAGCTGCCATGAAGTGGCCAGTATTTAGTATGAGATAACAGCTTACTCATTGTGCTAATCATTCATTCATACAAGCATAATGATATGAACGCATTTCCAGGGATTAAAAGCAAATCAACAGCAGCAGGACCATGGAATGTAACGTAGTAGAGGATCAACTACCTGCTAAGGGACACCCTCGGCAGCAACAACAACAACAGGTGCCTGCCAAGGGACACCCTCAGCCAGGATACAACAACAACAGCAGGACTGTGGATGTAACATAGTAGAGGATCAACTGCCTGCCAAGGAACACCCTTAGCAGCAGCAGCAGCAGCAACAACAACAACAACAGGTGCCTGCCAAGGGACACCCGCAGTCATGATACAACAACAACAGCAGGACTGTGGATGTAACATAGTAGCAGAACACCGGTCTATCAAGGGATATTGTGGTTTCAATCCTCAGCACTGTCAAAACAAAAACAAACAAAATACAAAATAAGACAAACCTAGTCTAGACTCTGATGAAATTTTTCCATGTCATAGCATAAACAATTATGACAGCCAATATTTCCAGATAATGCTTTCTATTTTAAAACTTTTCCATTACATTCACTGTGTGTATAACTCTGCGTGCACACATGCATGTGTGTGTGTTCCAAGGTGCACATGTCAGGTCAGAGGACAACTTGCAGCAGCTGGCTCCTCTCTTCCACTATGTGGGTCCCAGAAGATTGAGCATGCGCTGCCAGGCTTCTCACAGCCCAGCGAGGATGCTTTCTGTAGAATTGTGCACAGGGGCTGTCGGCCATCTTACAAGGCGGATTACTATGACGACCACTTTCAGTTTACAGCTAAGGAACCCTCAGGCACTGGGGGCTGGATAGCAAAGAGAAAGTGACGGAACAGCAATGTGGCGGATCTGACCCTGAACCTCAGAAAGTGGCAGAGGCCTTACAAGAGTGCCTTCTAAGGAAGGCGCAGGTTAGCTCCCTGAAGGGAAGGCTGTGCCTTCATCCTGCGTCCATGAAGAGCAATAGGCTCTTCTGACCCCTGTAGACACGCACTGTCTAAAACCACATGAACATATTATAGCCATCCCACTAGCCTTACTAAAAGCACCATAAAAATATTTATTTATTTGTGTTTGTTTATTATTGATTCATTCACCACTAATTCAACATTATCCGCTAAAGAGACCGGGACGCTGAGGTAAAGATGCTTCTCTTTGATTTAGGGTACATGGAGTCCATTCTCTGATTCTATACCTTGCTCAACAGTACACGAGAGAGAAAAACAAACAGGCAACTGAGGGCAGGAGAATGACTATGAAAGCCACTCTGAAAGCCTCAGGTTGATGCTTGTTCTGGGGAAAGGGGCAAGTGAGGACACCCTGTGAAGATCCTTTCCATCTCGGAGGCTTGGAAAAGAAGGATAAAGGTTCCCCCTAAGAAGAGCAAAGCCAAGTCCAGGGGGTTACAGCATCACTGAGAAGTGTTTCTAGAAGCTTCTGTTACAAAGACGGAACCATCCCGGGCCCCTTGAACCTCCTATTACACTTCCAACCATCTGTTCCCCATGACTTCAAGCTGGGAATCATTTTGGATTTTAGTTTCTGACAGTTCCACTTTAAAAAAAAAAAAAAAAAAAAAGGCCACATTTTCTTCTAGAACATTCTGAGAAAGGTTCTATTAAGAATTTGTCTTTATGTCTACTAGGGGTTTAGTGGCTTTCATGGGTCAGGGAGCTCATATAGTTTCTATAGTCATTTGTTAAGAAGCACACTATCCTGGTAGCCAGTGACAGAGCAAAATCAATTTCCCCAAAGAGCAACCGATAGGCGAGAGGATCAAATACCCCAGGTGGACCAACTCAATTCTATTATGAAGTGTACAGCTCTATATGAAGAACTTGCCAAGTAACACTGAAGGAAAAAAAAAAAATCAACTAGCAATGCCCCCAAGAACTCTAAAAGGAAACTTTTCAGAAGATCCCATTGTGTCATATTCAAGAGAAACCAATGAAAGCCAAAGAAAGGGAAAATAATGAACGCTCACACACAGTCAAGTTCAGCTCTCCTTTGAGGTACTCACCACCAGTTAGAGTGTTCTTGTTCTCTCACCGTGTGCCTCCGGATGCAGACCATGTAACATTCTCTAATAGTCAAATAATTTGACTGTTTGCCAGTCATTTTTGAACATAAAGCTTTGAATTCATCATTTTTCATTTAAAGGTTCCAATAGGAATGCACAATACATAAATTACACGGTTTGGGTTCTTGGGTGGAGCTCATGGAGGGCCCATGTTAAGCATGCACAAAGCCCAGGGTTCAACTCTTAGCGCTGAACAATCGAGCAAGCACACAGAGACTGGGAGTGAGAGGTAATTGGTAACTACCCATACAATAGCCCGCACGATCTGGGTGTATATGAATGGAGTCAGCCTCAAGGCACGGAATGTATGAGCCACCCACATCCTAGCTTTGCAAAAGCTAGTGTGTACCCTCCTCTACCCAGATCCACAGATGGAGAACTCTGAGAAGTCCTCAGAAGATGTCCTTGGAAATTTCACTTGTGTTTTGCTTAACAATTCGTGTCACACTTTACGATGCAACCAGAAGGCCTGGGACTGGGGCTCAGATGCCTATGATTAAAACAGGATGTAGCCACGATGTCACTAGATTTGCATGCAGCTGCGAGAGCAAAGATCAATGTTAGCCTGCTTCTTTCTAGTATATTCTCTCTCTCTCTCTCTCTCTCTCTCTCTCTCTCTCTCTCTCTCTCTCTGTGTGTGTGTGTGTGTGTGTGTGTGTTACCTGAAGCAGAGGACCCCAAGCTTGACAAATGTTGTGACAATGAAGAGGCAGGGCCCTACCCCAAAGACACTCTTGTTTACCCTTTGGGCTGTGAGATTTCTTAATTTACAAGAAAAGCAAGTGGCCCACATTTTTATGTAAAATTTCTCAATGGAACAAAAAGAACCTGTCAATATCTTCTCTTTTAAAGATATCTTTTAATATTTTATATGTATGATTGTTTATATGCATGTCTGTTTGGACACCATATTCACGGAACTGAGTGACAGATGGGTGCAGGTTGCCACGTGGGTGCCAGGAGCTAGACCCAGGTACTCTTCAAGAGCAGCAATTGTTCTGTACCACTGAGGCATCACTCCAGCTCCTGACTCAGGATTTTCTACAGCACCATCTATGGAGCATCATAGTTTGGAGCAGCCTTTCTCCCTAGAGTGTCCCAGGTACATCAGGAGTACAGGAAGAGAGGCAGGAAACACTCACAAAGGCACACAAACACACATTTTTAAGGGGGTCTTACTATGTGGTTGCAGTTGGCCTGGAACTCACTATGTAGACTTGGATGATCTGAAACTCAGAGACCTGCCTGCTTCTGACCCCTGGGTGCTGGAACTAATTAAAATCGTGTTGCACCACACCTGCCTGAAATATGTTTTTGGTATAAAAATTTCAAAGACTAAATTGGGCAAAATTTTCTTCCTGAATTTCAAGTGGGTGGCTGAGGTAAGATAAGAATATTTTCATTCATTTTACCCTGGAGGCAAAAAAAATCTAATTCAGAAAATATAAAATCTACCCCAGAATCCAGTGTGTCTCAACTATTTTAGTAACATCTCACATCCCTTCCCCAGTTGGGTCCCCTGTCACACCATCGGGTTCTCAAGTGAGAAGACCAACCAGAAGGAAGGCTAGTGACTCACCACAAGGAACTGAGATTCCAGTGAGCAAAGGAGGGCAAATGAGTTGAAAACTGCACTTTTCTGATCTTCTAGATTTTGTTTTGTTTTATTTTTTTTAAATTTATTTATTTATTTATTTTTTTGTTTTTCAAGACAGGGTTTCTTTGTATTGCCCTGGCTGTCCTGGAACTCACT